>NW_022436943.1:7750388-8144959 GCF_009761245.1 Sapajus apella | reverse complement strand
GGAAGGAAGGAAGGAAGGAAGGAAGGAAGGAAGGAAGGAAGGAAGGAAGGAAGGAAGGAAGGACAGAAGGAATGAAGAAGGGAGGGAGGAAGGGAGGAAGGGAGGGAAAGGGAAGGAGAGAATTTAAAAAAAGGAAAGGAAGGGAAAGGAAGGGACTTAATATGTTAACACCTGCGATAGGGAACATTTCAAACAGAAATTCTGCCAAAGTCCAGTCTACAATGTGCATTTCTTTTCAATAATTAGTTTTGTTAATGCTAGAGAGATATCAGAGCAAGATGGAAATCAGAAGATAGCAAGATTTTAAAAAGACAAATAAATTATAAAAAACACAACTTTAAATAGAGCATATACGTTGAGAGCAGAAAGGGGGTCACAGTGTAGAGAAGCACAGGCATACAGGCTAAATTGATGCTAGTGACCATGTGTCTCTGGCTGCAGTAATTTTTCTGGTTCACTGAATTATTCAAGAATCAAACACAGTAATAAATATGACACTGTGTTGTTCAATGTGGCGTGTGACACAAATGTATGGTGACTTTTTATAAGCGTTATTATCATCCCTTATTTCTAGCCGTGGCCCAAACACTTTTGCCAACAGAAAAGGGACAGGCAAGACTCTCATCAACAGAAAAGCCTGACTCCAAATGGCAGATGCCTAGAAAATGACCACTTTGCACATTTAAGTTCCACCTCATCTCACACCAGAGCTGCCAGGTCAACTGACTTGAGCTTCATAAACCTAAATCAGCACATTTGGGTTCTCAGTGACCACAGTCCTCATTTGCATTCAGGTAAGTCTTTCAACTTTAAAGTTGTTCAGAGTTTAAACCTCAGTGGAAAATCGCATCTGAAATTCATGGGAGGAAACTAAGTATCAACAGGGGGCAGCTTCCTCAAATGGCAGAACTGAAGCCCTAATCAAGTTTAGAAGCACTGTCCTTCCTTCTCATTCCAGCCCTACCTCCTACAGCAAAGGCTACCAGGCTCCACACACAAGAGGTGGGTGGTGGTGGTGGGACAGAGATTCCACTCTGCTCTGTCCTCCAGCCTGATCCCACTATCTTTGCCTTCTTCAACCTTCTAGTAGCTCCTCTTCTCACCTATTTCAGACTTTCATACAACTTATGTATGTGATGGCACCAGCTCTGCCCAGTTCCAATGACAGCATAGAATAAAAGCAATGCTCATCAATAAAAACATTACAACATGAGAATAACTGGAAACTTATTTCCCAGACCCATTATCTAAGCACTTTGTCATATTCAATCCTTACAACACCTCCATTAGACAGATGAGAAAACTAAGGCTTGAGGAGGCGAAGAGGCTTCTTAGGACACACAGATGTAAGTGGTAGAGATGGAATCTTAATCTGGGCATATCTGATATCCACACTTGAACTCCTGAATCCAATGTTAGAGCTATGTGTCCTGGAAATGAAGTGGTAGGCTTGGAAGACAAGAAGCCAGAGAATTACCATGGTATATCATGCAAGACTTTTTTATTTGAAGAGTTTTTTTGCATGAAAAATATTTTACATTAAAACAAACAGGATGTATTATAGAGTAAAAATCCATAAAAATACAACTTTTAATTTAAAAAGGAAAGAACTCAAGTAACTGCAAACATGCATGGCTGCCTTGTCATAGTAGGAGTTCCTGCCTTTCACTCTGCCATGTGGTGGGTAGCTCAGCAAGAGGAAAGCAGACCGTGGATACCAGAAGGGACCCCTGACTCACCCTAATAAATTCCCTTGTAGACTGATGGTGCCCAAATCTGCCGATACATTAGTATTCTAGGTGGCGTTTTGTTAAAAAATACTCATGTATAGTTTTTGCCTTCAAAGATTATGGTTCATTTTGTCTGGAGTGGTCCCAGGCATCAGTATTATTTAAAAACTATTCAGCTAGAGATAAGAATGATTCCACAACAAAAAGCATGCATGATATTGCCACTTAAATAAACATGATTTAAATAAATGTTTCTTCTCACTCATTCAATACGTATTCATCGTATGCCAATGTGAGCAGAGCACTGGACTTGGGACAGTGGCAGAGATAGCCCTGGACTTACAAGGGGTTAGGTCCAACAAAACCATTATCATAAATTGAAAACATTGAAAGGTGAAAAGCATTGAATACCCCTAACCTACCAAACACCATGGATTAGCCCCACCTACCTTAAATGTACTCAGAACTCTCACATTAGATTTCAGTTAGACAAAATAATGTGGCAACGCAACACATTGTTTACCCTCATGATCACATGGCTGACTGGGAATTAAAACTTGCTTCGCAATATTGCAAGAGTATCATACCCCATGTTGCTAGCCCAGGAAAAGATCAAAAACTGAAAATTCAAAGTTTGATTTCTACTGAATGCATATTGTAAAGTTGAAAAATTGTAAGTCAAACCATCATAAGAGGAGGACTGTCTGTACTCATATACAATTCTGCAATTCATGTCTGAGATATCTCCTGTAGGCCTGAAAGACTTTTAATTGGGCTGTCTCACTACTTTTCATTTCTTTATTTCTGCCCTCAGACATATTGCGCTTAATAGTAGTTTGAATAGCCTCTTTTTATAACCCTAATCTCTAGCTGGTGGCAAATAAAATGGTGAGGGGAAGAAAGAAATAATTTCCTCTTGATGTCACCAAGAGATAAAGTTATAGGACTAGTACTAGGTGAAGGCAAAGTAGAGGTGGATGTTAACAGAAAAAAAGAGGAATGAGAATCTGACCGAAGGAAATATGACTCACCATCTGAGAATGTACCCCCGCTGAATTCTGAATTCTGCCTGGTCCGGTGTTGAATGATCACTAAGCCAAATTGAAATAGAATGATGAATTTAAGCATATAGGACATTTGTGTCCAGCCAATCATTGCAACGGTGACACTGAGAGAGAGATAGAGAGAGAATAAAGAAGACATCAACAAAGGAATGAAAGAAGTCGTCATTTTAGGAAGTTGTGGTTTGAAGTAATGCTGAGAGAAGACCATGTATGAATGGCTACTGAGATTGAGCAATTTCTAGTCATTTCCAGCATTTGTAAACAAACACTTTAGAGGATTTTGACTCGTGGATTCAGGACCCATCCAATCTTCAAGGTATCCATTTGCAGCTGAAGATTGGAGGCTGCCTGACGAAGCTGGATAACATACTTAACTCAGGCATTTAAATACATCCTTATGTTCCCTTATAAGTGATCATAACTGCAGCATTATTTTGAACTACTCTTCCCATGGAGCATTGCTCTAAATGCATCTCATGGATAAAATCAATTAGTTGTAGAAATAGCCCTGTTATACAATAAGTATGTGCAGCAGCAGATCTCCTTTCATGAGGCAATCTAAACCCCCTGTTACACTAACTGTCAAGTCACACTTTCCTTGGCCTGATCCCAGCTAATGACTGAGCACTGTTGAGGGTATCAGAGCCAAGGAATTGTGTCAAACATGGGATTCCTCTAATAGGCAATATTTGCTCAGGGACTTCTCATTAGCCTGGCCAGGATTTCTTCAGAACTGCCTTACAGTATGAGGCTCTTCCTACCCAATTCTTTCTTCCCACTCTCCTTTCATGGGTGTTAGACTTGCTTTGTAATCTGAAGGTTCTCCAGGCCTGTGCTTGCTCTCTCTCCATTGTTTGCTACATAGATGCTTCTCCCAATGTCTTGCACATCTGTATGTGTCTTGCATCTGCTTCTCAGAGTACTTGAACCAACACACTTTGGTTAACCATATTAGCATGGGATCATTAAACAAAGCTAAGATCAGTTGACCAGGAAGTAACAGAGCTGGCATTTGAATCCATGCAGAGTGACTTCAGTGTTGTTTCTCTTAATAATTATGTTCAACTAACTTTCCATATTGAAAATTCCTTGGAGGAAGGAGACTGGGATCCACTCTCTGTTGGCATGAAACTATGATGGATTTGGGAGGTCTAGCAACAAAAAAAGACAAGTGGACTCATTGATAAGATACTCATCCTAGCTTTAATGTGACATTAAGGGAGTGGTATTAAATCTGATGAACTTGTTTATCAGACCCAGGAAGTGAAAAGGGATAGGTGGCAAAGGAATGGAGATTTGAGGTGCTGAAGGAAATGTGCCCTGATGTCACACAGGCTGGTGAGAACTGTAACTTGCTGATCATATGTTATGCAATGCAATGAATGACAGAGCTATAGCAATCGCTTTTGGGTGTTTTGCCAAGTTTCTTTCAGGCCCACAGCATTTTATTATGAATAGCAATAATGTAGAGACAATGCACAGGATTTGGTAGGAGGCAAATCTGAGTTCCAATTTCTGTTCCTTATTATCTGGGTGATACTGTAATATTCAATCTCAAGGATCCTCAATTTTTATATTTGGACTCTTGAGATAATATAATTATATTTTAAGAATTTTAAAACTTTGCACGAGTTAATGTAAATATGTGGTAGTAACTCTACAAATGCTAACTAATTTTCTAAAAACGCATGATTTTGATTTACTTAGTGGGGTTCAGTTTCTCCATGAACCAAGATGGTTATCTGCGTCTAGGAAAGTCTTGGCCAGCTTACTGGTGAGAGCTTACCCCTAGTTTCATGATCTGAACCATGATGAATTACTTCGTATTTGTTTTGCTTTCCATATCAGTATTTCTGAAAGATGTAGTGACTCATATTATTCAAGCAAAAAAATCCATTGCTTTTCATCCTTCTAAATGAGCTCACAATTGAGTCTGCTTTTCTTACTCTTGCTTCTTCTCTGTGATTTGTTTATGAACAGTAGAGATTCAAGACCTTTCTTTCTTATTTTTCAAAATGCCATTTGATTACAATCTTGCTCCACACAAGTACTCATGAGGTCATCTCTATTTACATTAGGATTTTTTCTGTTTTAAAGATTCTCTTTGAAGAAAGGTGATTTCTGTTATATCATTGCATAATCATCTTAAAATTTAGTAGCTCAAACCAACATCAATCATTTATTCTTGAATCATAAATTTGAGAAGAACTTGCTTGGATGGCTGCTACCAGCTCAAGGTCTTGTGCAGGTGCAGTCAGATGGTGATTGGAATGCAGCATCTGGGAACTGGCAGGGCTTCTCTCTTCATTTAGCCACAGGGATTCTCCATGTGGTCCCTCTACATGGACCAGTTTGGACTTTCACAGCATGGCAGCCTCAGGATAGTGGCACTGCTTCCAACGAAGACTTGTTCACCAGCACAGGTGTTCCAGCTCCCAAGGCTAAAGAGCTATTGCCTATTATTATTGTATTAGCCATAGTTCTCTAGAGGGACAGAATTAATAGAATACGAATACACACACACACACACACACACACACGTAGCAATGGATTTTCATGTGTGGATATATATGAGAGAGTTTATTAAGTATTAACTCACAAGGTCACAAGGTCCCCCATTAGGCCATCTGCAGGTTAAGGAGCAAGGAGAGGGAGCCCGAGTTCCAAAACTAAAGAACTTTGAATTGATGTTTGAGGGCAGAACACATCCAGCATGGGAGAAAGACGTAGGTTGGGAGGCTAGGCCAGTCTCTCTTTTCATATTTTTCTGCCTGCTTATAGTTTAGCCATGCTGGCAGGTGATTAGATGGTGCTCACGCAGAGTAAGGATGGGTCTGCTTTTTCCCAGCCCACTGACTCAAATGTTAGTCTCCTTTGGTAACACCCTCACAGACACACTCAGGATCAATACTTTGTATTCTTCAATCCAGTCAAGTTGACACTCAGTATTAACCATCACAAGTCCACCTTTGTCAACTTGAACCCATACACAGCTCCTGAGATCATAAATAATCTTCAAATAAAGAAATATTAAGGTCAAAATTATGCCTAGCATAATACAATTATCCTCCATACAACCAGAAACACACCAATCCCCAATCCAAATACTATTACATAAAGTTAGCAATACTTAAATCCTGAAGTCAAGCCAACAACTCTTACGTCACATCATAAAAGAGAAAGGAAATTAAATGAAGATATTTCCTTAGTACAAGTGTACACATGCACAAACATGACTTTTTTTTTGGGGGGTCGGACCTTCACTCTTTATGCCCAGGCTGGAGTGCAATGGTGTGATCTCAGCTCACTGCAACCTCTGACTCCCGGGTTCAAGCGAGTCTCCTGAGTAGCTGGAATTACAGGTGGTTGCCACCATGCCCAGCTAAATATTGTATTTTTAGTAGAGATGGAGTTTCACCACATTGGCCAGGCTGGTCTTGAACCTCTGACCTTAGGTAATTCATCCACCTCAGCTTCCCAAAGTGCTAGGATTACAGGCATGAGCCACCGAGCCCAGCACACACAAACATGTTAAATTCCTATTTCTCCACAACCTCTCCAGCATCTTTTGCTTCCTGGCTTTTAAATAATCACCATTCTAACTGGC
This sequence comes from Sapajus apella, assembly GCF_009761245.1. Lineage (NCBI taxonomy): Eukaryota > Metazoa > Chordata > Mammalia > Primates > Cebidae > Sapajus > Sapajus apella. The sequence continues at coordinate 8,138,558 of NW_022436943.1, read as the reverse complement.
ATGAGATGGTATCTCATTGTGGTTTTGATTTGCATTTCCCTAATGACCAGTGATGATGAGCTTTTCTTTCCCATGTTTGTTGGCTGCATAAATATCTTCTTTTGGGAAGTGTCTCTTCATATTCTTTGTCCGCTTTTTGATGGAGTTATTTTTTCTTGTAAATTTGTTTAAGTTCTTTGTAGATTCTGGATATTAGCCCTTTGTCAAATGGATAGATTGCAAAAATTTTCTCCCATTCTGTAAGTTTCCTGTTCACTCTGCTGATATTTTCCTTTGCCGTGCAGAAGCTCGTTAATTTAATAAGATCCCATTTGTCAATTTTGGCTTTTGTTACCATTGCTTTTGGTGTTTTAGTCATAAAGTATTTGCCCATGCTTATGTCCTGAATGGTATTGCCCAGGTTTTCTCACCACTGATCCCACAGAAATACAAATTACAATCAGAGGATATTATAAATACCTCCATGAAAATAAACTAGAAAATCTAGAAGAAATGGATAAATTCCTGGACACATATACCGTCCCAAGACTACACCCAGGAAGAAGTCGAATCCCTGAATAGACCAATAACAACTTCTGAAATTTAGGCAGTAATTAATAGCCTACTAACCAAAAAAATCTCAAGACCAGATGGATTCACAGCTGAATTCTACCAGAGGTACAAAGAGGAACTGGTACCATTCCTTCTGAAACTATTTCAAACAACAACAAAAAAAGAGGCACTCCTCCCTAATTCATTTTATGAGACCAGCATTATCCTGATACCAAAACCTGGCAGAGACACAACGAAAAAAAAAATTGCAGACCAATATCCCTGATAAACATCAATGCAAAAATTCTCAATAAAATACTGGAAACCAAATTCAACAGCACATCAAAATGCTTATCTACCATGATCAAGTTGGCTTCATCCTTGGGATGCAAGGCTGGTTCAACATATCCAAATCAATAAACATAATCCATCATATAAACAGAACAAATGACAAAACCACATGATAATCTTAATAGATGCAGAAAAAGCCTTCTATAATATTCAACACCCCTTCATGCTAAAAACTCTCAATAAACTAGGTATTGATGGAATGTATCTCAAAATAATAAGAGCTAATAACAAACCTAAAGCCAATATCATATCTGAATGAGCAAAAGCCAGAAGCATTCCCTTTGAAAACCGGCATAAGGCAAGGATGCCCTCTCTCACCACTCCCATTTAACAAAATACTGGAAGTTCTGGCCAGAGAAATCAGGCAAGAGAAAGAAACTGTACTACAAGGCTACAGTAACTAAAACAGCATGGTACTGGTACTAAAACAAATATATAGTCCAATGGACCAGAACAGAGGTCTCAGAAAGAACACCACATGTCTACAACCATCTGATCTTTGACAAACCTGACAAAAACAAGTAATGGGGAAAGGATTCCCTATTTAATAAATAGTGTTGGGAAAACTGGCTAGCCATATGCAGAAAAGTGAAACTGGATCTTTTCCTTACACCTTATACAAAAATTAACTCAAGATGGGCTAAAGACTTAAATGTAAAACCTAAAATCATAAAAACCCTAGAAGAAAACATGTTTTCAACAAAAGAGGAAGAACATACTCATGACAATTACAGTCCTCGTTTCTGCAGCTGATCACATGGTGCATTGGTCAGAGGCAATGCTCTGTGGAATACCACGACAATGGACATTCCGTGAGTCCACATATGGTAGTCTTGACAGAAGCATTGCATGCAGGATAGGTAAACCCATATTCAGAGTAAGTGTCTATTCCAGTGAGGACAAGCCTCTGCCCTTTTGATGATGGAAGAGGTCCAATATAATCAACCTGCCATCAGGTAGCTGCCTGATCACCTCAAGAAATGGTGCCGTATGAAGGGCTCAGTGTTGGTCTCAACTGCTGGCAAATTGGACACTCAGCAGTGGCCATAGCCAGGTCAGCCTTGGTGAGTGGAAGTCCATGTTGCTAAGCCCATGTGTAACCTCCATCCCTGCCATTTTATTCATGGGCTCATTGGGCAATGATAGGGGTGGCTGGAGAAAGAGGCTGAATGGTGTCCATAGAATGAGTCATACTATCCACTTGATTATTAAAATCCTCCTCTGCTGAGGTCACCCATTGGTGAGCACTCACATGGTATACAAATATCTTCACAGTATTTTACCACTCAGAGAGGTCCATCCACATACCTCTTCCCCAGATATCTTTGTCACCAATTTTCCAATCAGGCTTCTTCCAAGTCCCCGACCATCCAGCCAAACCACTGGCTACAGCCCATGAATAAGTTTATAATTGTACATCTGGCCATTTCTCCTTCCATGCAAAGTGCACAACCAGGTGCACTGCTCGAAGTTCTGCTCAGTGGGAAAATTTTTGGTGCAGTGGGAATTGTTCCCAAGTGACCCTGGAAGCTCCGGCTGAATTGCCTGAATGATGGGATCAAGCTCCCCTCTTTTAGGAGGACTCTAAATTGCATTAGTCCCCATTCTTCTCCCCATGATAGGGCCTGCACCCAGATTCAGCTGTCCACAGAATCAATGGTTTCTCTCTCCCACCAAGAGGAGGTGTAAGTAATTTCTCCAAAGTCTCCTAGTCCCCAGGTACTGGTCACCCTTCATTATTAGACAACTCATATTAAATATTGAGCACCCAAGTCTGCACTGCTTGCTTTCTAAGCAGTTTGTGTGCCCCTGTAGCACTTGAACTCAACCTTAGAGATTACTAGGAAAAAATATCCCTACCTCAAAACATAGACTCACACTATACATAGCCCCACTTCTAGTAATCTTAAATCAGGCCACCCTTTGCTCAGCTTATCATATTTCCTTTCTCAAGGTCCTTTAGAATACCCACTTATTTTGATAATAGAGAATTATACACATTGAGTTTTATAATTTTTGGCATTATTTCTATGCAAAGGACATATCTAAGAAAACTAAAACTATTCACTTAAAGATCCTGGGTATAAAACTGAAAAATGTTGGCTGACTGGTTTGCCATCTCAGTCACCTTGACAACCTTGCAGTCACATTATTCTTAGATGTCTCTTTAATAAGTGAATTGATTATTCACTGCAAAATTATTGGTCTTTATGTTATAATTCTTTGCTTGTAGGTGCCTCATATTTGACATGTTGACATGTCTAAACATCAAAAATCACAAATTGGCTGCTCACAGGCCTAATGCAACTTGCAGTCATGTTTCTGTGGCCTGTATATGTTGAATTAATAGCTAAGATATGAAAATAGAATGATAGCTTTAAAAAATTGATTTCTAGCTTCACTTGAAAAATCATCAGAGCTGGATCACAAGGCCCATGTTGCTTCTGCCAATCGACTGACGGTAAGTGGTAGCTGTTTTCTTTCTACCCAGCCAGTGGCTAATCTGCTTCACTTCTACTTTACATAACCTTTTTGGCCCCTAAGGGCATTAAGTTTGGGACACTTAATAAATTTTATATCTCAAATATTCAGCTGATGGAATGATGAGTAGTAATGAGGCATATGTTATCAACCAGCACATCTATTGAAATACAGGGGAGCAACTGAAAATATCAAGAGAGCTACTCAATGTACAATCACCCAGGTGTAATAGTAAAGCCATTTCATGGTAATTTATTTGTCAACCCAAATATGTGGCTAGGTTTGGGAAAGGAAATAAACATCTGAACAGACTAAAGATATGGAATAAAATTCATACACTAGAACTCATGAACTTTACTCATGAGTGAGTACCTTAAACCCTTATTCAACACCCATTTATTCTTTAGATCATGCAAGTAGAAAGCTTAGAAAGCACAATGATTCTACAAATAATCTCTAATCCTGTCACACAGAATACTGTTTTATTTGTTTTTCATTAATTTTTATTTTTATGGGTACATGGTAGGTATATATATTTATGGGCTACATAAGAAATTTTGATATAGGCATGCAATGCATAATAATCACATAATGAAAAATGGGGTATCTATTCCCTTCAAGCATTCACCCCTTGTGTTACAAACAATCCACTTATACTCTTTTAGTTATTTTTCAATGTACAATTAAATTATTATCAGCTGTAGTCACCCTATTGTGCTATCAAATTCTAGGTCTTACTCATTCTTTCTATTTTTCTGATACCCATTAACCATCCCCATGCTACCCCAAACTCCCAGTACCCTTCCCAGTCTCATAACCATCCTTCGGCTCCCTACTTCTATAATTGCCTTGATTCTTAGATCCTACAAACAAGTGAGAGCATGTGAAGTTTTTCTTTCTGTTCTTGCCTTATTTCACTTGATATAATGATCTCCAGTTTCATCTTTTTGTTGCAAATGACAGAAACTCATTCTTTTTTATGGCTGAATAGTACCACATTGTGTATATGCAGCACATTGTGTAAAAAAGTACCATATTGTGTAAAAGTACCACACTGTGTGTAAGTACCACATCGTGTTAAAGTACCACATTGTGTATAAGTACCACATTTTCTTTCATCTGTTGATGTTCACTTAGGTTGCTTCCAAATCTTGCTATTGTGAACAGTGTGGCAACAAACATGGGAGTGCGGATCTCTTTGATATATTGATTTCCTTTCTTTTGGTTATATACCCAGTGGTGGGATTGCTGGGTTTTCTGGTAACTCTATTTTTAGCTTATCGAGAAAACTTCTCCAAATTGCTCTTCATAGTGGTTGTACTAATTTTCATTCCCACCAACAGTATACAAGGTTTTCCTTTCTCCACATCCCCACCAACATGTGTTATTGCCTGTCTTTTGGGTAAAAGCCATTTTATCTGGAGTGAGATAATATTTCATTGTAGTCCTGATTTACACTTCTCTGATAATCAGTGATGTTGAGCATCTTTTCATATGCCTATTTGCCATTTGTATGTCTTCTTTTGAGAAATGTTTAGTCAGGTCTTCTGTCCCTTTTAATTGGTTTATTAGATTTTTCCTTTGTAGTTGTTTGAGCTCCTCACATATTCTAGTTATTAATCCCTTGTCATATGGTTAGTTTACGTATACTTTCTCCCATTCTATGGGTTGTCTCTTCAACTTGGTTGATTGCTTCCTTTGTTGTGCAGAAGCTTTTTAACTTGATGTTTCCCATTTGTCCATTTTTGCATAGGTTGGCTGTTCTGTGAAACATTATTCAAAAAACCTATGCCCAGATCAATGTCCTGGAGAGCTTTCCTAATGTCTTCTTGCATCGGTTTCATAGTTTTAAGTCTTACATTTAAGTCTTTAATCCATTTTTATTTGATTTTTGTATATGATGAGATATAGGGGTCTAGTTTCCTTCTTCTGCATATGGATATTCAGTTTCCCTAGCACCATTTATTGAAGAGACTCTTTTCTCTCAAAGCTAGGCCAAATAAACAATAATATATGTAAATGATATTTCACCTACAGCAAACTCATTTTCAAGAAAAATGCCAGGAACATACAATTGGCATCTTTGTTGAAAATGAGTTCACCATAGCTGGGTGGATTTGTTTCTAGGTTCCGCTATTCTGTTCCATTGGTCTGTGTCTGTTTTTACGTCAGTACAATGTTATTTTTGTTACTATACTCTGTAATATACTTTTGGAATACTGTTTTTAGTATTTTTAAAAATAACATTGGTACTATGTTGTATGTGTGTGTGTGTATATATATATATATATATATATATATATATATATATGTAGTACAGAACATCTTTTATAAAATTTATTTGTGATTAATGTATTTTTTTTTTTTTTTTTTTTTTAGAAACCGGAGAAGGAGAGAGAAAGAAACAGCTAACTCTCATACTGACAGAGAATCCAGAAAGGTGGAATCCAGGAGAGGAAAGCAGCTTCCACACTGAGTGGAAGGGAATAGAGAGAGATGGAGTTTTGGAGGAGAAGACAGGTTTCCACAAGAGAGTGTGGAAGGCGACTCTAGAGGGAAAATCCAGGATAGAGAAAAGCAGCTTCCACGAGGGTGTTCATGGAAGGGGATCCAAACATGGAATACCGATAAATGCATCTTAATTTTCCACATGTTATTACATTTTCTTTTACATATTATTACATATGAAATATTTCTAGATTCCACCTACCTTACTATGTAGACTAGAAGGTATTATGATAGCATTAATAATAAGTATGACTGATGATTTTTTGAGAATCTATGTATGCATCAGTTATCAATTGCTGCAATAATGCTACTCTATAAAGGACCACAAGAACTTACTAGAAAACCGACAAATGTTTACTAAGTTCAGGAGTTTGTGGGTCAGAAATTTAGGCTGGACTTGGCTGGGAACCTCTGCTATTGGATAAGCTTGCTCACATTTCTAATAGTGAGTGTCATGCTGCATCATAGCTGGGCAGATTGTAGCTACTTGGCTTTTTCCCAGATCCCATTCTCCAGCAGACTACGTGGCCACGTTCTCATGGTGATGTCAGAGGGAAGAGTGCCAGCAGAAGTACTCTGCTTAGATCACATCTTCTATCATCCCCTTGGTCAAAGTTAAGTCATATGATCAAACCCTGAGCCAGAAGTGAGAAGATATTCTAGTTATACAGTAATGGGTGTAGCTACAGGCAGTGTGACAGATCCGGCCATTAATGTAATCAGTCTTTTACCATATTGAAAACATTTTTAGTTTTCTCTATTTTTAGACGCTCTTCTAGGTTCCTGATCTTGTGTTGCCATCAACATGCTGATTGTTCCTGTACACTTGCAAAGTCATTAAACCTGAGAAAGATGGCAAGTCTGATTCTTCATCCTAACTTCAGACTGTAGGGACAACCCAAAAGACTATTGTATACAAATAGAAAAACATTATGAAAAAAAGCATCTATTGGGTTGTAGCTGGACAAATTTGATATAGCTCGAGAAAATTTCTCTTGGCCTCAGCTGACATGACCATTGTCTCTTGGCCATTTCAGAACCAAAAATTGAAAAGAGCATCTGGTATTTATAACGAGTCTTTGATATGGTTTATTTTTAAGCTTGAATTTTATCATCCAACACAAAGTTAATTTCATACAAAACTAATTCCATGAGAGCATCGGGATTGGTAAATGCTCATTGAGTAACTGAATGCTAGATTTAATCAATTGATATTTGAATTATGCTACAACAAATTAATAGTTGAAATCTCTCTGTTCTCTGATTTATTCTGACAGAAATAGACCAGATATATGTTTCCATTTCTTCCCAACATGGAGAAATTTTTGTTATAAACAGAAGTTTTCTTAAAAAGCATATCAGCTATTCTACTCACAAATATATGTCTTATCTGGGATGTTTTATTAAAACAATAAATTTGAGGAGAACATTAGGTGAGGAAACTCATCAGACAAAAAGTAGAAAGCTGGTTGTGGCAGAAGGGAACATATTTATTCTCCTTCCATAACTACCCATTGAGATAATAAAATAATTATGCATTAGAATTAGGAGATACACATTTATATATTTTGTGTCATCATTAAAAGTGAAAATATTCCTTAAATCATTTTGAAACTTATTATGTGACTGAGACAGAATTGATGTATAACAACATTATAAAGTGATTTGTACATTATTAATGTAAAATTTTTATATTATAAAAAGGCATGAAGTTCACATACACACTACTATAAAGATGAACTTTGAAAACATTGTGTTAAGTAAACCGTCACAAAATACCATGTGTTTTATTACAGGTGGTGGTGGCCACCTGTAATCCCAGCTACTCAGGAGGCCGAGACAGGAGAATTGCTTGAACCCAGGAGGCAGAGGTTGCAGTGAGCTGAGATTGTGCCCCTGCACTCCAGCCTGGGAGACAGAGCAAGACCCCATCTTAAAAAAAAAAAAAAAAAAAGAAAAAGAAGACTCGATACGGGTGCTCACATGCCTGATTATAGCAAACCATACCACCAGCATAAACATTGATCTCTATAACCAAAAAGCAGCATTACAGACAGTTACCTCTCAGCATCTGCTTCAGTTAGTCTTAGGAATCCCAAAGATTCTGAAATAAGAATCGATCAATATCACATATCCCAATCACTTTTGTTGAAATCACATGCCCTTGTCACACACAACATTCATATCGAATTACTTATTTCTTCTCTGTCAAGCAACAGCTTAACCTTAGCTTCTTAGCCTAAAAGCTACGCAAAGTTATTATGTAACTGAGAAAAAGCTAAAGTGTATTTGAGGAAAGCAGACAAGAAAGGATACATAGTTCAATCAGAGTCAGACACTAAAAGACAGTTCATAGTTTACATTGCCCAAGGTGAAACTTGACAACTGTAGTCATCCTTCAGTGTTACGAGCTTCAGAATGTGTTTTTAAAAAATAAAATAATGTCAAGTTAAAGATGACATTTTAAAATATATTTTATGAGCATTTGGTAACAGTGACAAATCAGTCCAATAAGGTTTGTGCTTATTTGAGGCATTTTGAGTGGTTACACAGTGATGCACATTCTGGAAAGTTCTTAGACACAAAGTGAGCCTAATCTTTTGTCATCTGCAGTGTTTGCCCTGTGAGTGCTTCTTCCTACTTCTCTACTCTTGGGATGGATTATTTCCAGATGCAATTTGATCACTTTGGGGAGTGCTTCTTTATTTCCAGAAGATAAGAGTTTTTTTAATCACCATATTGCCACATTTTTAAAATAATAAGAGCTATGTGTGATGTTTAATGGTAAAAAACAGCGGCAAACATTCAATTGTTAACAAACAATAAACAGCAAGAAGAGACAAACTCAGTAGTGAAGTTACATAACCATTCAAATTAATTTCTTCTTACTTTATAGAGTGTAAGATTCCAATTGGATGCAGTTAGACAGCAAATCTTTATTGTATCTAACCAAATATGTTTATGTTATTGAGACTCTCTTGAGTGAGACTCTCTGAAATACAGCACAACAGAAACACGCTAGAAATACACCATTTAGGCTCTAGGAAAAAAATCTATGAAATTTACATTACATGTATTTATTTATATAAAACATAGACTTGAACCCTCATTAGAAAGTTAAGTATGACTTTTGTAGGTAGTATAACTAAACTGTGGTAAGGACAAATAAAAAGAAAAATCAATTTCATACAAAATCACAAATGAAAAAATAATATCAATATTTTGATATAGCTGAGATTAAAAAGAAAACATCAGACTTATAGTAAAGACAGTCACTAAAAATGTCAAGACATTTTGGAGATAAATGGATTTACTAAGAAAAAGCCTTTCAAATAGCATTGGTGCAGAATTTTAGAAATGAACAACAACAACAAAAAACTAGAAATTATAGAAAAGATAGTTAAAAACCTGGTCTTACATTGGGAGAGATATGTAAGAAGGGAACTTGTAAATTGTATCATCTTGTCTCAAATCGTTTCTAGCTTAGGCAGTGTATAAGTGATCACTAATTAATTAGGATATATTCTGAAATTAGCTGTCTGTTACATGCTTGATTGATTAAATCAGTATTTTTAGAAGTGATATTAGAGGAAATGGCTATTTTACATTGTTCTAAGAAGAAAAATATTCATTGGAATTATTTTTATAGTTATGGTGCAAGTAAACACCAGAAAAAATATATTAAAATGCAAATAATATATTTGCATTAAATATTATAGTTTATATTATATATTATAAAATAATATAATATATACTTTTACATATAACTTTTACTTGGATAACATTTCACTACAATTTCAATTTTTTTAAATGACAATATGACAAGAATCTAGATATTTTAAATTTAGAAGTAAATCTTGGATATAAAACCAACTTTAAAAAATTCAGATGGAAAAGCAGCTACCAGCCCAGCTACCTGAGGTACCTGCCAAGAAGCCAGGTGCTTTGTGGGAATCTCTTCCATAGCGTGGCATCTGGGTTTTCTAAGTTGTTACCAAGGGAAGAAAAAGGAAAAAAATCTACCACAGTGTGTAGTGCTGAGGTTACTGGCCTCTTCAGAACGATAATATGAAAATGTTTTATTTTCAACAATGAGACTCACAAAATGGGAATAAAAATCCAAAGCTAACAAAATACTGTATTCCCTAAAATGTCTTTTCTGCATTATTTTTAATTTATGTTAAGACTGTATTAGCTTCAGAGTGTTTATCTATGTCCCCAAGAGAGGATTAGCTAGGAACATTCTTTGAGATAAACTAAAAGAACTGTTTGGTGCTGGCACTGTTAAATTTTTCTGATGTGCAGGTGTTTGTAGTATTTGTACAGTTGCCTGATTGGTTTTCATCCAGGTAAATCCACAGAGAATAAGGTTTATCGTTTCCGGATAGAGAGGTGCAGAGGCTATTACAGAATATAGTGAAAACCTGCCACTAGCCACTTCCATGCTATTTTCTAAAGCGTTTCATGTTTTGACTTGGAAAATATAAGCAAGACTTCATTGCGTTGAATGTTTCTTACTGATCTTTGCTGAATCACATGCACCTTACTTTCTTCCAATGTCTTTCATAATCCACTCTGTATTCCTAACTCTTTATCAGTATTACAAAGTAAGAATATATGTTGTTACAAAAATAATAAAATATATTAAGTAGCTTGTTATTTTGACATATGCTTTACAATAGTTATGGAAAAAGAGTTCATACATTTACTCAATTGTTCCATCAATAAAATTTTATGAAGCCTCTGAAATTTTCCAGGCAATGCGCTGTGTGCAGGAGATAGAAGAGTGATCAAAAAAGAGATGATTTCTGCCTTCATGAAGTTTATGGTTCAATGGAGAGGCAGAAAAACTGGGTATCACACTGGAATTTTAACCACAGTACCAAAGTATATTAAATGCTGCATTTCATGGGATGTATTAGATCACAAGCTGAATTAATAAACGATTTAGCCATATGTTGATGCTAAGTGGGGAGCTTAGCACTAAAATTTCTTGAGCTCATACCACATGTCTGCCTCAGAATTGCATGATAACAATGCTATGATTAATTTAGCCATTCTGTTACTGGACAATATTTTTTCTAATGTCTTCCTATAACAAATGATGTTACAAGGAATATTCTTATATCATTGTTATACATGTTTCTCTGTGCAAATATACAAGTGCACATATACCAGGAGTTTTCTAAGATACAGCCACAGTAATGGAATTGGTTGGCATTACAATATGAACACCTTCTACTTTACTACGTATTGCCAAATAATTCTCCAAAATGCTTGTGCCAACTTATACTGCCATTAACATCACAGAAGAGTTATATTAAGCTGTGCCCACACTTAATATCACAAGACTTAAATTCTGCCAATCTGATGAGTTTAAAATGTAGGTAATTGTTGTTTTGATTTGCATTTTCCTGATGACTAATGAATAAAGCATCTCTTAATAAAAACACAAGTGATTCAGCAAAAGTTTCCTCCCCCTTGAAACCTTTTATCCACAGTGGAAACCACAGTGTTGGAGATTGGAAAAAGCTTAGTTGGAAGGATTCCTTTAAATGATGTTATTCAGTGAGTCCCCCAAACCAAAAAAAAAAGTGGGCATTTGAGCATGGCTGCCCTTTATCTTAGTACTTCAGACACGATGAGTTGATGTCTAACTACAATCTAGAAAACCAAAGTTGCAGAAGCAGGTCAGCCAAGTGTTTCTATAACAGAACAAAGAAGAAGAGTTGATTTTGTATTAGGATCGGTCTGTTCTTCCACAATTTGTCCAGTAAAGCAAACTGAGACTTCAGTGCACCAGTGGCAGGCAGAAGGTGCAAGAGCTGGCCTGGAGCTCCTTTGAATTCTACCTTAGAGGACACTCTAGGAGACTGACAGGACCCCAAAGTTATATTTTACCTGCTGTAGTAAAAGTAGGAGGAGCTAAAGGATGTGTGACTAGCAAGAGACAAATGAATCTCCGATGTCACAGGAAGTACAAGGTTGTGACTAGGTGATGTTAATAAAATACTCATCTCAGACACAAAATTTAAGAGGCACCAAAAAGCAAAAATTTAGTAATCAAGATAAGTAAAATTTTAATGCACTATTTAAAAAAAGTCAGAATTAATGCCAAAGAATTTATAATGAACCAAATATTATTTTTTAAGACAGTATTAAACCCTAGGCTTAAATATCCTTGCCTCACTTTCCTCACCCTAAGCCTGAATTTTCAGGGACTGTTCCTAGAGGAAGACCCTAAAAAATAAAAAAGAGTCCAAGAGAGAGTCAGCTTTAAACCTCTTTCAGGCCCAGAAGCCCAGAAGTTCTCTTATCCCAGTACCAGCCAATGGAGACTACACTGCTGCCTTGTGTTTCAACCTTCCTCCCTTCCCAGCACAACTATCAGCCCCATTTCTGCTGGGGTCAGGAGCCACAGCAAGTAGGTGAAGGAGAGGCATGAGGGCTGTGTGTAAGGAGAGCTAATGATACCAAGCTGAGTCAGTGTTTTGTACCATAGCATGATCATCACAGGTTCTTTTAATCATTTAAGAGATATGAATGCTGTCAAATTTTTTGTCCAGCAGCAAGGAAAAATTCGCAAATCAAGGGGACAGTGGGAAACAAGATGCTTTCTACCAGTTCAGTGTACCAGTTACACAAGAAAGTAAATGTATACTTACAAATCGAGTTGGATGTTCTGCAGAAACTACAGCCTCTCTTCTTTGGATAGCCTGGTCAAGGAAATACTCTGGCATCTCAGAAGGGATAAAAGAGTACCAAGCAGCCCAAGAGATAGTGGTACAGAGAAAAACCTGAGAAAATCAGCTGCAGAAGGGAACAACACTCACTGGGGTAGGTAGGGAGGGTGGAGGGGAGGGGAGGGACAGCGGGGGGTGGAGAGGATGCGGGACGATGGAGACAGCAAACCACCATGGCATGTATGTGCCTATGCAACAATCCTGCAGGATGCAGGATGAGCACATATACCCCAGAGCCCAAAGTACAATTAAAAAAGAAAAGCCCCTGCAGCAGCAGGAAGTATGGCTCCTTGTGAATCCCAAAGGCCAGATTCACTAGATAGTACCACTGGTGGTATCAGACAGAAAAGGCGAGCAAGGGCCAGATCCAGTAGGCTAAGCCAAGGACTTTGGGTTATTTTCCAAGTTTTATGAAGGTTTATTTAAGGGTTTCGAGAAGAGGATTGGCATGGTCTGCTTTCATCGCTGATGTCCTCAATGGTACAATAAGGCAAGAAAAAGAATTAATATGCATAAAGAATGAAAAGGAAGAAGTAAATTGCCTCTATTCTCAGACAACTTAGAGTATCCTAAGAAATCCTCAATACAACTACTAAGGAGAACTAATCTATGGACTTTACAATGTGACAAAATAAAAAATAAGTATTTAAAAATCACTTTTATTTTGACATATTATTAGAAAAAAACTGGAAAATAAAATTTCCAAAGCAATGTTACTTATAACATCAAAAACATAAAATATTTAAAAATAAAATTAACAAAAGAGGTGGAAGACCTCTACAATTAAAAACAGAGGGAAATTAAAGGAGACCTATATAATGCAATAATGCCATGTTCAAGGAGTAGAAGATTCAGCAATGTTAACACACTGATTCTTCCTGAATTAATCCATAGATGCAGTGCAATCCCAATCAAAATCCCAACAGGCATTTTTTAAAGAAATTGAGAAATTAATTCTAAAATAGTTATAAAAAAGCAAAAGGCCTAGAATAGCTATAACTATATTTAAAAAGAACAAACGAATGATTCACAATGCCTGATTTCCAAGTTACTTCTATAGTTACAGTATCAAGACAATGTAATGTTGGCATAAGATAGACATATAAATAAATGAAATAGACCCAATTATACACAGTCAGTTAATTTTTGACAAAGATGTAAGTTAAATGCAATGGGAAACAGAAAATTATTTCAACAAATATCATTGGAATAACTGGATAACATGAATTTCAATTCTTATGTGACCTTATATACACATATTAATTTGAAATGTATCATACTCCCATATATAAGAGCTAAAATTATAAAACTTCTAAAAGGAAACATAGTAAAACACTTTAGTGACAATATGTTTCACAAAGATTTCTTTAAAAAGACACGCAAAGTATTAACATAAAAATAGATACGTGGACCTCAACAAAATTAAAATTCAACTAGAAAATATCACTTCATCAAAATTAACTAAAATTAGCTAAAAAACACTCCATAAAAATATAAATGGCAAGACATAGACTCGGAGAAAGTATTCTCAAATTATGTATCTATGACCTTTACAAGTAAGTAAAGAACTCTTATAAATAATTAACCAAATCACAAATGATCAATGACAAATGGACAAATAAATTAGCATCAAAAAGAAGACATATCAATGATTAATACATGTAAAGTTCCCAGCTTAAATAGTAATGATGGAAATGCAAGCCAAAACCAGAAGAGATTCCCTTTCCCATCACTAGAATGGCTACAAAGAAAAGTATTGACAACAAATGTTGAGGAGGATGTGGTAGATCTGCAATTCTCAGACATCATTGGCAGGGTGAAAATTTAAGAACCTCAGGAAACAATTTGACAGTTTTATAGTAAGTTATATACCTACTCTACGACCTAGTAGTTATACTTCAATATATTTACCCAAGGGTAATAAAAACACACTTCCTCACATGGACGTTCACAGCACCATTATTCGCATTATTCATAATACCCAAAGAGTGAAAACAAATGTCTATCAATCAACAAAAGAATAAACAAAATGTTTTATATTCATACAAGTAAATATTACTCAAGAATTAAAAGCATAAGCTTTATACTTTATACACCTACACAAACACACACACATATATACTTAAGGCTTCATTTGTTATAGTTTAGTTCTATTGCTTCTAGATGCCTACACAACCCTCAAGGCTTCAAAATAGACTCGTCTAGAAAAAACATTTTAAAATATTCACCCCTGGCAGGGTCCCAATTGTGGGTATACAAGGTTGCGTAATAAACTGAATTCTACATTTTCTCTTCTTTTGTATTTAAAACAGTGTTTTGAAATGTTTCATTTATTTTAATGTGAGATTAAAGTGGGAAAAAGGTTATTAAAGTGTAATTATAATATAATACATCCTTCTATTTTTGTTGTACTAGGAGAAGAGTGTTAATACAATGAATTACCTGTCTTTAATTTTTCAATAGATGAAGGTTACATTCATTGCAACTTCTGTTTAAAGAATCAAAATTAGAGGAAAATGTTTGCTTCTGTGAAAAAAAAAAAGTGAAACCAGGTTTAATAGAAATTAAGAAGGAATCAAAGAAAAATGATTTATCAAAACTTATTTATTTACAATGGTTTTAAGCCTTCACATTATATAAATTATATATATATCAGTAAAGGGTCTTTCAGCTTCTATCCAGGACCCTTGGCATACCTATAAATTTGAATAAATCTTTCAAGCCTCTTTTTTTTCTGGTGAATTCTTTCACTACAAATTAAATACTTATTGTAATCAAGTAATATTATATATAGTTATGATATTTCTTCATTTCAAGAGTACATGCATGTCTTAATATATTCTAGACAATCCCAGTTTGTGGAATGTTACAGCTTGTGTTCATGTGTAATTATGTACCATTAAAATAATAACAGCTGTTATTCAGAACCTCCTATACCTGTCATTGTGCTAACTATATCAAGTACATTATCTCAACTAATCCTCACAACAGACCTAGGAAGTAGGGACAATAATTAATCTCCATTTGCCAATGAGAATTCAGAAGCTCAGAGAAATTAAGAAACATAGCCAAAGTCTCACTTTTATGAAATACCAGAGCGGGATTTGAACTAAGTTCTTCATGACTTTACAGCCTCTAGCTGCTTGGTTTTCTTAACCTAATACATGTTATTGTGCATAACTAATGTCACCCACGAAGGGCCTGACACCAGATATCTTAGATAACACAAAGAGAAACTGTCCGCAGTTTTGCTGTTGCTCTTCCCATAGATCTGGAGCCGTCTGACTGAGTGGCACTAAGCAATATAAATACTGAAATTACCTCATTGTAAACGTAACATCACTAGGCTTCAGTGATACCCAACTTCTAGTTGTATTTTACCTTATACTTTGTTCATAAAGATCCCCTTACCAAATATATCAGATGAATTAAGCATTTACTTCTTCTACTAAACCCCTGTTAAAAGAATAGTAAATGTGTTTAAAATTGTATTAAACTACCAGGGCAGTAATAGAAGGAGAAGAATGCTTGGAAAATAGAATAGGAAAAAATAATGACTTTAGAAAAATACTAAATATGAATCTTGATATAGAAAATTATATTTAGAATAAAAATTCAAGGAAATCTCACAGAACATAGAATAAAAATTCAAAAATATGGAAAATATTTAAAAAGTAATAAACATTTCCAATATTTCCAATCTTTCTACTTCTAGAAAGAGAACAGAGAAAATAAAGGGGAGAGAATTATCACATATAAAATCCAATAAACAATTTTAATGCTAAAAGACATAAGCCCTTATGTTGGACTAGCTTACTAAGTGCCCAAAAAAGTGAATAAAATAAAAGGATGAATCCAAATGACACCACCTTGAAATTTCAGAATTAGATGTTCTACAAGAAAAGCTTCCAGGGGAAAGCAAGTATTCTGCCAAGGAGGAACAGGAACCAAATGACATCAGACCCCTCAACAGCAATTCTGGATCCTAGAAGACAATGTAGCCAGGTCTTCAACATTCTAAGAAAAAAAAAATTTTTAACCCAAAATTCTGTATAAAATATTGCTGAAATGTAAAGACAAAGATATTTGCAAGCATGCGAAGTACATAATATTGGTGTGATAGCACCATACGCTAAAATAAAAGAATACTATTATGTTTTATAAATAAATATATATATATATATGTGTGTGTATGTAAACAAATATGTGTGTGTGTTCATATATATATGTGTGTTTGTGTGTGTGTATATATATATATATATATATATATATATATATGTTTGAAGACTATTTCTTGCTCTTCTAATAGGCCATGATATCAATCAATAGTACTAGATGTCGCTCTTCATGTGGTCACTCAGGGAACTCAGGCCAAGGAGGCTCTGCCACCTCCAACAAGTACACAGAGGACACAGAGGGGGGAAAACTTGAGGGGCCATAATAGAAGGAGAAGAAATAAGGGGTTTTTACAAATCAGGCCTGGAAGTGGCGTATCACTTTGTACATTCCATTGGTTATAATTTAGCTTCATGAAAGATGAGAATTATAACCATATGCTTATAAAGAAGAGGAAATGAACTTCAGTAAACAAATAGCAGCCGTCTTTGCCAAACAAAGACTCACAAATATACCTTCGAGGGTCAGTTCTTAGAAAATTACTGAAAGATATACTTCAGCGAAATGAGGGAGTAATGCAAGAGTGAGGACACACCATGGAATTTAAGACACAGAAGCTGGAGGGTAGAGTAACAAACACAAACCCTAGAACCAGAGCACAGGCAGACCATATTGAAGCATTAGGAAAGGGAAGTTTTTTAGTTAACCCAATCAATGTAAACTCTTCCTACAAACTTGGTGAAGAAGTGACTACCGATTCTTCAGAAATACCTGTTTCCTCTCCACTGGGAAACGTCAAAACAGGTAACTTTCTTTTCTCAGTATTCAGGGGGCTATATCATCCTTACTTGAAAATGGACTCTCCATGGTACTCCATATGCTGAGCTCTACCAGGTAGGACTAGATTCTTTTTTTCTGCCTGTCCCCCTATGACACCCTAAAAATCTGGGAAAGTTGGATTTGGTTTAGCAGCACCCTCAGAATACGAACTCTGCTCACCATACCAGGTTCCCACTTTAATTTATCTTTTACTTTGGCCTCTGAGAATTCTTTGTTTTTTAGCCAGATCATTGATGTACTTTCTTTCCTTTTCTCTTTCTTTCTTATTCATTTATTTATTTATGACAGGGTCTTGTTCTGTCGCCTAGCCTGGAGAGCAGTGGTGAAATTGTATGTAGCTCACCACAGCCTCAACCTGCCAGACTCAAGCAATTCTTCTACTTCTGCCTCCTGTATAGTTGGGACCACAGGTGAGCACCACAATGCCCAGCTAATTATTTTAATTTTTTGTAGAGATGGGGTCTCAGTATGTTGCCCAGGGTGGTCTTGAACTTCTGAGCTCAAGTGATTCTCTGGCCTTGGCCTCCCAAGCTGCTGGGGTTTCAGGAGTGAGCCACCGCACCCAGCCTGGCCTGGTGCACTTTCAATAGCAGAGAGTCATTTTCAGCAGGACTCTTCCCCCATCCTGTTCTCATGATAGTGAGTTATGTGATCTGATGGTTTTATAAGGGGCTTTTCCTCCCTTGCTTTGTACTTATTTTTGCTGCCACAATGTAAAGAAAGACATGTTTGCTACCCTTTACACCATGATTGTAAGTTTCCTGAAGCCTCCTCAGCCATGCTGGACTGTCAATTAAACCTCTTTCCTTTATAAATTACGCAGCCTTGGGTATGTCTCTATTAGTAGCATAAGAGTGGAATAATAAAAGCTATTTTAATTTTTTATCTGCCTTGAAACTAAAATAGGGGCTACTACATTAGTTGGATGACAAAAAAAAAAACTTAGATATATTAAGCAGAGCTTAACATGTAATAGAACATGTAATATATATAACAGCATATAGCCAACATATGACAGCAGCAAAAAGTAAGTATTTGATGTTGTAAGCTATTGAGATTTTGAGCTATTTATTATCACAACAGAACACAGCAAAAATTGGCTAACAGAGAAAAATTTAAGTAAGAGAATGCTTAGAATAGCTTTATGATTTTCCCTTAGAACCTCTGTACTAGTCCAGTATTTCATTTATTTATTTATTTGCTTAAGCTACTTTTATTCTTTGAAAACCAACATTCTCTACATATAATTAAAACATTTTATTAAAAAACACAAGTACCGTTCACCTTTCCACAATGTGGGAGTCAGGGCACTGATGCCCACATGTAGAAAAGGGAGTCAGGGCACTGATGCCCACATGTAGAAAATTTGAGTATAACTTTTGAATCCCCAAAACTTAACTACTAATAGTCTTATTGCTGAACAAAATCCTTACCCATAACATAAACATGTTTTGTATGTCATGTGTACTATATACTGTGTTTCTATAATAAAGCAAGCTAGTAAATGTCATTAAGAAAATCATAAGGAAGATAAAAAACATTTACTATTTTCTCTCTATTCACCAAGTGAAATTGGATTATTTTAAAAATCTTTGTCTTCATCATCTTCGTGTTGAATAGACTGCAGAGGAGGAGGAAAAGAATGGGTTAGGCTTGCTGTCTCAGGGACAACAGAGGTAGAAGAAAATCCATGTGTAAGTGGACCCATGCAGTTCAAGCCGGTGTTGTTCAAGAGTCAACTGTAATTAGCTGGTAACTTTTCACAAGTTAGTCTGTAAGCCAAAATATCATAAACGATTGATTCAATGTAATTATAAACATATTATCATACTAAAAAACACAATATGCGGCCTTTCCAACTAAGGCTATTTTTTCTGTTGGATAATTCCCAATAAGCAGAGAGTTGCCTGAAATGCAATTGCCTAATTTAGCATGTGATTGCACAAAATACACACAAATATCTTTGCTTTTTAGTTCTTTTTAATTTTAAAAGCAATGGAATAAAACATCAATGGAGAAAATAATAATATGTGTGTAAGTTGACCAAAAACTTAATCTGAAGTAATAAAAACTCTATTAAAACTACCTACCTATCATTGTAGATAAAAATGATTTCCATTATATTTCTAAAGATCTGTCAAAATTTTCTCATAAAAATAATACCTTATAAATAAAATATTCAAACCTCAGAATTTTAAGATTCAGTTTAGACATATGTTATAAGTTGGATTCTTACCATCGTAATTTCTCAAGTCACACATACACTGTGTTATATTGACTAAAATTTCTCACTGATAAATTCTCAAAATACAAAATCTTGATATAAATTCAATTCCCTTCCTTAGAAAAGGTTAGGAAATTAAATATTATTTTACTAAACATGCCAGTTAACTGAAGTACACCTTACTTATAAATTAACAATTGAAAAAAAAAGAATGCATTATAATTCTTTACACCAACACTGCTTACAATGTATTTTATTCTTTACGAATTCTCTGTTTATTTTCTTGACATGGGGATATCATCAATATTAATTACAATATGGCCATGTACACATAGGATGTATAGAAAATTAGAGTACAAAACCAATAGTTCTGTAGTGCCAAAATACTATCATATATGTTAGATATTGCTTTTTAGCGAAACAAACCATTGCCATCAATAATCCATCTTCCCTGGGAGCTGTGGCTCATGCCTGTAATTCCAGCACTTTGGGAGGCCAAGGTGGGTAGATCGCTTGAGGCCAGGAGTTTGAGACAAGCCTGGGCAACATGGCGAAACCTGGTCTCTACTGAAAAACAAACAAAAAAAAATTAGCTGGTCTTGGTGGCGTGCACCTGTATTCCCAGCTACTCAGGAGACTGAGGCACAAGAAGCCTTTGAACCCCAGAGGCAGAGGACACAGTGAGCCAAAATCGCCCCACTTCACTACACCCTGGGCAACAGGGCGAGACCCTGTCTTAAAAAACAAAAACAAACAAAACAAAACAAAATCCATCTTCACATTTATTTAGCATCTAAAGAATACAAGTTACTGAGTATTGTTTGTGAAGAAAGAGGAGGCATAATCTCTGCTTTCAATAAGCTTATAATTTAGTTCAGATGATGTACTGCAGGACTATACAATTTTACTCCCTTCTCCTCGATCCATCTGGGTAGACAAGCCTCTTGAGAAAGTTGCTGCTTACAGTTTTCACTTCCCATTCCCCATTCACTTCCAACCCACTGTAGAGTGGCTTCCACATCCATTATTTCTTTCTAGCTGTTCTCACCTGGTTAGATCACCATATTACTATATCCAATAAAACTTCCCAGTGGTTACTTTTGCAGCATTGGGCACTGGTGACCATTTGCTCTTCCTTGGAATGCTCTGAATCCTAAAATCTCACTGATAATCATGTTCTTCATCTTCTCTTCCTTTTTCTCAATGACTCCTTTGTGTTCCCAACCCCTGAGTTTCTCATCTACTGACATTCCTTAATTTTGGGCGCGACTCAGGCTAATGTATGCTTTGTTTTCACATAGCCTCATCCATCCTATGGTTTACATTTCTACTTACATGCTAATCACTCCCAAATAAATATTTACAGCCCAAATATATATATATATATATATATATATATATATATATATATATAATTATGGACACAAATCTCTACTTGGATGTCTCCCAGGCAACTCAAACTAAACATGTCAAAATACTATCCAAACCCTTTAAAATGGCTTAGCAGGCTGTAGTATTCCTGCTTCTAAATTGAATGCCTTGACTATGGCCTGCTTTCTGTTACCCCAGGGCCTTTGTTAATGCCAGGACCTAACCCTTTCCCAACGTATGCTGTCCAGCGTAGTCTGTCTATCAAAGTTGAATTCCTCCACAAATATTAACTTGCTTCTCAAAATATGGGTTTGGAAACCTCCTAGGTGCTACCATCACAGTGTATTATACCACCCTATACACCTTATTATCCTGTAAGGATAAATGCCATGTCTCGGTTGTTCCCCACTGCATCTTCAGGAACTAGAACAGTAGCTGCTTCTGAGAAGCTGCTCAGCTATGTGCATTATAGTATGCATGTAGTGGTTAAGGGCCAGGTCTGCAAAGCAAGCCACCTGGGTTCTGTCATTTACTACCTGTATAACTTTAATCTGCTTAACTTCTTGGTGCCCAGATTGTGGTTATAATAATTGTTTTTGTTTCATGGAATTATTGTGAGAATTAAATGAGTTAATCTTTACAAAATGTGCACAGTAAGTGCCAGATACATGAAAATCGCTTAAGATTAGCTATCATTTTCAGTTGAAAATTATTTGTATTGTGTTTTTGCTACCCTGATTCAGCAACAAATTCACTAAAAATAACTGAAATCTAGTGCTGGATATTAGAGTTGTTTGGTCTGAGATGACAGAACAATCTAACTGGACTGTATTGTTAAAACAGCAGCCACCTCATAATGTTCACAGAGTAGGAAGAAGTCAATTTTCCAGCCCCTTTGTCTGTCTTCCCTTCCTAGACTCTCCTGTTTCCTTCAAGAAAAGACCTGACTGACTGAACCCCAGTTACACTAATAAGGTTCTCAACCATTACATAAACCTAGATGGGACGACAGGCTGAATTTTCAGCCTCTGTTTTCTTAAACTGCTTTCTCGCTGAAGAGTCAGAGAAGTAGGAGATCTCACTTAGACCTTAAGTAAAAGCCACGCATTCTGACAGAGTCTTGGAGAATTCTTTCAGGAAGTCAAGTGCTTGTATAGCAATTAAAGTTCTCTGATTTATGTCCCGCTCCTATTTCAGTATAATTTAGAATGTCTTGGGGAACTGATAGGGCAAGATTCTAGCATTCCCGTGGCCTTCACTGAAACACCACATAAAGTAGAAAACAGTTACACATGTAACACAATGTCCACATGGGGAGTCAGACTAGGGATGGTAGATGACCTGGGCTGACTCCCATCCTAGACAGAGAGTACAAAGGTGGGTAAGAGAGCCCTGCCCTCAGAGAGTTGACAGTCTGGTAAAAGAAATGAATATGTTCAATACACTATAGTAAATGTCTTAATAAAGGTATGTGCATAGATAGATAGGTAAGAGGGAGTGATGAGCTCTCCTTAAAGGAAGTCAGAATAAACTTCTGAGGAAACACTCAGGACTTCTCTAGATTTAGAAAAAGGGGGCAAATGTTCTCAGAGAGGGCTTATACAAGGTCTTAGGGCAAAAAGCAGGATAGATTCAAGGAAATACGTCATTTCATATGTTATTAGGTTCTTTAGGGTATTATACAGTGAAGGGCTGGCTACTGATAACAATTAATTAGGTAAGAGCTACATAGATCATGGAGGATGTGGTTGGTTGGTCTTCCTGTAATGGATAGTTAAACTAGCAGAGAGTTCAGAGTAGTTCTGTTTACATTTTAGTATGATCCTTTAGAGGGAGTGTGGTCTGAGAAAGGAAGTACACTTTTCCCAGTACGAAATTTGCCTTCACAGTATGAATCGAATGCTGAAAGCGTAAGGCTGAATTTTCTCTAGAGGGAAAATAAAGATATTAATTCACGTTGCAGTAATCACAAGCAATAACTTGAAAACAGGATACTCTAAACACAATTCTAATTTGCTTATCCTCTAAAAATGAAACAAACCAACTAGCAAAACAGAGACAATTTGAAACTTAAAATTAGAAATGAGCTCATGTTTAAGTTCAATTTTATAGTCTTTTTTTATGTGGATTCCAGAAAATCTAGTAGATTCAATAAAATAAAATATCCCAGACACCTGGTATAATTAAAGCAAGTGAACCAAGTGGTAAAAATATCTCTGATTGAGGCTATGTTTGATGTCTAGCCAGAAAGACTACAGATTCTGCGACTCTAGAGTCTGCAATAAGTATATGGACTGGAGTGTGACACAGCAGAAATACAATGAGAAATTCTTGTGGTTCAGAAAGTCACTACCTAATTTATAATGTCCAAAAATGCAGGTTCTTTGCTGGCTTCTTAAATACATCAATCTTAAGTTCATGCCTTCATTTATGTAAAATATCCAGAGGAAAACTAATTCTTAAATATGTAGTGAAAATAATGAAATCTCAGTGGAGATAACAGGAAAGCTCATGGAAGCCCTAACTGCGTTCCCATTTCCTTCCCATTCATTAGGATAAATTGAACTACCATGGAAATCGCCTTTTACCTGTTGGTCATGTCCGAAAGAGGTTGCCTGAAGTTTTCCATACTAGTTCCTTGAAAATGTTTCATCATTGCAAAATCTCCATTTCCAGTCAGTTAACATGTTACCTTTAACTTATGTACCCGGGGGTGTTAAATTCTAGTAAGGGATACAGTTAGCAGGTAAGAATGTCTTGAAAAAATACTTTTAAAAGATTAAGTTCATTGAGAAGTGATTTTTACTTCCCAAAGCAGGAGGATGGGTGAGAGAAACTGCAGGGATTTATACAAGGTGTTTTTAACTTACAACTTTTACACACTGTGATTCTGCCTCAAATACGCAGTTCCCATAGCAACTACCATATCATCTGATCCTAAAGCTATTTTTGAGATGCAGATAAGTTTCTTAAGAAAATGTATCCACATCCATTGGTAAATTTCTTTCCTAAATCCACTCTACACCCAGTGGTACCAGCAAGATTTCATTTTGACAGAAAATGTGCTAGGGCAAGTGTATCTGTTTATGTTCTGTTTATTGATTTGATAGTTTATTGAAACTGAAGTTCAAATTTACTTTAAGTAAGACTTTTTACCTTTTTGTGTTTATTTAACAGCTTAATTGAGATATAGTTAATACATAATAAACTGCATATACTTAAATGGTAAAATTTGATAAGTTGAACATATCATATGTACAGATCATGATTTCTTTATACATTTAACTATAGATGGATATTTGTGTTATTTCCAATTTGGAGCTATTAAAAAGAAAGTGGTTATGAACATTCATGTCCAAGCCTTTACATGGACATGTGTTTTCATTACCTAGGAATGAAATGTCTCAATAGTATGGAAGGCATATTTTAATTTTCTAAGAAACTGCCAATTTTTTTGTCAAAAATTTTTTCCATTTTATGTTCCCACTAGTAAGGTATGAAAATTTAATTGCCATCCTTGCCTACACTTAATATGATCAATATTTCTCATTTTAGCCATTCCTATAGATATTAATGGATATATCATTTCTGTTTTAATTAGCACTTCCTAAGTGACTAATGACATTGACCATATTTTTATGTGCTTATTTGCTACACATATATCTTCTTTATCTGTTTGAATGTTTTGCCCATTTTTTAAACTTGGTTGCTTATTATCTCATTATTGAATTTTGAGAGTTCTTTACATGTTAGAGATACAAATCCTTAGTTGGCTAGATAATTTGTAAATACTGTGTGCCAGTCTACTGCTTTCCCTTTCATTCTTTTAATGTCTTTGTTCAAAGAGCAGAAAGTTTTAGTTTTCATGAAATTCAAACTACCACTTTCTCTTTGTGGATTATACCTTTGGTAATATGTCTAAAAAAATCTTTGCTTAACTCAAGAGCTAACAATTCGTGGCTATGTGTCTTCCAGAAGTTTCATAGCTTTAGGAGTTACATTTAGCTCTGTAATTGATTTAATTTTTGCATTTAATGATATAAATTATCCTCCAAGCCCTGCTACATGGAATCCCATAATTTTTATATCCTGCATTTTCATTTTCATTCAGTTCAGAGCACTTTCAAATTTCCCTTTTGGTTTCTGCTTTGTATTTTGGTGTTCTGATTTTAGGAGCATAAGTGTTTCAGTTTGCGATATTTTCTCTATGAATTGATTTATTTCTCATTATGAGATAATTTTTTTTTAATTCCTGGCACTATTCTTTACTCTGAAATCTATTTTGTTTGAAATTAATATGGGCACAATAGATTTCTTTTGATTAGTGTTTGCATGGTAAGCATTTTATGTTTCAATTGCACTTTTTGTAGGCATCATATAGGTAGTTCTGGCTTTTTCATCTGACTTAACAATCTCTGTTTTGGGGTGATATTGATAACCTTACATTTGTATTTGTTTTCTATTACTGCATAACAATTTACTAGAAATGTCATTGTTTAAAACAATATCCATTCACTGTAGCCCAGGTCTGTACCTGAGAAGTCCATGTGCACTCACATGTCTTCTCTGCTTAATGTCATAAGGTCAAAATCAATGTGTTGGTTGTGCTGGTCTCTAACTGGGAGTATCTGTGAAGGAGTTTGCTTCCAGGTTATCAGTTGTTGGCAGAATTCTGTCACTCATTATTGTAGGACTGAGGTCCCTATTTCCTCATTGGCTGTTAACTGGGACCTTCTTTCAACTTCTAGGGGCTGCCCAAGTTCCTTACCTCATGGTCCCCTCAGTCTTCAAGCCAGCCATGACATATCTCATTTTTTCGTGCTTTAAATCTCTGAGTCCCAGCAGAAATTTTCCTGCTTTTAAATAGTTCAGTAATTAGATTAAGCCCCCCCAGATAATTTCCCTTTGCTGTGCAATTTAATATAATCACTGATTTTATTATCTCATCACATTCACAGTCCTGTAGATTATCGGAGGGACATCTTATGAATCCTTCTGGGATTTTGCCTACTGTTACCATTAGGATGATTATTGATTTAGTCAGGTTTAAATCTGTAACTTTGTTTTCTACTTTTTCTACTTGTTTTTTGTTTTCCTTTTTCTATTTTTAAAGCTTTTACTTTATTATTCTATATGAACTATTTTGTTAGAATAGCTATAACCCTGTTGTATTATTTTAATAGTTGCTTAAGGGTTTATACTGTACACAGTCTGCCTTCAAGTGATGTTGTGCCATTTCCCATATAGTATAAGAACTTTACAGTAGTATACTTCCATGTCTTCTCTCTTGGTTATGTGTTATTGTGTAATACATTTTATTTCTACATATTATATAAGCTGTGCAGTATGTGGTTACTATTTTTGTTTAAATAGTCAATCATTCTTAATGAATTTTTTAAAAAATGATAAAGTAACTTACATATATACCCACCTAGTAAACATTTCCAAGACTTTATTTTGCATAGATTTTTATTTTTTAATTTTTATTTATTTTTTTATTGCACTTTAGGATCTGGGGTACATGTACAGATCATGCAGGATTGTTGCATAGGTCCATACATGGCAAGGTGGTTTGCTGCCTCCACCACCCTGTCACCTATATCTGGCATTTCTCCCCATGTTATCTCTCTCCAACCTTCCCACCCTCTGCTGTCCCTCCCCTATACCCCCCAACAGCCCACAGTGTGTGATGCTCCCCTCCCTATGTCCATGTGTTCTCATTGTTCAACTTATTTTTATATGGTATCGTTTTTCTTCTGCCTGAGCGATTATCTTTAACATTTCTTATAGTGTGTTTCTGTTGGTGAAAAATTATATCAAATTTTATAGGTCTTTGTATCACTTTCATTTTCAAAGTATATTCTCAGTAGGCATAGAATTCTAGTGTTTTATTTCTTCTCAATACTTGAAATATGTTGCTCTACTGTTTGTTGCTTATGTTGTTTCTGACCCCTCTAAAAAAATCTATTGTAATTTATCTGTTTTTTTTTTTGTTATTGTTTTTTCTCTGGCTGCTTTTAAGATTTTTCTCTTCATTACTGGTTTTGTGCAGTTTGATTATGATGTGCCTTTTTGTGGTTTGCGTTTCTTGGGCTTGGGGCTCATTGAGCTTCTTGAAACCACATGTTTATAATTTTCATCAAATGTATAATTTTTTTGGTCATTATTTCTTCAAATGTATTTCTTCCTAAATATTCCTTCAGTGACTCAAATTATATGTATTTTACAATGTGTGAAATTGTTTCAGAACTTTCTTCAATTTTCTCTCCCTCTATTTGTTTAATTTATATAGTTTTTATTGCTATTTTCTTTAACAATGCCTAATCTGTTATTAATCTCATCCAGTGAAATGTAGTTTATAACTGTCTATATCTGTCCATCTATATGATTCATGTTTTTACATAACCTGTTAAATCTTTTCCTTAGCTTCCTGAATATTTGGAATGCAGTTATAAAAACTGTTCCAAGATTCTTTCTTGCTCAGTTCTGGGTTACTTTCAATTGATTGATTTTTCTCATTATGGGTTGCATTTTCCTGCTTCTTTTCATGCCTGTAATTTTTTATTGGATGCCAGACATTGTAAATTTTACCTTGTTGGGTGCTGAGTATTTTTGTATTTCTATAAATATCTTCAGTTTTGTTTCTGGTATGCAGTTAAATTACTTGGAAACATTTTGATCATTGCTGTTAAGATTTGTTAGGTGCGATCAAAGCAGTGTTTAGTCTAAGGCTAAGTATTCCCCACTGCTGAGGCATGACCTTCCTGACTACTCTACACAATGTCCTGTGAATTATTAGTTTTTCCAGTTTTGCTGCGGGAAACAGGCTATTTTCAGCTCTGTTTGCATTTCCTGTACTTTTCCCTCAAACCATTCACTTGATTCTTTTCCCAGTCTTAGTTTCTTCATGTAAATGTGCTGATCAGCACTCTGTTGAATATTCAAGGGACACCTGATGCAGATCTCAAGAATTTTCTCTCCATGCAGCTCACTCTTCCGTTACATTTTGCCCTAAAAAGTTTGGCCACTTTGACTGCCAACATCTCAGTTTCACCTTCTCAACTCAGGGAGTCTAAAAGTGCCCCCCATCCCAGGCTCTCCCTCACAGAGCCAATGCTGGGAAACTCTCTAAGAGAGTCATCTGAACAATCACAGCATCGCTCTGTTTGTTTCCTGTCTTTTGGAGTTCACTTGAGAACCTAATATTCAATATCTTGGAAACTATTTTTTTAAATACTTTGTCTGCCCTTTTAATAGTTTCAGACAGAATGGTAATCCCAGTTACTTACTCCATCCTGTCTAAAAGTGGCCATCTACATATATATTTTAAAGTCTAATATATCAAAATTTAAAAGTATGAAAGTGATATGGTTTGGCTGTGTCCCCACCCAAATCTCATCTTGAACTTTAGTTCCCATAAGCCCCACGTGCTGTGAGAGGGACCCAGTGAAAGGTAATTTAATCCTGGGGTTGGTTACCCTCCTACTGTTCTCGTGACAGTGAGTGAGTTCTCACAAGATCTGATGGTTTTATAAAGGGCTTTCCCCACTTTTGTTCTGCACTTCTCCTTGCTGCCATCATGTGAAGAGAGGAGGTTTGCTTCTCCTTCTGTCATGATTGTAAGTTTTCTGAGGTCTCTCCAGCCATGCTGAACTTTGAGTTAATTAAACCTCCTTTATAAATTACCCAGTCTCAGCTATGTCCTTATAGCAGCATGAGAATGGACTATTACAGAAAGACATACGTGATTCTAGAGAGATGATGCAACTGAAATAACTAAAGAGTAGTGATATCATAGAAACTACCTTGGCTATGATGATTCGAATTTGTGCCTCTTCAACCCAAGTATTCAACAGTTATATGTTGTCTTACCTAGAGAGATCACTATCACTCAGAGCTGAGATTATCCTGGCTTTTATATTTATCGTAAATGTAAAAATTCTTCTCCTCAAATTTTCAACGGGAGTCAGATATTGCAAGATTCTCTGAAAACTGGGTCTATACATACAGGTAGAAGAGGATTTCTACAGCTACCATATAGATTCAAGCTCATAAGCATATTATACTCAGACACTGATAGTCATCACACTAGTGGGAAAATTTTATAGAGCTATCTAGTAAGTAAAAATGAAGAAATTATAAAAATTAAACCTATCATTTTATAAATGCTGTGGACACCATAATTTACATACCCTTTTTATTGTTTATGAACATTTGGATTCCTTCCATGTTTTGGCAATTATAAAATATGATGCAATGAACATTTCTATATGTGTTTTCTGGAACATATGGACACACATTCCTTTAGAGTACATACTTAGGAGTATTATTCCTGAGTCATGGGTTACCCATATTATTAGATTTACCAGATAATGTCAAAAGTGCTGATAGTCCATTAGCAAATAAGAATTACTTTTGTTTCTCACGTATACCTAGACTTAGTGTTTTTCCATTTTTAGATTTTAAAAAATCACAGAAATTACAAGTTATATTTATTAATTTTTCCCTTTTTTTTTTTTTTTTAATTTGGAGACAGAGTCTTACTCTTTCGACCAAGCTGGAGTGCAGCGGTGTGATTTCGGCTCACTGCAAACTCCGTCTTCTGGATTCAAGTAATTATCCTGCCTCAGCCTCCCAAATAGCTGGGATTACAGGTGCCTACCACCATGACAGGCTAATTTTTATATTTTTAGTAGAGATGGGGTTTCACCATATTAGCCAGGCTAGTCTCAGACTCCTGATCGCTAGTGATCTACCCACCTCAGCCTCCAGAAATGCTGGGATTACAGGCATGAGCCACCACAGCTAGTCCCTTTTTTCATTCATTTTCTGAGCACATCTATTGCATTGTTGCCTTTTGGGTGCTCTGGATTCAAAAATGAAGACAATACTGTTCCACTACCTACCCTAGAGGAGACCAAGGTGTTTAGCATTAGTGTAAAATATATATTAAAAAGTCAATTTTGTACAAAATAAAAGGTTAAAATGGTGTCAATACATTTATAGTTATGCCATACATTAATAAATAAGCTAATTCTTAAGAGCATTCACTTGGCTAATGACAACTCTTAATTTAGCTCCAGGCATGTAGTTTATGACAAGGTGGGATAAATGAACTTGGGGTTGTGTATTTGTGTATGTCACAGAGGGAGGGGGAGAGAGAGAGTGAGAGAGAGAATGTTAAAGGGCAGATAGGGGATCCTATGTCCAACTTGCTGAAAGTTCCCCTCAGAGGATTCACTCTAGAATTTATGGCAGGAATCAGAAAAGGATTTAGCAAAAGACCAGATACAAAATAGTTTAGTCTTTGTGGCCCAGAAGGCCTCTGTCTCAACCACTCAGCTCTTCCCTTATAGCATAAAGGCAGCTAAAGACAATATATAAACAAGTGGGTTTGTCTGTGCTTCAGACAAACTTTAATTACAAAAACAGGCTGGAAACCTGATCTGGTCCAAGAGCCAGAGTTTGTGGACACCTGGTCTAAAGCATGGCAAGTCATCAAAGAGGCAAATGACACATAGACGGTCTATTTAAACAGGCATCAATTATTTTTTACTTTAGCATAAATAAAGGATTCAAAAGTAGCTTATGATAGCGGGAAGGGAAGGAGAAAGCATAGTGAAGATGCCTGAGAACTGAGGAAATTATCACCCGCGTTGTTACTTGACCAAGAACTGGTACTAGGATGTATATGATGCAGTAAAGCTCTTCATTTCCAAGGCCAACAATAAACTACATGGAGTGACAACATGCATTTTAGTGAATGAAAGGACTTCTTGGAAGTGAGAGCAACAAGATTTCATTTTACTAGTGGAAGAAGGTGGTGGTAACTTTCCTGAGCTCCATAGGTTGAAAGTGCTCATTAAAGTTTTATTCCTAATGAGGTATGTGGAGCTTTTATATTTATCAGCTAATTTTTATCCATTTTATCTTAGAAAATATAGACTATTGTACCAGATTGATAAATATAAATGCTCCTTAAAGTTACTACTTCAGAAAAGAAAAATGTTTTTTTAGTTTATTTAAGCCAACTAGATCCAATATATTACTGGTATCTCAAAAGAGACAGTAGAATCTTCTATCATCCGTAGTATTTCCAGTGAATGATTAGATAGAAAGTCTATTTAAGAATACTTAAAATCATAAGAGTCAGTGTTAATTAAAAGCCTATTATGCATCAAGAGAGCATTATTCATAACAACCCTATGAGGTAGAAAATAAAATCACCACCCTATTTTATAGATAGAGAAACTGAGGCACAGAGAAAAGTTAAGTAATTTACCCAAGAGCACACAGCTGGTAAGTAGGAATTAAAACCAAGGCAGTCTTCTTTTAGAGTTGTTTTCTTTAAATTTTGTGTCGCCTGGCCTCTTATCCTTAGGACACATATATCATATATCACCTTCTTTCTCCCTCTTTTTCAAAGAGTGTATATTCAGGATCAGGCTATATGTGGCATTTAAAATTAGATATTGAAAACCTGATCTTTTAAAAGATCAACAAGTAATAGAGGTTTGACACTTTAAAGGACAATGAAAGAGGTCAGGCATGGTGGCTCATACCTGTAATCCTAGCACTTTGGGAGGCTGAGGCAGGTGATCACTTGAGGCTAGGAGTTCAAGACCAGCTTGGCCAACATGGTAAAACCCCATCTCTACCAAAAATAATTACCAGGGCATGGTGGCAGATGCCTGTAATTCAAGCTACTCTGGAGGCTAAGGCAGGAGAATTGCTTGAACCTAGGAGGCAGAGGTTGCAGTGAACCAAGATCACACTGCTGCACTCTAGCCTGGGTGACAGAGCAAGACTTCATCTCTAAGCCTCCAAGTAATCATAAATAAAAGACTATGAAATAAAATTTACTTCTGTGTGTGTTTGTTAAATATTACCAAAGAAAATATGTTCTTCTCTGTCTAAAACAATTTACTTGGTGATTTTCCCAAACTCTGGTCTAGGCTTTCTCCTCTTTCTCCTAGCAAGTGGTCATTCCTTCTCAGTGCCGCTTAATTACCTTGTTCCTACTGCTAATATGGCAAAGTCAACATTGAGTAGCAACAATTTGCTTTTATATTTATCTTTTTCTCTGGGCTACAAGCTCCTAAGGGATAGAAAGCACATCATACTTACCTTCCTGTCTCTAGAATCTTCACAGGATCTACCCAGGGAAGCCACTTGAATGCCAGATGAACAATTGAATGAATGCATGAACCAGTGCTTCCTCCAGTCAGTGTTCCCCTGTCCCCAGTGACAAGACAGTATCAAACAATTCTAAAAACAAAACAAATTTTTTTCAAAAGATGCTTTTTTAATCAAATACATTTGTTTCGTTTATTGCAGATGTGTATAAGCACTGTTGGAGAGGGCTTCTGGTCAATAAACAACAAACTCTACAACTTACATGAAGCCATGTTAATACACCCTTGCGGCCTCTGGGAAGCATATACTGTTGCTTTGTCTTTTCAGAGATGCTTCCACAGGGATACAGCTATAGCCCATTTACCTCCTCTCAAGTTTTAATAATATTGTTAAGGAATTCGTTATAAGAAATTGCTGAGAACACCTAAGGGAATTGCTAAATAATTCCACAGTAGTTCTGCTTGAACATCGTAAGTGCTAGGCTGCATAAGACCACTGTTTTTTGTTTTTTGTTTTCATTTTGTTTTGTATTTTGTTTTGCATGAAACAATGTGAATATTGCCATGGTTGTCCTCCTAACTAAAATGTTGAAAGAAATGGGATATTCAAAGCTTTCATCTTGCTGGATTAAATTGCAATAAGTTTAAAATTTAAAAAGTGGTGTTTCAACTTAACACATGGGATAGGCTTCTCAAAGCACTAGGGTAGAGGGGGAAATTGCAAAGTAATAATTCATTCTTTTGCTTTGTCTTTCATGACATGAAATCCTTTGCTGAATTATTCTACTTAGAAGGTTTAGGGTTGCTTTTCTGTGATAGAGCATGTATTTTTTTGTTTGTTTTTGTTGCAATGCAAGATGATTTCTTTTCAAAGGGTGGTGTCACAAGAGGCCTGCTGTAAAAATCCAGAGATGCTGCCAGTAATTAGGCAGCTGGGTGGCCCAGAAATTGTCTTCATTACACTGTTGTTTCTTTGCCAGTTCTCTCTTTTCTCTCTTCTGGGAAAGGAAAAAGAGAATAAAGGAAAAAAAAAGCTTTGTTTTTCTTTACATAGTTGTTATGGCAGAATGAATAAACCTTGTTTTTTGTTTTTTGTTTTTTTCACTTTCCAGAATCTTCTGACACAACATCAACTTCCACATTTATGATTTATAGCCCTTGCTTTGATTTACAATCTATTGTCAAAACATGTTTAATGAATGATCATGGCTACGGTATTTAATGTGTTAAGTGTATTCTACGCACAAATCCATGGGCTTTCCCACATGCACATATGCTGTCCACATGGATTAATATTGTGACTGTTTTTAAAGCCAAAACAGTTCTTCAGTGTGCATCACTCTGATAACCAAGATAATACATGTCCAGGGCTTATAATAAATGACTGTCAGCCTAAGGGATGCAGGGAAGGTTTGTTCTCATTCTCTCTCTTTCCTTCTCTTCATCTCTGACAGATTCTTTTCTCAGTCCAACATGTGGTTGTGAGAAATGAACTACAAATGTGTTTGTGCATGCACCATGCACACGTGTGTGGTTTGAATTCTCTTATTTCGCCATGTGAGGGAATTTGTAGCTTATGCTATGTAGGATTATACTCAGTAGTTGTTTCATAACTGTTGGTTGAACTAAATTGTAGGCTTTTTCTATTTGTTTTTCAACATTTTTTGAAGCTGGATGTAGTGGGCTGAATGATGGTCCCCAAAAAGTTTTGTCAACATCCTAACTCCCAGTACCTGTGAATATTACCCTATTATAGGAAAAGATGGGATTAAGCTAAAGATCTTGATAGGAGAAATGTATCCTGCATTAGTCTGTAGGCCCTCAATACAAATACTCTAAGACAAAGGCAGAAGGAATGTTGAGACGAGCACAGAGAGAAGGAGGCAATGTTGTCACAGAGGCAGCGATTGGAGAGATGCAGCCACAAATCCAGGAAGGCCAGTGGTGCCAGGTGGCCATCAAAAACAGGAAGAGGCAAGGACCAGTTCTCCTCCAGAGCCTCTGGGGAGAGGGCAGCCCTGCTGACACGCTGATTTCAGACTTCTGGCCCCCGGAACTGTGAAGGGATGTATTTCTGTTCTTTTAAGCCAACCAGACTATGGGAATTTGTTACAGTAGCCATAGGAAACTAACATGCTGGTTAACCACATGAATCAGGCATGCAACGCCTGGGTGTACAGGAGCCTAGAAGCCCAGACCTGTGGGGAAGGTGAGGACAGCTCCACCAGTAAAGCAGAGACTCGAGGAAAGCAGTGATGCTGAGACTCAGGGAGGCCATCCTTGCCTCCGAGGTGGTTCCATGTATAGGAAACACAGCAAACAAAGTTAAATCCAGGCAAGCATTGATATTTTTTTTATGTTGACCAAAATAGTGAGCAGGGAGTTGCAGCAGTAATTCAGATGGAAAAAAAAACCTGAAGTCAAATGAGCATGAGTATTAGTTATCATTAGTTAATTAGAAATACTAACAGAAGAAAACATTCACTGACAACTCACTGTTTGCCAGGCTTTGAACTACCGCAGACCTACCAAGTGGGTTTCATTGATCTCATTTTACAGATAATCAACTGAAATTCAATGAGATTAAGTTGTCCAAGATGCAAAAATAATAAGCGCAAAATTAGGATTCAAATTCAAGTAGATCTGATTTGATCCTCCTCTAGGGTTTTCACCACTGTATTACATACTCTCACTCCACTGCACGACCCCAGTCAGGACTGTACTATTAATAATAAACAGCAGAATGCAGGCCCATTGGGCAGCATGTTGATAGGAACTGGACAGTGTCAAGGTTCTTTCCAGTTCTGAATGAAATGCCAGACCAATCAGAGAGAGGGAACAATGCCATGGAGGAGAAATCAGTGTGGGGCTTCTGGTAAGCTACATTCAAATTGGGGCTTGGCATTGGTGGGCTGTCTGATCTCTAGCCCACTTCCTTATCTTGTAATGCAAGCAATAATATCTATCCCACAGAATCGATCCAAGGGAGGATATGTGTAAGTTAAAAGCCTGGTTCAATATCTAATAAGAAAAATGGCTTCCTTTCTCATGGTAGAGTTTGAAGGAAATTTTACAAAACTATAGCAGGCATTTTTATTGGATAGTATAAATTATAGTGCACACAGCTTGAAGACGTATGCTCTATTTTTGAAGCAAACATTAAATTGAATTAAAACTATTGAAAATTAAAGGAGCCTTGGTGAAAGGGTCACTTGATTAGAAATCTGATCCCTGACATCTCCAGGTTTCCTGTCTACACAATTAACTCCAAAAGATTTGCGAAGCACTTGGATTTCATCCAAAGAAAGAGATGTTATTTATTACAAATATAAATAAATATTCCAGAGAACTGGCCTGTATCCTGACAATCAACATATATTAGGCTACATTTGATGTAATATTGATTTGCCTTCCTTGTCAAACTTTTGGGATATGATATTTGGAAACAACTTATTGAGCTCTGTCTTTCAGGCAGAGCTCCTTGCAAGTATACAGTACTAATACTTCAATGGCATTATTTTGTACCTTAAATATATTAAGTATAAAACATTTTGTGTTCCTTGAATGTATTTTAATCAAAAATTACAGAGTTGATCTGAAATATAGGCTCATATAGGCTCTTTGGGATGGAAGAAGGAAAAGGTTAGTATTTTTTTCCTTATTTTTCAAAAAAGGAAGTTAACGGGCAATAATGAAACATGTATGTATAATGGGGTAAAAATTAATAAATAGATACTTCAAATAGAATGATTTAATGGTTCACTCAAAAATAAAGACTTCATAAAATTCTTCATTTGTCTTAATGCACTGAATTCTCTCGGACGTTCTCGTAAGTTTTAAATTATCACCTAACTTAAAAAACACGTCCTCTGTAAGTTTATGAGCTGTGAATGTTTCAGAAGCAAAGATGATGCTTACCACCAATGAGATATGTTCTTTGAATGACTTTTGTTTTAGTACTGACAATATTTTCTGATAAATGTGAATTCTCTCTTAAGCTGCTCCTATAGCCAACAGCACATGTCTACAAATTTGGTTACTAAAGCTATCAGAAGCATACAGTTAGAACAAAGCATAGCTATACCCACTCATGAGAGATCAAATACACGACCCTAACCTCATTAGCATCATTTTCCAGCCAATGGGTAAAGCTACAATGTACTCCTACATCTGGGAGGCATTGTCTGATCTGACTCTTATTTGAAGACCTCAAAAATGTTTTCTAAAGAACAAAATAAGAACAAATAATGATCCACTCATTATAATATGGTTTTGTATCTTCAGTCACTGGTTGATTCAGGTTAGTAAAGGATACTGATAACCTCATTTTTATATTTAGGTGTATCGTGAGTATCAGTTTTGGGGGAACATGAATGACTTAACTCTGTAGTACTTTCTTAAGAAGAGATAAAATACTATGAGGCCAGAGGAGAAAGTGTAATAAAAAGGACAAGAATGGTTCATTTACATACCAGAAAATATAGCTGTGATTATTTTAAGTGATTATAGGCTCTCCATCACAGCATATACATGGGGAAAATCATAGTTAGCCCAAGTAAAGGATTTTGATGATAACCTATAAACAAAACCACACCTTTTATCAAATGAGTTCCATCCAAAGATACACTATAGACTTGATTGAATTCATATGATTTAGTAGGACCAGCACTGAAAGCCTGAAAATATCCCATTTGTTCCAAAAGCACAAGATTCTCAAATACAGTGAGAGCTTTTCCAAACGTATTGTCTATCACTTTGTCTTTGTACCAAAAGCAAATGATTTTTTTAAGTGCCAATTGGCAGTTCTGCAAAGATACCGTGGAGCCCCCACACTAACTGCATCGCCTGCAGAATTCTCAGTCGGACTCCATTTCCAACCTGTACAGTCAGGAAGTCTGACAAGAAAATGTATGCTCAAAGTTCTCAACAAAGGGGAAATTACTTCATAGCCTGCTATAAACATGTGAAGATAGCTGAAAGTTATTTTGTTTCACTCATTAAGGATAGCCTAACTTGACTAATCTACATTGTTTCAATTATATAGCTGTTTTTCCTAATTTTTAGAATAAGTGCTATATTTATGGCCCACATGCTGAATATTTGAAATAGTTTGAACCAATATATGTGGTACTGTGGCTTGTTTATAGCTGAGTTGATTAAATTGCCCACTCCACGTGGTTCTTTCCCACATAAATTATTCCAATCACTGTAAAAGTTGCTTACATTGAAGGACTTATATGTGTGATGGCTAATCATTGGCTCCAAGTAGTTGATCAAAGAAGTAATTTCAGACTGGGGAGAGGTGTTCATATGGTTGATAAGCCGGTGTGCTGCAAAACCATGGATCAAGTGAGGCCAGAATGGGTTATAGCCAGTATACATTTCATTTTGTGATTCTGCTAGCTACTAACTGTAACCTGAGAAATTTAATATTTTCATGCCTCAGATTTCTCATCTGTCAAATAGGGCTAATATCTGCATTATCCATATTAAAGCTGCCAATCTTAAAGGTTAAAAGTGGTAAGATAGTAGCAGTTTCATACAATTTACTCCAATAATAGTATCCATATATAGAATTATTGCTAAGATTAAATGTTAATGTAGGTAAAGCATTCAACACAATGACTAAAACCTATTAAGTACATGCACAATAAATAATAGTAATTTAAAAAATTATAATAATTACTATATTTAACTAGATTTGTGTGAAGAAAGATATACAGTATATATTATATTGATAATTTTCATTTTAATATGTTGCTTTTTACTGGTTGGTCCAGGTGCAAAATTATTTAGCAGTAACACAGGTTGAGACAGGACTATCTCTTATCCTCCTTGTACTAAAAGGCTGGAGTGCTTAATTCAAAAGAGGACAGTCCAGAAACGAAGTCAAGTGCAAACTGGCAATGAGTGTAAGGGACAAGGGTTGAGTTGGGAAGCCATTATTACATTCCAGAAGCTGGTCTCTAAAGCCAAGTTTGGAAAATTCAAGTAACACAGCCAAGTGTGGCCCAAAAGCCAAGTTCCTCATGAGTCATAGGAAGGCGAGTGAGTCAGGAAAGACACTGAAGGCACAGGATGGAGAAGACAGCCTCCAACTGGCAATGTCACTGATACAGTGGCATCCCTATGACAAGAGGATTCTGAGCCACCACCAGCACCCCAAGTCATAAAATGATGGCCACTTCAGGAATCTCTTTTGCCTTTTGATCCCCAGCTTGTGGGACATGCCTAGGTAATTATTGCTCCTAAGTCTGTAATTATGTTTACTCCGCGGAGACGAGAGCTCTTTCTGTTAGAGTTCCTATCAGATGTCATCTCCCTTAGAAAAAGACAGATGAGGTTGGGATACGAATTTGATGGATTTTCTTGCTGTTCAATTGAAAGACCATAGCACCTTCTAAGAAACTTGCCATGAATCTAACAATATTCTCAAAGCTCCAGTTCCTCCACAAATCATCCACCCAGTATGTTCTAAATAAAATAAGATGATTTGCTCCTTATACATGTAGCTTCATCATGAAGTCACTTCAAGTTTTAGGAGATAACTAAAATAAATATTAAATATTTCTTACCTTCATTTTAATATAATTCAATTTTAGTAAGCACCTATCAGTAATTAACACCTGCCAAGTAGCACATAGAAATAATAATTTTCCATAGCGTAGACGCATTGGATATTTATTGATATTTAAATATAGGATTATATATATATATATATAGTGTGTGTATATATGTATTATATACACACATATGTATACAATATATGTGTAAAGAGAGATTTATATATGTGAATACTCCAGTTTTGGGTTTCTTCCCCTATAAATATGTGTGTATCCTTATACACATACATATATATGTATACACACACATATATAATATGTAATATACATATACACACATATACATATACACATATATACATATATGCATATATATGTATTATATGCACATATATGTATATGCTCTATGCTATATTTGTGTGTATATGTGTGTATATATATATAACTTGATGTATATGCACACACAGACACATTTTATATATATATATATATATATGTTCATGTAGTTGACAGAAAACAGTTATCTAATGCTATAAAATAGCTGAAATAGAAACTAGCTAGCCAATAATGCATAATAGTATATTTTGGAATAGCATCTTATAATGTGAGTCTACCATCAGTTCTCCACTATTTATTTGTCTTTAATGGATTTTTGGTGGGAATATAAATATTCCAGTGAAGACTGCTCATGTGCCTGTTCTATTTAATCTCACTTTAGTTCATGCTACTTTTCACCAACTATTTGAATGGCTATTACTTAGGAGGAGATAACGATGATGTCTTAAATTTTAAGACCCATACCTGGCTCTGCCAATTAGTATTTCTGTGAATAGGAAAGCAAGTGAATACTGCAGGTCTGGGTTTCTTTCCCTGTAAATGAAGGACCCCCCAAAACAATCTACCTGAGGGAGGCGGATTATGTTGTGAACAAAACATGAGAACCAAAGCAACTACCACAGTCTATAGAAAAGTTGTGCTCAATAAACCTTAATTTTCTTCCTCTTGCTTCTTAAATTACAAATCCCATCAAGAGTAATTGGTTTACAGTAAGCAGTGTCAATGTAATTAGAATTAACACTCTCACAATAACTTTGGTAATAATAGTAATAGTAATAACTACCATCTGTTGTAACCTTATACAATTTGCTTAATGATAGCATTTAATTCTCATAAAAAAATTCTGTTGTCTTCACCCTACCACTGAAAAAATATTAAAGCCCAGAGAGCCGATGGTGAACTTCCTAGAATTCTATAGGCATTGAATAGCAAAATTTGAAATCAAACGCAAGTTTTCTGAATTCCAATGTGGCAATATTGGGATCTAGTCCCTTAAGTGAGGCTTGTCTTGATCAGATGCCTCAAAATCTCATACCGGGAGAAATCATTGTCTTATGAGTCATAGCTCTACTAGGCAAAATAAAATATTCATTATAAAATATCAATGCATTTTGATGATGTAGAAAATGAGAAATATTTGAGATATAATAGAGAACCTTAGGGCTGATGCCTGACTTCTTAGTTGGACTTACTCTGCTTTCCTGCACCAATAGAGCTAAGTGTTTCCCTATTATGGACAAGCTATGCTCACCCACCTGTAAACTCGGCCTTGGCAAGGGACATTTCATTCAGTTAATTAACCTTCCACCCAGACATAGATTCCGTGAAGAGCCTTGGGAGAATGCAGCCACAATTTACCAACTATTAACTTACTTCTTGTGTACAATGAGGAGAATAGATTGTGTTATAAAGCATAAATATTCAAAAACCAATTCAATTGGAAATGTTAAATCCGAGGTGTATTTTGAGTGGGTTACCATTATGTTTTAAAGAATGAAGAAACAAACACATTGTTATGTAACATTAAAATCACTGATTCCTTCTTTGTTTCTTGTTTGGATTTTTATCTGATACACTGGTTTCATCTCTACAGGTCCTTGACTTAAATTTTTCAACGTGACTATATTTTACATATTGATTAGAACAGTGTGATTTGATATTACTGGGGGTGGGGGAAGGTTAGACAGAAATGACTTAAGATGTTTCTCTCATTTTTGTTTATCAAAATTATCTGATAAATAATGGCCTCAGTGGAGAATAGGGTGACAGGATATAATTTGTACATGTTAGGATTGGCTAATTTTCTTGAAACTTCCTAATTGGGTATGTAGAGATATGAATGTTAAAGAAACACTCATGTTTCAGCTATCACTATAGCTGAAAATACTTATACATTACTTATGCATTAGGCTTCAAACGGCAAAGTATAAACATAAATTGTGAGGTATCTGTCCTTGCTTAATTTAATAAGGTCAAAATCCGTTTATGTTTTCGAGGATCCTTATTCATCAGTGCTTGTTTATATGGAGAAGATAGACACAGAAGTCTTTGCAGAAGTCATTACCTTTTTTTGGTAACTATACAGCTTTTTACAAAGATGCCTCCATCTTCTACTTCCCATGTCAAACTACACCAACTGCTACACCTACTGGCAGTGGTGAAATTGCAGGATAGCCTCCTGTTCTCCTTGTCAGTGCTTTAAGGAAATAAACTAGGTTAGAAAAGGTCTGACAATGCTCTTGTTTGTTTGAACAGAAAAGTAATCTACCTATCACTGTCATCTGGTTTCTCTGAAGATGTCATGAGGCAGGTCATTTCTCTCTACTGAAGTGCTTTTTCTTTTATTACCAGCCCTATAACAAGATTATTGAAATGATTCAACAATAGTCATGCCACAGCCATAGATACTTGTTGAAAGTAAATAATAAAAGCATTTTATCTGAATGGCTGTCATTTTACTGTTGAGGGATGCATTTGTTACATAAGTACATTTGTATGCCGGTCTGCCTTCTGTGAACTGTTCTAATTTGGTTATCCTGATACGTGCCATTGTCTCTTCATTCTAACAATATTAGCAGAGAGAAGGAGGTCAGTCATTTTCAAATTGTAATTTGCAGTCACTTCAGTCAAAGAGGTTGCAACAAGATAGAAACTAGTAAGAATGAATTTTAAGGAAATTACCGGAGAATGTTTGAGCACCACACTATAATTAGGCATTTGAGTTTACCTTAAGCAAAATTCAATTTGAAAAAAGAAAACAACATCAGTGCATTTAGATTTAAAAGTTAGTTTAAAAAAAAAAAAAAAAGCTGTAGGCTCCTCAAAGCTAGAGGGTTAATCGCTTTTATACATAATGGATCTACATTGTATAAAGCCTGGGTCATTTTAAATAAAATCACATTTGTAACTTTATTTTTAATTTTTAAATGCCATTTTTATTACTTATAATCATAAGCAATGGGGACTCAAAGATTGTTAATTATTTCATTATTTTGCATTTTATTCCCAGTAAGAAACCAAAAATTTTACTGGATATTTGATACAAGTATCATTTTCCTTCTAGTTAAAGAAAATATATATTCTTTCTTTTTTTTAGAGAAGGCATCTAGCTCATTCTGTCTTCCATGCCACAGTGT
The DNA here is from genome assembly GCF_009761245.1 of Sapajus apella. Taxonomy (NCBI): domain Eukaryota; kingdom Metazoa; phylum Chordata; class Mammalia; order Primates; family Cebidae; genus Sapajus; species Sapajus apella. Next base: position 8,096,222 of record NW_022436943.1, on the reverse strand, counting down.
GGTGGCATTGATCAACCTCACTGCAGCCTGAGACTCTGGGCTCAAGCGATCCCTCCACCTCAGCCTCCTGAGCTGGGACTACAGCCGCGTGCCACTCTTTTGACTAATTTTTTAATTTTTGCAGAGACAGCATCCTTCTATGTTGCCCAGGCTGGTCTTGAACTCCTGGCCTCAAACAATCCTTCCACCTTGGCTTCCAAAAGCACTGTGATTACAGATGTGAGCCACCATGCCTGGCTCAAGTGAATAGTATTATCTAAAACAACTAATTCATATTGTCTTTCTAAATGCTGAGAAAGAATATTGTGTGTATGTGAAATAACTTCACCATATTCTACAAATGTTTATTGAGTACATTTCATGTGTCAGGCGTTTTGCTAGGCATTGGGCAAAGAGCACTGTCCTCATGGACCTGATAGCCTATCCAGAGAGAGAGATATAAAACAAGCAATTACAAGGAAGTGTACTAAGCGTTAATGAGACAGTGTTCTCTAAGACTGAGTGGCTAAAGGTTCAGCAACCAGAAACGTTCCTGGAAGAAGAAAAAAGTTTAAATTCCTAACCACAGGATGAGTGGATGTCAGTCCAGTGAAAAAACAGAGGAAGAGTCTGTCAGAATAAAGAATCAGCATCTGTCCAAATCCACTCTACAGAGAGGGTGGAAATTTCAAGGATTAAAAAGTTGTATCTAGTAAGAACATAGAGTAAAAAGTGAGGAGATGTAAGAGGTGAGGGTTAGATTTTAAAAGTTGAATAATTATCCATTTAGAAATTGGAAGCCATTGACCACATTGAATGGCTTTAAATAGAGTAATACAAGCTGTGACTGCTGGAAAGTCATTCTGACTACAGTGAAAACAGTATTTTTGAAAAGAGTGTGACTGGATGCCTGGGAAACAAAGTCTATGGCAATGGTTCATCTAAAAACTCATGACAGCCTGGGCTAGGGAGTTAGCAGTGGGCATGGTTTAGGGCATAGGGTAGATGAGACTGTGAATGAATGAATATAATGTATGATGAAGAAGAGGGAATAAAAATCGTGTTTGTTGGGAGCAACTTGGTGCGTGGTGATGCCCTTTACTGGGACAGGAAACATTGGAAGACAATCAAGATTGATGGAAATTCTGAAATAATAAGACATGACAGGAAATTAATAATATTACTTAGCTATATTGTTCTACATAGACATGCATTTTATATAAAATATATAAGATACATGACTTTTCCAGGAAACTAGACTACATAATTTGTTAATTACACTATTTTAAGGAAATAAGAAACCTGGAATTATTAGTAACTTTCTCAAGATGGAAATATAAAGCAATGAACAATTGAGCGGCCTTCTCAGAACAACATAATGAATCAAAGGGCTGTTCACAGCAGAAGTTGACATCATTTTATTTTCCTTATATAGAATAAAACTTTCAAACTGAAAATGCCATATAGACCTAATTTGTGTCTCCAAATACACCTTCTCTTCATAGTACTGAACATTTATGTGCTCAGCACTGCCTGTGGGCCCTAAGAAAATAGGCATAAACACATTGTCCCTGACTTAAACGTGTTGTAATTAATCAGCAAGTCACTCATTCCTTAGTGCATTAAATACTTTTAATGACAGTTATTTTGAACACTCACTGTTGGCCAAGTCTTGAGTTTGACATCACCATGGGTTTACAGAATACAAAAGATACAGTCCCTGCTTTTGAGGAGCTCATTATCTTGAAAACACAAAGAACCCTGATCTATGTTGAATGCAATGTCAGTGACTAAAGATAAAGAAGCACAGAGGAGGGTGCCTAGACCAGCTGGGAGAAGGCCTTGGGGGAAAGATGATGCTTGAATATTCTAATCACGTTGTAAAGATAAATAGCACTTAACCAGGAGAAGGCTGAGAAAGGGATGTTAAGAGGTAAGTAGCATATGGATAGGGAAGAAGCTGGGAAATCGCCTTAGGTATTTGGGGAAGCGCAAGCAATTAAAGAACCGAGAAAGTAGGTAGAGACCCTGAGGGTTTTTTTCTTTTCTTTTTTTTTGTTTTGTTTTTTGTTTTTTTGTTTTGGTCAGGAAAAAGAAATTGATTTTGTCCTGATGACACTGGGGAGCAACTGAAGTGATATAACATGTCTGGATTTTCTGAATTGGAATATCTCCAGCAATCTCCAGCAATGCTGCGGTTCTTAAACTTGAATCTGTGTAGAAGAGGGAAGATTAGTTCAAAGGCCACTTCAGGTGGTGATTGCAGGGTGAACAGATAGGAACAGATTTGGGAAATACATAGGTGTTTAAATCAACTCTCTTCGGCAACTGACTAAGGATGGAGAATAGGGAAAGAGAGGACTCTGTCAGGGGCACCTACTATGCACCCAGGGAGGGTCTTCTTGCATATCATCAGGGTTTCCCAGGTGTCCAATGATGCCAGCTTTGTTGTTGTATCGACTCTTTAAGTCCTCAAATTTAACACATCACAAAGTGTATTTACTTTAAGATATTTCTTAGGTCCTTCCTTGTTTATCCAGCTACCACCTTCTCGTGGCAAGCTTTCTACAACAATCCCTTTCTTGATTTGGCAGGTTAATTTCTTTAGTTATCCTCCTTTTAGAGTAAGAGATACTTTATTCTATCCTAATCTGTAACTAAAGTATCCTAGGAAAATTCAAAGAAGAAAGAAAATGTTTTCTTTGTTAACTATTTTCTTCTAAAAGCTTGAAGTTCCAAAAAATACGCCCCTTTGATTTTGTTACTTAAGTGCATTTAAATGACTTTACAGATGTATTTGATACACACGAATATACCATAGGATTAAACATATTGCCAAGAAATCATATGTGATATAATTTTCCTTAATTTTCAAATGTATAATTCCTGATGATTTTTCCAATCAACCCATGGAAAATCATTTTAAACATCATTAGATACATTTTGCATCCAAAAGCTGATCAAGCATAATCAAAGATTGTATTTAAGATTTTCTTTGTTAAAAGAAAAAACGTAATTTTTGACTAGAAAATTTTTCTTGGAATAAACTGTTTCTCATAATATCAATTATAGGAAACCTCGATTTCTAAATCTCATGTCCTGAACTTGATTATTAGTACTGAAGTTGATAGAACTGCCGGCCCATTGCCATTATACCAAAAGCAAATTAATTCCCCAGAAAGTAAACTTCAACCATTGTTTCTCAGTATTTTATTCTAAGTAATATTTTTTCAAGGTATTTTATTCATAAGCTGGAAAAAAATTTGAAGTATACATGTGAATAAATTGTGCTAAATTATGGAGCTATTTATTTAGTTTCCAAACCCACCTTTAAAGTGTGGTTTTAAGCCTGAATTTGTAAGTCTATGAAATTTATCCAGTCTTATAAATAAAGCATTTTATACAAGGTAAAGTTGAATAAAAGTATAATATTTGCCTCTACAAACAAATCAAAACATTGAAAAGATTAAATTGGTTTTGTGAGTATATATACACACATAGATATATACCATCAAAAATATGATTAATAATGAGACATTTCACAATTCATGTGTAAAACAATGTTGCCTAGAAACACTGTCAAATTTAATTTTTCATAAAATGATTTTAAATGCACATGGAAATACAAATATTTTCCTATCCTGCACTGTACTGTACATAAGCATCCATCCACTGGCGACTTTCAATGAAGAGAGAAGCTGAGTTGACAATACTTAATGGAAAACATGAAGGGTAAATCTTAATGGAAAAAGAACTTCATCTGACCAGGAGTCTTTTATCCCAGTGGTGCAGTTGTTACTTTGACATTGACATTTACATGAGTTATAAACTGAAAAAGAATTTCCATAAAAACAGCTAGCTGGCTTTGTTAAGTAAAACAGGTCCTTTTACCTTCACAGTCTAATAAAGAAGTACAATGAAAAAACAGTGAATGAGAAAGGAAAAAACCTGGTTTCCAACCTGTATTCTCTTAAATGTATGTATTTCATGTAACTAGGAGGTTGATCATATCATTTCCTAGGTATTACTCAGCGGTGCTATAGGCATTTTTTTTTTATTTTTTAACTTATTTTTTTTTTTTTTTTGTTTTTTTTTTTGTTGCTTTACATTTGAAACTTCTGTTTGTTTTACATTTTACAAACCATGTTTTTACACATAGACACAGGTGACTTGACTCAACTTAGAAGTTTTGGTTTCCTTCTTTCCTGCAAGACAAAATGTGCTGAAGCTCTCTGGGAAATCCTAAGTCTGAATTTGAGAACAATAGGCAGTAACATAACAAACACCTATTGAACTCAGAGGCTTTGTTGGAGTATTTTAGGCTTTGATGCAGTATTTACTAGGTGTCTGTGAATCCAACAGAAGATGCAACTCTTGCACTTCAGGAAGCTTATACAATTTTTCACTGAGAAGACTAAATCATGAAAATGAACATATCTTGCTGTCCATCAAGAAATTAACTCCAAACATGTAGGCAGTTAAATTAGAGAAGGCCTTATTATTTGTTGAGTTCTTCCATTAATCTATTTTATTTCATGCTAATTATCAATTTTTACTCCTTTGTTCAATTGTGAACATTAATGTTTATCATATATACATTACATTATATTCTGAAATACTGCATTAGTAAACTAGAAAAGATAACTGGTTTCAATCAACACTTATTCATCCTACTGGAAAAAAAAGAAACTACAGAAAATAAATCACTTCATTTTACCTTCATCACTCAATAGGATACATATGATTCCCATCATTTTAAATGAGAAAGTTAAGGAAGGCTCAGAGAGATTAATTAAATTGTCATTCTCACATATCATCTGGGTAAATTTGACTCTAATTTGTTTGTTTATTTGTTTTTGCTTGTATCTGATGAAAGTAAGCTCTACTTTCATACGGGGAGGAAAAACAACCTTATAATTAATTTCTAATACTATTAAGGCACTTAGGAGAAAGATCTGTCAGAATAATGTTAGTTTGGGAATCAGTAATAAAAGTGGAAATTAAATTAATGTAATGCTGAGATGCATTCTTAATCTCAAAAGAATATTCATCGATTATTCCAGTTAAAGATTTTTGCTAAAAACCTGTGTACATTTTAGGTCTGGTGAACTTCTATTCATCCTTCAAAGGCCAGCTCAAAAGTGACCTCCTCAGGCAGAGTTGTATGTATCACAATAGCATTATATTTACCTCTTCAACTTTCTGTTCTCCCTATGATATTTTTAGCTTCTTGGTATTTGTTTTATCCTTTTGCCCCAAGATTGGAACAGAATGGGATTTTAATAAACCTGTGTGCATTGCACAAGTTGATAAATAATTTTATAAATTAATAATCTGGACTTATTTTCTAGTCATCAGAAAATATTCTGAACACATTTTTTAAAGCTCCCTTTCTCTTTGGTTGGTGGATTATTTTGTCCTAACAGATCTTAGAATTTTTTGAAAGCTTTGTAAAAATATCTCTATTATTTATTTAATGTCATGATATCTCAAACTTTCACTGACATTCTATTCAACTTTACAATATATGGTTGAAGCAATTTCTCCAAAATTTATATACCTTAATTTTCATATCATGCTTCCATGAATAACACTAATAGAATTTTTTTGTCTGTAGTTCTAAGATAAAATTGGTAATAGACATGAAAAAGTGTGATAAGTTAATATCTATGTAGTTTCCCCCATCCCTTCTAAAAATAGAGGAGAAACAAGGTCCATCATGAATTGCCTATATTATTTACCTTTAAAAAAGTTATTATGAAAATTGCTTTAATGAGCAAACATATAGGAATAAAAAAAAGCAAATGCATGGTAAAGTAAGTCTCAATCTACAGCAGTATTTTCCGACAAACCCTGTTTTCTTTATTTCCATATTAAACAAAAGAGCTAGTCATATGTAAGTTAATAAAGTGAGCACAAGGGAGATGTACCTCCAAATTAGAGCCAGACGGTGAATAACATAGCAGGAATGTACTTAAAACCCGGTACCAGCTCGTGACAGGGTCTGTTCTCTGTCTTAGCCCTCGATTTTTGGAAAACCTTCAGGAGCTATGAGAAAAACTTTCAACCTGACAAACACTCCAGGGTTGGGAAAGGCTCCTGTTTTAATTCAGCCCAGATGTGATCCTTAATGAAAGCATTATGGTTTTGCAGCTGCAGTAGATGGTACAAGCATTTTAAAAAGAATAAATTGTTTTAAAAGATTTTTTTTCTCTTACAATTATGCTTGCCGTGTATTGGGGTAAAATCTTAAGATAGATTATACAACAATTTATGGTTCCTTGCTCTTTACCATCTGAATACTGTACTATACTAAATGCAAAGACAGTATATTCAAAAACACACTAAGGATGGGCTATATAAATATGTTTAACATCCTGACAAAGAGTGCCTGATCCAAAAATTATCGAAAAATCAGGTTTCAAACACATGCATTGTGGACATATTAAGCTAACAGAATAGTGATTCTCATGATATAGGCTAAGTTATTTAGATGGACATTTCTTGCTTATTCATGGTTGCATTTTATTACAATCCTTGGCAGATTTTATGCATCTATGTACGTAAATATTACATTTTCTAACTTAAATTTTTTAAGTGTAAACAAAATTAATGCCATTTTTTAAAAGGCAACAATAATAACATGATCTTAGAAGGAAAAAATTCCTGTGGAATAATCTGATCTGCTCCTTCAATATTTCAAAAACACAATATGCTATATAGCACTTAAATGCCATCCCGACTTTATTTCAACATGATAGGGAATACTTCACCCAATATGATTTCTGTTTTCATCAATAAAGTAGAAAAATGAATAGACAATGTTGGGGGGTAGAAATGAGAAGTTTGATTATTTTGAAGCATTCTTTGTTTCCATTGTTTATTGTTTTGGAAATGCTCTAGATTGGGAGGCATCCAGTGGGAATTCTGGGAACAGCAGTTTACATATTTATTGAAACATTTACTAACCATATAACATTACAGCTAAAGAAAAACTTCCATTAAGCCCATAAAATAGTTTTAAGCTGTTATAAGAAGTTATTTTTCAAGAGTAGCAAAAAAAAAAAAAAAAAAAAGAAGAAGAAGAAGAAAACAGAGGGAGGAACCAAATGATTGCAAGGTATTAAATGATTCTGCTTGAGAGCAGGAACTGCAGGTTATTATTTGCTGACGGATTATTCAGAATGAATTTCATCATTCTTGTTACAAATGTATTTTTTGACACTTTAATTATGAAGGAACTATTCTGAAACACAATATGAGCAGAAGATGCTATAAGTTTAAGTAAAATGCTATTACATCCTCATTTTACAAAATTCACAATCACATTTAAATTAAACAGCATTTCTCTTTTGTTGAAAGAAATGCTTATTGCAAAAATGGAATTCATGTGGATCCAGTGACATTTTAATCATTTTATTTTATACAGTAGTTAGAAATGTGGAAATGGAATGCAGAAAGCTTTGCAATTTAATGCATATATACATATAGCACTATGTATATATCGCACACTCTTACGTGCCATAAAAATGGAACCTTCTATACTGCTGCTTAGTGAAAAAAGATACTCATTCAAGACTGGTGAGCATGTAGCAGATGTTGGTACCTGAGTACATTAGTACTCACTAAGCTCTGTGTACTCAGCTGGTTTTACTTCTTCTACCCTCATGTCCCCAATTTACTAATGAACATCTCACTTTGTAATTTATCTGGGCACATTTATTCTAGAACAGCCAGCCAATCAGCCCAATGACCATAATTTAAACAAATAATCTACAAATAATTTTTGCAAGCTATGCCTATTAAGTTGTGATGTGTTGGTAAATGTAACAGAAAACATAATGGCATGTGAAGGGCCTGATACACATGCATTCTTATTAATATGAAATCAACTGATTAAGTGTAAAATTTTGGAGAATTTATAATGAGCTAATGTAGATAATGAATCTCTAAAGTTGAAATTTTCAGTGTTACTTTCAGCCAGTGGAGATAGGCTATAATAGAAATTTCATCCTTGAAGACCGATTTTTGTTACTTTCAGAAGTTTTCAATGAATTAGAAAATGATCCATTCAATTTTTCCCTCCGTATGGTTGTGCAGGCACACCTTCGATACTTGGCAAGATTTCTGAAATAATTATTTTAAGGCAAATTAAAAGACTACATATACAACTTTAAGGCAAAAAGGCAAAATGCTTTTAATTTAAGGTAAAAATATATTGGCGACATATCTATTGTGTTTATAGTATCGATCATCAATAAATGTGTAGCAACATAGGTTCTCTGTATCAATTTCATTTTATAGGTGATCCTTCGTTAGTTCTCTTGACCACAGTTTCTTTGAAATGACAACTTTTAGTATTTAATACAAACATGATCAAATACACACCCTCATAAAAAATAGTCTTAAGTAGTCAAGCAACTATTAGCAAATCATAACATCCTACAGACAAACCTTTAGTGTTTGTTCCTGAGACATTTCTATACAGCTCATAAAACAGGCAAGTTGCAAGAGTATCCCCTCTATGATTACAAGTTCACTTATTTCATATATAAACATGTCTGCTCCAATGCATGGTAATTCTCAAGACCATCATACTACAGAGGTCTGGATGTCAAAAGAAATGCCAATTGTGTGAGTTAATTTTATTTTTGGACAAGTTAGAAGATGTTGGGCCAGGATTTTACTTTGCTCAAGAGTGCAAGGTTATTTTTGCTTTCACTCTAGGAAAGGACTCCAGGTTATAGAAGAAAAAACAAAGAAAGAAGAGACCATTCCACTGAGTGAGTTTGGGGAACATGAACTTCTGTAATATTTATTTTAATTAGGCCTATTTCTCTACGTATTATACCCCCAAATGATAACATGTTTTAAAATTCCATGTGCTTGAGGGAGATGAATATTGAGATAATCAATCTCCTGACACTCTTGCAAAAGCAATAATAGTAATAGTAATAATAAATTATTTCATAATATGTTATTAAATATTCTAAAACACTTATAGAACAAATTATCCATTTTACTTAGTCTGCATCTGTAGAGAATCTATGTTTAGGCAATGTATACTACTGGGATTTGTAATATCAATAATCAAAACGTGCTTAGCAATACAGATACTCTGCATCAATCTTATTTGACAGGTGATCCATTCATTAGTTCCCCTGACCATAGTTTTTATTTTTTTAAAGAAAAAAATCAACTTTTAATATTTAACACAAACATAATCAGATACATGTCCTCATACAAATTAGTCTTTGGTAGTCAAGCAACTATTAAGAGATAGAAAATCACAACGCATTTTATTTTAAAAAGAAGAAGAGAAATTTTCATCCTTGGAGATTACAAAAAACCATGCCTAACATTCTTTTCTTGTTTGTTTGTTTTTTAACAAAAGAAGGCATAATTTCAAGCTGCTTTGCCTCTTTAATCTTTTGTATGGCTGGAAATTAGTGATGCATATGGTTCTGAAATTCAAATATAATGCAAAAGACTTTCTACATTTCAATCATTTGAATTCATATTTAATGTATTGAAAAATTAACATAAGTGGAATATTTCCAAAAATGTACATATCATATGTGAAAATAGCAAGAAAAATTCAATCTACTTGGCTTTGTCTTACATTACCAAAGCTAGTCCCAGAGCATTTTGACTATGGCAAGGCAACAATACTTTTATCAATTTCAAAGAGGCACGAGGGCCATTCCCTTTGCTCCTACATCTTTCCTATGCCATTTTAATAGAAGATGCCCTCATTTAGCAGGTACACCTCCACTGTGCAATATGCAGGGAAACATAATTAAATTTAATAGAAGCTGCCCCTGTTTTGAAGACACACTTGATTTAAAGCCACTCACAATTTAAAGCTGCAGGGGGATGTAATTAAATTTTATAGAAGCCATGGCTTTTAAATGAAGACACATGATCTACGTGCATGTGAGTGAACATACACACACATGCAGTAAAAATGCGAAATTTTAAAAGTTATTCTTATGTAATTATTTATATAATGATTCCAAATATAAGACATTATTACTCAAATAATATGAAGGTTGTTTTTATTCATATAATAGGTATAGCCATAGAAACATAGCAAGATTCATTAATATACTATTATAAGAGTACCCTATTGACTAAATTGATAATATTAATCAATATACATTTCATTGTTACTGAAATATACCTATTCTTTATCTGGCTCTATATATTTATTACAAGACATCAGTGGAGAAAATGTTTTGATAAATCATGCATCTGTTGGTTTTTCATGCCTGCTTACCAAAAGGACTTACTAAAATAATGTAATGTTATTATTAAAAATCTAAGAATAAAATTTACATGTTTGTACGTGTCTGTAATGCATTCGTTCCTTAAAATTAGAAAGCCTTATGTAGACTTTTATTATATATATTTACACAGTATTAATGAATCTAAAAAATTCCAATTGAATATTCTGTTTATGAACTATACGAGGGAATGAAGACAGAAATGTATCACAAAACCATTTCCTCCGCTTAAACTTTCGATTTAGTCTTCAGTGTTATTTATGCTGTCAATATTAATTTATATGTTCAAATTTGATTGGTTTTCAGCATTTACTGAAAGGGAAAAAGACATAAATTAAGAATCTTGAAGTCATTAAGTAAATGTCTTATGTGGGAAGAAAATAAAATTCCTTTGTAGATTAAATCTTTGAAGAAGACCCTGTGAAAACTCTTCAGATTGATGTTGTCCCTTTAATGTCTGTTTAATGCCTTGGAGAAGATATCTTCTGTTTTGATCCCCCTTGAACTTTAGAGACTAGCTCAATGAGCTAGGGAAAGACAAAAAGTTTCAGAAAGAATGGTCTTTAAAGCAAAAAGCCTTCCTCCGGGCTATAAGCTATGTCTTCAGTGTGAGAATAAGCCCAAGGAGAAAGAGAAAATCTCCTATCTTTGCCGCCATTAATTATCCACTTAGTAATCTATTCCTGTCATAAATGCAATGCTTTCCTAACTGAGTGCCTTTCCCATGCCTCAAGCCATGGATCATCAACCAACCCCTAACCCTCACCACTGCCTAAAAATCCCTTCTTTGTTGTTCAAGAATATTAAGCTAGGTAAACTGTGTAACCAGTTTTTAAAGCAAACAATTAGATCTTTGTTGTTTACCCTGAAATGCTTTAGGGGCTCGTGTGATTTGTCTGAATTTAGAAGTGTGGGAATTTCTTTATTGGCCTAAATGTGCCCAAATTATTTTTTATTTACTGTTATTCAACAGTTAAAAAGTAATACCAATTCTTTATGTTAAACTTGTTTTATTGGCTTAATTTTTCCTTCTGATTTTTAAATATTTTTCTTTACTCTCCATACCTTGTAGAATCATTTTAAGTTATATTCTATAATACTATTTCTTACATTTTAAGTTACAGAGAATATTCAGAAAACATCTGATTAAAACGAATCATATAAATTGAACTTCAAATATTCTTTTTCTTTTTGAAAGTAGTCAGTGCAGTAATCAAATTGTCCAACTACATTACAAATGACTTCATGCCAGCTTTCTCCACTGTGTGCTAGGTGTTTAACAAATGCAGGTATCATAAAAATGTCAACAGTTGTTATCTAGGCTTAATGGGGTAATGGGTGACATTGATGTTCTTCTTGTATATTCTGTATTTTTTAACATTACACAATAATTGCATTATATTTATTAGCAGAAATATATAAAGATAAATGCACATATTTAATATTTTATAGCTGAAAGAAATATTAAATAATTTCATACAAATTAACTTTATGAGAAACTTTTTTTGTATTGAAAGCTGTCACCTACCACAGTGTCTGCCTCATTGTATGTAAAGGCTACTTAGATATTAGTTTCTTTCTGCTGTCATTATTTCCCATGTATAAATAAATAGAAATTTATCAGGTTAAACACTGGATAATCTTTCACAATATGCTTTTATAAAAGCATAAATTGCTTTTCTATTTAAATGTAAATTTTCAGACCTAATTGTGATTTGAAACTCTCATTTAGCCTTTATTAATTCTATTTCTTAGTTATTGGATATCAAAATCACAAAGGGATTCATATTTAGGCGTCTCATATCTGAGCCAAGTTTTATCAACATTTTCTGTGCTAAAATGCCCAGAGTTGAAGTTCCACTTAAAAGGAAAAAAAAGCAGAAAACTTATCTTGATAATAAAATCATAATTCATGATTTGTTTAATTCAAGTCTTCTTATCTTTGAGTGTGAAACAGAATTGTCTTGTTTTTATTTGTGTTGGTTTTGATTATTTAACTTTGATAAGTCTTTTAGTGTAGTGGTTAAGACAAAGACTCTGTTTACACTGCCCTGGCTCTAAGTCCCAGTTAATTCTCTCATTCTGTAAATTTTGATTGAGTAAGCTTAATTTATGTTGAGCACTATTTGAGCTTGGAACTCAACTCAGTTTCATTTCCTCATCTGTAAAAAACACATGAAACATAACTATGGGGTTATAGTGAAGATTAAGCCTGATGATCTAAAAAAGGGTTTAGTATATACAGCATGTATCACACAATAAACATGGAACCTGTTATTGTAAAGCATCTATTTATATGGATATATTTATACAATTCTACACATAAATTTATGTCTATATTTTGTTATTGTTAATCATACAACGGAACTGTTTATGAGCTTTTCACTTAAGCAGCATGTGAAAGTAAATTGGACTTGATTTCTTTTCTTCAAAGAGAAATCTACGTTCTTTTCCATTCTTAGACTAGCTACTGCCATTATTATAAAAACTCATAAGAATATTTACCTAATATAGATGACGGGGTGATGGATGCAACAAATCACCATGGCACATGAATACCTATGTAACAAACCTGCACGTTCTGCACATGTACTCCAGAACTTAAAGTATAATAAAAATAAATAAATAAAAAGAATATTTATAAATTTACCTAGGTCAAGAACATATTTTATTCTTCCTCTATTTTCTTCATCTAGCATAGTTGCTGCTAGATGTTAAATAAAGTTCTACTAAATCAAAACCTTAAAAATCAGAAAATGCAATTAATTTGAGTCTCTTTGTTTTCTGATGACAGAGGAAATTACATATCAAAGATACTAATTTTCCTGAGGGAGAAAAATTATCCATAGAGTTATATTAATGGTAACTGAGCCTTATAAGGGAAAGATTTTAAATAAGGCCACAAATAACTAAGTTAACATGCATATATAATGTTTGTGTATCTATATTAATATAAGATTAATCTCATATTGTACTATATGCAACATATATATTATATCATCTAATCTTATATTAATTAATGTAACATTATGATGTAGCTTGCTAAAAAAGAAATGATAAGAATAAAGACTCCTGAAAGCAGCCAGGAAGAAAAATAGCTCACAAGTAGAGAAAGAAAAATCATGTGGATCTCAAACTGCTCCAAGACATTTAACTTCAGGAGATAATTGAACAACTTATTTAGAGTACTGAAAGGCAAAAGATGTAACTAAAATCTTTTATACCTAGCCAAGTTGTCATGGGAGACAATCTCTAAGAAATAAACACTTCATAAAGTTTACTAATCAAAAAACGTTACCGAAAAAATTATTCAAATATGTTACTTATCCAACCAAGCATATATGAAAATATAGAATTCAAAAATGAGGATGATTTAGCTTTTAAAAAGATAAAACCTTTAAAATATACTATGATATCTAAATAATTTATAATAAATATGGCTATGAAACATAAGACAAATTCATTAACCAAAACCTTTGCCACAGAAGAGATATAATTTATAACATTCACCAATGATAAGATCAAAATTCCAGGTTACATAAATAAGAGTAGTACATAAGAACTTAGGTTGATAGAATCACAAGTGGCATCATTTTCTATTTCCCCTTTCTTTTTTTTTTTTTTTCTTTGAAATTTTCTACATGTGAGGTAATTTACCTATTTAAACAAAATATATATGATAATAAATATATATAATCAACTTATCCCATATTTTTGGTACTAAATGTTAACATCTTTTATTAGGAGGTTTTGTGTAATGTACTATTTGAATGAATACAATGAAAATCACAGCAAAGAATATATTGCAGATTTATGCTTAAAATTAGATATTTATATGCTGATGCCCCATTTAGTTTGCCTCCTACCTTAGCTATTTTAAATAATGTTGCAGTAAACATTGGAGAATAGATATCTTTTTGAGATCCTGATTTCAATTCTTTTGGATATATACCCAGGAAAGTGGGCTTTTTGGATCATGGGGTTATCTCTCAGCTGCAATTAGAAGAAAGTAGGAAATGAGATACTTTCTAGTCGTGATGTTCTTTTCTCCCCCTGTGTTTTCTGGTTTGTTCTCCATTTTCTAGTAAGAATATTTCCATGCCTCTAGTCCTCTCCAGATATGAAGCTGACTAATTTCTGCATGGTTCAACTTCTCACCCCCATTGGAAAGCATCATTCTTCTTCCATACATCATATCATGAATAGATTGCTCAGTTCCACCTTATTACCTATGTTGCACAGTCTTGGAATTTTTCTTTGCATCCCTGGACATCAGTTGGTAGGACCCATTTCTCTTTCACTCTGCCCACCTTCTGTGTCTTTTACTATCCTTTCCTATGGTTGACAAATACTTTGTGCATTTCTTATCATAGTTTCTTGTTGTGATCAAATTCATAGTCCTAATTATTATTTCTGATGACCTAAGCTGTGACTCAGAAGCTTGTACCTAAGTCTTCTCTAAGTCTTTTATGATAACTGTTTAGTATAACATTTCTTTATCATTTGCAAATCCCTACTTCTTTTCATAATTACAGTAGGAGTGATAATATTGGCTGTTCTTTCAAAAACAATTAAAATTATAATCATTTGACTTGATGCAAAATAGAGAAATTTTAATAGAAATTTTTATAAGAAATGCATCTTTATAAAGAATGACTTGTGAATTAAAAAATAGAAGACTGAGGTCAAATACAAAAAGATAAGTCAATAGAAAACCAAAGAAGGTGTTCAAATTCCAGTTTTAAAACGTGCCTACTTAATAACTTCTATTATATTCTCTCTCAAATTCCATTTAAAATACTATAAAGATATAATTTTTTAAATAATTAGCACTATTACCCCAAATTAAGACATGTGGACAGCGTTTCACCAGAATCAAGAAAATATTTTCCTACAACTCATTAGCAAAAAAACAAATAACCTGACTAAAAACTGGTCAAAGAAATTTGAATAGACATTTCTCCAAAGAAGACACACAAATGGCCACAAGTTATATGAAAAGATCTTCAACATCACTAATCATCAAAGAAATGCAAATCGAAACTGTGATGAGATGTCACATCACCCCTGTTAGGATGGCTTTATCAAAAAATCAAAAAATTGATTTTGGTGAGAAGGTGGAGAAAAGAGAATTTCTTCTAAAACTGTTGGTTGGTATGCAAATGGTACAGCCATTATGGAAAAAAATATGGAGTTTTCTTGACAAATTAAAAATAGAACTACCATATAATCCCCAAATCCCACTTTTCTGGGTATATAACCAAAAGAATAGAAATCAGAATCTCAAAGAGATATCTGATCTCCAATGTTCATTGCAACATTATTTATAACAGCTAAGATAGGAAGCAACCTCAATGGCCATCAGCATATAAATGGGTGAAGGGAATGTGTTGTATATATACAAGAGAATATTATTCAGCCTAAAAGTAAAAGGAAATTATGCCATTCAGGAGAGCATGGATGAGCCTGGAGGACACCAGGATAAACAAAACAAGCCAACCACAGAAGGACAAGCACTACATGATACTATTTCAGGCCAGGTATCACTAATGCAGGCCTCCATAACAACTGTTTCAGTACTAACAGAGTGGTTAAGTTAAATATGGAAAGCTTAAAAAAGGCCAGTATCCTTATACAAAGGTTGGAATGTAACAAAAGCCCACCAAGAGCTTTGCCTAGGCCTTTCTTGGGCCTTAAGGCATGACAAAATAACAAAGGAATTCTTAACAGGACCCATTTAGGATTAAATAAGTTTTACTGGCGGTCTGAGAAAACTCCAAAAACTTCCATGATTCAGCAGGAGGTAAGATAAGGGTAATCACCACAGAACCTGAACCTATTTAGATTAAGTAAATTTACTGAGGCTCCAGACGAAGACCTTCAGGACTCAGACCTTAGTTGTAGATTTTAAAAAAGTTAATCACTTATGTCTTAGATGAATGCACACTGACATGCAGACATATAGCTTAGAAGGCATATAACGTTTGGAAAACTTTGTAATTTTGAGTTGGTCTGGTGATAATTTCCAGACTTTCTCCCTGTAACCAGTTGCAGAAATAAAAACTCTCTTCATTTCCATTCATCTGCATCTCGTGATTGGGCCACGAGAAACAGCAGCCCTCACTTTGGTCTGAGAACAATATCACCTGGATAATAAATCTAAAATAGTCAAACTCATAGAGGCAGAGAGAGGAATAGTGCTTGCCAGGGGTCGGAGGGAGGCGAAAACAAGGAGATATTAGTCAGAAGGTACAAAGTTTGGTGATACAAGGTGAAAAAGTCCTAGATATCTACTGTATGGTAAAGTGCCTATAACTAACAACATTGTCTTGCATATATAAACATTTGCTAAGAGAATAGAGCTTATGTTGTATTCTCAATACACAAGAATAATAACAATATATTAACAAATAAAAAGAGCAAGAGGAAACATTTGGAGGTGATAGAGGAGACTTATGGCAGAGGTTGTTGATAAGGATACAGATTATCCTTATCTCTAAACTCATCCTGTTGCATACATTGAATATGTACAGCTTTTTGTTTATAAGTCATACCTCAATTTTTTAAAAATAATATTTCATCAACTATAAATATGAGGCAGCAGGATTGTGGACTACCTCTTAATAGCCATCTCATATTTGAACTCGTGAAAAAGGTAGAAATCAATGGCAGTGCATCTTTTTTTGGTTTTCCAGAAATAATTCATCAGTTTTATTTATTTTTTAAGAAATTTATTTATTATACTTTAAGTTCTGGGGTACATGTGCAGATTGTGCAGGTTTGCTACATAGGTATACATGCAATGGCAGGCCATTTTAAGGTTTTTTATTTTATAATTTTTATCTGTGGGAGTGTAGGAAGGAACTCTTGCCCTATCTGCTTTCTCCATTCAGAAACCAGAGAATGTAACAGCCCCAAATGTGGTCACTGGTCCCTATTCTTCACTATTTCTATTTTTTGTTATTACGCATTGTGTTTTCTGCCCCTTTGATTTCCACTATCCCTTTATATTCTGACATCTCCCAGAATACAGCAGGACAAGAATGGGCGTAGACTGGTGGAGGCAGCGTTCAGGGAGAACGTGAACACAGACTAGGGAGTCTGTTATCAGAATGATCATGGGCTGTGAGGCGGGAATAAACATGGCATTTTTGCAGAAAGGCTTGTGTGGATGGAGCATAGGTAACAGCAGAGAAATGGAGGGAGTCGTGGCCAAAGATGTAGGCAGTATAAAGACTTTAGATTGCATGTCATTTATTGAATGTTGCCAAAGGGGACGTAAGCAGGGATTAATGTGAACTGGTGTCTTGAGTTACGATGTTTTTCTTTTTTTTTTTTTTTTTTTGGTATTTCATCCCTAGTAGGAGAGGGAGCTAAGCTCTTTCAGAACAAAGGATGGAGCTGGAGAAGCAGGCATTGCATGAAGTTTAGAGTGTGCAGCTGAAGGGCTTGGGTTAGTGGAGAAAAGATGCAATCAGGGTCTTCAGATGACAACTAACTGGGCCACAACCTGAGCTGGGTCAGAGAGGAGAAGTGTTAGAAAGAAAGAACTGAGGATCAACAAATAAGAATAATTTTCTTATTTTGTATGGTAGGGTCTCTTAGGTGAACTCTGTTTTCCTTTTGTATATTACTTGGCTTTTGTTGTAGGACAAATACTCTAAAATGTTATAGCTCAAAACACCAGTCATTCATTTTTGCTCATTGCTGGGGCTACCTGATGCTGGGCTTAACTTTATGCTACAGATTGACTCTCTCTTGGCCCAATGAGTTAATTGAGACATGGCTTCCATGCTGCTACGGCAGAAAAACAAACGCACAAGCAGATCCCTGATGTCTTTTGGAGCTCAGATAGACCTGGCACTTGTCACATATGTCCACATCCCAGTGGCCAGCGCAAATCACATGGTCAAGTCCAACAGCAGTAGGATGGGAATATATATTTCACACTCAAATGTAGGAACTGCAAAGTCACCTGGTGAAGGTGCCCAGGGCCAGCTTCATGGGTGTGTGACTTGTACAGTCACACAGAATCTTAGGCTTAAAGGGGTTCAATGTTTGGTTTAATGCTCAGCTGTTGTTGTCTCCAAATTCTTAAAAATTTTTTAATAAGGGGCTTTGCATTTTCAGTGTGTACTAGGTCTTGTCAATAATATAGTCAGTCCTGGGGATAGATACAGAAAGGATTGGCAGATCCAAATCAGGACCCATAATAAAACCTACCACTGGGAGACAAATTCTGCAAGATGCCTTTTAGGGCATAGCCTTATTCCATCATGGATATACTAAAACAGTGTAAAAATAGCAGAATAACACGACTGAGTTGCTGACTAAGGGAGGGAACAAACGACTATTAGAGGAAATGAGTGACAAATGAAATTCAGGAAAAGGTAAAGAAACAAATGTGGGAGTCTTGTGGAAGAAGAGTAGAAGTTTATAAAGCCCGAAGAGAGGAATGAGAGGAAAAAGAAAAAAACAGAAAAATTCTAGGCATACTAAGTTATCCATAAGTTAACCATGACTTTTACCCATCCAATTAACTGTGAGGCTTTCTTAATTTTTTTCTTTTTGCAAATTTAAAACAGCAGTTTCCTGAATTTTATTTGTCTTGGATATATAGGATAATGTTTTTAGATAAATGATTAAATCTGTTAAACAACTCTTTAAAGGCAATTAAGACAAGATGGTTATGAAACAAAGTTAGCTTTTAATTAGGATAAAAATTAGTTCTTATTGATAATTTTTCTTGGCAAGGTTTCAAACACTATATTAGGTGATGTTCATATGCTCTGTGACAGGATTATGGCCTGCATCATAAACCATCCTGAAATATATTATAATACTAAAATTATTGGCTACTTAGAACATCATATTCAAATTGCATTGAAATTTCACATCTGTCTATGAATTAGCATGTCAGGTCTAAAAGCTGCTAGAGTCTCAAACTCAATCACTCATTCACTCCCACAGTCACTGATTCGTTCATTCAAAGGAAGTTTGTTAAGTGCATCCTATGTGCCAGATAATGTGTTTCGTTGTTTTCAGGAGGGCTGTTACCCTAAGCAAGGTGCTTTTTAAAATGCCTCAACACTGTCCCGGTGTGGTGGCCCATGCCTGTAACCCCAGCACTTTGGGAGGCCGAGGCAGGAGGATTATTTATACTCAGGAGTTTGAAACCATTCTGGACAACACAGTGAGACCTTGTTTCTAGGAAAAAAAAATAGCTGATGGATAGACATAATTATTCCTATGGCATGTTCTTTTTTCTAGTACAGAAGATAAATTCCAGAGATTAACAATATCAAGAAAATTCTTCAAGTCTTAATTCAGAAGGAGGTGTGAAAAGATCAGGAATATACTGGTTATGAATCTGTAAAACAGTAAAGCGATGTGAGCTTTTTCCACAATATTCTGAAATAATTTGGAGTTTCAGTACAGACCTTTTCTGGAGAAAAGAGTTTTAAAAACAAGGCTATTGAAGAGAGAAATATGGTTGTTACAAGATATTAAAGGACATATATAAAGGGACAAACCTTTGTAAAGATTACATTGATAGCCATTGAAGAGTACAAAACAGCAGGATTCGGCAAATAGAGAAGGAGCTTGAACCAACAGAGGCAGTGAAATAAATTTACTTTTAATCACCTCTGACGGGTGTATGCTGAAAACCCACTTTGGGCCCATTTTATGGGCTTTCTTGGTAGCAAAAACATAAGCCATTCAGCTCTTTATCTCTTTGCCAAACGTATAAAATAATGTTCACTGTTCGAACATACCCCAATGAATATTCAAAACAAAAGATTGGGCTAAGAGGAAGCTATATATACAGAAAACCCCCTATTTATGCTATCACAATTTTGCATTTTCTCATTTTCTGAGCCATGAAGTTGTCTATGTTGCTAATGTACAGATTTTCTGCCATTTGCTATCATTTTTCAGAAACTGTTAAAACATAATCCCATGTTTGCTGTGAAATTAGCCTTGAAAAGAAAGCTGCTGAAGAGTACATAGCACCTTCTTCAGTAGTACACACCTCCCCAATTCCTACCGCCTTCTTATACAAATAAAAAATATCATACGCATCTAGTCCGTGAACTAACAGACATTATTAAACACTCACTCTGTGCCAAGAAGTGTGCTCTCTACTGAGATACAAAGATGCCTGAGATGAGATACAAGCACACCTCAGAAGGTTACTGAAGGGTAATGAGCAAAGAAGGTCTTCCATGCCTTAGGTTGTAAAAGGCTCACTAGCTGCTGTGTAGAAACAGACTGGAAAGCACAGGGGAGGTAGGCTAGGGAAGGAGGCAAGAATGAGAACAGAGAATCCTATCAGGAGACTATTGTGACAGTTGAGAGTTAGGGCAGTGGCTTGGGCTAGATAGAGCATGATCAGTGAAGTGTTATAACAGCAGTTAGATAGGAAGGAGTCAAGGATGGTAGTGGGGATTTTGGGGCTGTCTGAGGATGAATGGTAATGCCATTGACAGATGGGGAACTTTAAGGAGGAGACAAGTTAGGGAAGGATTAGTAAATTAGAAAAAAAAAAAAAAAAAGGCTGGTATCAGACACACTAAGTTTGAGATGTCTATTAGATATCCAGGTGGAGATGTTAGTAGTTGGGAGATAAGTTGGAGCTGGATATTAGCTTTCAATATCATCAGCACATAGAATTTAAAGCCATGATACAGGATGAGATTTTCAAGGAAGTAATTTGCACATAGGAGAGAAGATGCAGTGGCAGAGTATCTCATTTCCCAATGGAAGTGGGGCTCATACCCAACATTCTCAGCTACACCCTGCAGTTCTGTGATTTGGGCCACAAGTTTCTTCCTGAAACTCACAAAAGATCCCTATTCTTTTTGCTGTTGTTTATTTTCTAGGACTCTTGCAATATAGAAACAGTTGTGTTTTTTTTGTTTTTTGTTTTTTCGCAATGCTGCCAGCAGCATGCTAGCCTCAGAGTGTGAGCTGGGCTGCCCCTCCCTTCACTGGCCTTCTTTGGGCATGTGCACACATCCCTTTCTTTGTTTTCTGAGTCTACAGCACTGGTAACACAGAGATGTGATGTAAAGATTATTGACTGAAACAGGTACCCATGATAGGATTGGGCTAAGAGGAAGCTACATATACAGAAAATTTCCTATTTATGCTATCGCAATTTTGCATTTTCTCAAAATTATGTTACAGAGAAGGTAAACTTAAAACTGGGTAATCAATATTGTGGCTTCCAAAGTACAGTAACTCAGCTGAGCCATGTGAAGATCCTTCCTCCTTCCTGAGCTAGGGTAACAGACATGGTTCTCTGCTGACCACTCTCTGGTCCAGTCTCCATTCCTCAGTCCTCTTTCTCCTGTTCCCAGCTCCCTGCATCTTGTTTCTTCTCCACTCCGGAGGAGACCACTTCAAAACAATTTATCACAGTTTATATGTACATTTTCTTTCCCTCTTTCTTTCTTTCCTTCTTTCTTTCTTTCTTTCTTTCTTTCTTTCTTTCTTTCTTTCTTTCTTTCTTTCTTTCTTTCCTTCCTTTCTTTCTTTCTTTTTCTTTTCTTTCTCTTTCTTTCCTTCCTTTCTTTCTTTCTTTTTCTTTCTTTCTTTCTTTCCTTTCTTTTCTCTCTCTCTTTCTTTCTTTTTTCTTTCTTTCCTTCTTTTTTGAAGTTTTGCTCTTGTTGCCCAGGATGGAGTGCAATGGCACATTCTTGGCTCACGGCAACCTCCGGTTCAAGCAATTCTCCTGCCTCAGCCTCCCAAGTAGCTGGGATTACAGGCATGTGCCACCACTCCTGGCTAATTTTTTGTATTTTTAGTAGAGACAGGGTTTCGCCATGTTGGCCAGGATGGTCTTAATCTCTTGACCTTGTGATCTACCCAACTTGCCCCCCAAAGTGCTGGGATTACAGGCGTGAGCCACCACGCCCGACCATAGCTATACATTTTTTTAACTTCCCCATTCTACACAGAATTATTGGCCCTATCCTGGTATATGCAAAATTTCCAGTAAAATATTTTCCCAAACAAAAGAGCAGTCTTATTTTTTTATGTTTGTTTGTTCGAAACAGAGTCTTGCTCTGCCACCCAGGCTGGAGTGCAATGGTGCAGTCTCAGCTCACTGCAACCTCTGCCTCCCAGGTTCAAGTGATTCTCCTGCTTCAGCCTCTTGAGTAGCTGGGATTACAAGAGTCCACCACCACACCCAGCTAATTTTTGTATTTTTAGTAGAGACGGGTTTTCTCCACGTTGGTCAGGCTGGTCAGGAACTCATGACCTCGTGATCCACCTACCTTGGCCTCCCAAAGTGCTGGGATTACAGGTGTGAGTCACAGTGCCTGGCCGAGCAGTCTTATTCTTAAGATAAATAAAATCTGGTAGCCCCTAAAATGTGACCAATACTGAACCGTTTTTAAAAATGGTGTCTTCCAGTTTTCTTTTCCTAGTTACATTCATATTACATATGAATTGTATATCATGCTTCTAAGTGGGTTCCTAAACTTACACCTGTTCATGTTTTAAAAAGTTCTTGAAAAAGTTCTGCAAGTTGTCTAGATATGTCAAGCTTAGAAAAAATATACTATTTAAATTTCTAATAAGAGAATAATTTACCCAACAGAAAGGACCATATAATATTGTTTCCAATTTATTCCATTTTTTAATTTATATTTTCTTCTCACCACTATTAGTGATATGATGGCTCTGTGTTCCCAACCAAATCTCATGTCAAATTTTAATTCCCAATTGGGGGAGGGACTTGGTAGAAGGGGACTGGATCATAGGGGTGGATTCTCCCCTTGCTATTCTCATGAAAGTGAGTGAGAGCTCCTGAGATCTGGTTGTTTAAAAGTGTGTAGCACCTCCCCCTTCACTCTCTCTCTCCTACTATCACACAAAGACCATGCCTGCTTCACCTTAGCCCTCCACCATGATTGTAAGTTTCCTGGGGCCTCCCCAGCCATGCCTCGTGTACAGACTGCAAGACTGTGAGCTGATTAAACCTCTTTTCTTCATAAACTAGCCACTCTCAGGTAGCTCTTTATAGCAGCGTGAAAAAGGACTAATATGATTAATTCCTTTTTTGTACTGCAAATGTGAAGTTGAAATGATTGACTGAGTTATAAAAATAAGAAATTGCTAGGAAGCCAGCAATGGAATTTTGAAAATAGCCCAGCTTTGGGAGCTGAGCAGATCTATGTCTAATCCCAGTTCCTCTAGTTCCCATGCAGCCCTGAGATACTCACCCAACTGGCCCTCAGTTCCTCATCTACAAAATAGCAACCATTACTTAGAGAGTTGGTCTGAGGATAAAGAAAATATGTGCTAATATTGGCTACATAATAAAC
This sequence comes from Sapajus apella, assembly GCF_009761245.1. Classification (NCBI taxonomy): domain Eukaryota; kingdom Metazoa; phylum Chordata; class Mammalia; order Primates; family Cebidae; genus Sapajus; species Sapajus apella. The sequence continues at coordinate 8,072,620 of NW_022436943.1, read as the reverse complement.
CCCCAATCCTGATTATTATCTAAGATTTTTACTCTGCTTTTTTGGGGGAACTACAGAGGATGGTCTAGCCACTGAGCTAGCTGAGTAGAGCCACAGACCTTTTAAATGAACCCTGCCCTTGGAAAACGCAGAAGAATGTTCCCTGGGTTGCCTATCTCACTTGTCAGCTATTATACATGACTCCCATCTGCCATGTCAAAGTCACAGGGCTCCTGCTTTTGGCAGTGAGCCACGTGCTGTCAGCCATTGCTGACAGGTGAGAGCCACTGGCCCAAGATCAGAAAGCTTGCTTGCATAGCAAAAGGACCCACCTCACCTGTCAGCTGTCACAGACGCTCTTTTTACATTACTCCACTGCAGGAAAGGTGATATCTCATTCAGGGAAATAACAGTCTAGAGTTATGAAGTACAAATGAAGTGACGGCTGTGCATCTATTAGATCATGTGTAGTTTTTCTTAGAAAGGATTTGCTTTCCACGGGTACCTTTAGGAATGGCTTTTAACACAACACTTTAGAGTCACACCTGAAGGCTGTGAGGCTGACTGTCCAGCTGAAAAGGCGAGATCTGTTGCTAAAAAGATCCCAAATTCATCAGCAGACTCCACCTGTCAGGTGACAGGCAAGACTCAGGGTATGGCTGCCGCGGTAACATGGGGAGTGCCACCTGTCAACTAGGCTCCAAGCCAGTCTTTTTCAGCTTAAACATGAAGTACTGAACTGCAGAAAATCAGTGGTCTTCCCTGAGCATCCAATTGTAAGAGAGCATGTTCCAAAAAAACAGTAAATCATGTTAAAGAAACACAACTCGGGTCATCATCACCTATAAGAGTAAGCAGCATTTTAAATCTACTGAGACTACAGACGTTGATAAATACAGTTGCATCTCTCGTAGGACTAAGATGAAGTTCTGGTCTGAGGCATCTTTACCCAAGCACACACACACACAAACACACACACGAACACATGTGCCTGTACATACATATGGAAACACACACAAACACAACTTATTTCTTTTCTTACTTTTGGGTCAAAAAATCTACCTTCACAGAAAAGATGTTTCAAATACCAACTACCTAAAATGAGAAATCTTTCACTTCCAATCTAAAGTTAGGAATAAAAGTGAAATTATAAAATATTGAAGGAATACAGTCAGGAAAAAAAAAAAAAAACAAGAAAAGAAGAAACCATAGTAGCAATTAAAAAATACAAAATTTTGCTTATAAAAGTATTTCATCCTTATAATCCTTATCCTTTTTTTCTGAATCCTTCCAAGATTTCTTAAAGTCCATCTTCGTTAGTGACTTTGAGCAATTTGACTTTGATAAGCCATGGTCTAAATTTCTTCATTCTTTATGTTTAGGGTTTGTAAAGCTTTTTAGATCTATGGGTTTATAAAATTTTATCTAATTTGGAGATTTTTGGCTATTATTTCTTGAACTCTAAAATTCAGACCTTACAGGACTATTAAGTATCTGCCTTCCCCAGTCACTTCCAGAGCTACCTGCATCCCAGCCTTCTATCACTTACATATTTACTCACTGCTGCCTCCCCCTGCCCCGAGATTGGACCTCCACCAGTGCTTGTTATTTGTCTAACTCACAGCAGTCTCTCCAGTGTGCAGCTCAGTGCCTGGCACAGACAGTCATTCAATACGTTTATGGAATGACTGCATATTTATACCGTTTCGTTGAAAGTCAGTTTTCCTTTGGCACCAGAGTATCTAAAACCTGAAATGTAGAACTCTTCTCAGTCAAGAACACTAACTGCCTGCACTTTAGTCTCATTAGTAAACCCTGCCGTGCGTTGGCTGCCATCCAGTTCCCATCAAAAAGACAGTTAAGATATTCATATTTGGGAAAAGAAAATAGTATCTACGGCAATGTTTTCTAACTTGAATTATGCTATAGACATCAAAATTTTAAAATTCTTATATAATAGACACAACAATTTAGGGAATAAGAAGTGAAGCAACCAATTTACTGAAGATGGGGTTAAAAGAGAAATGACCATTAAGTGGCAAGAATTTCCTTGCTGGAGCTGGGTTTGAGGCTGTAAAATAGGTTGGAATAAGCTCTTATTAACTCTAGAGAGCCTGGGTTCTAGATAAGTTGTGAAATGTATCATGACTTATTTCATTACTAGTAAAAATAACTGAAATTTATGAATCCATTGTTCTTAGTATCAATAAAGATTAGAGGTCAATATTGTCACTCTCACATATATTTGTTAATTTTTTCATGCATGACAGAGAAAGGCAGGACATTTCAGCAATGAGCTCTTGTAATCATTTCTTCCTCAGTGAAGATGCATCACATTTGTCAAAGGCATCCTTCATGTTCACTGTGGCAGAAAGTGTCAAAGGAGTCCTGGTTTAAGGAAATATTTTATATTTTATTCTTTGAGCCATATATTCATTCTTGGATTAGGACATCAGAGGGAAATGATATACATTACATTCATTTTCCTTGGTGAAATCTTTTTGCTTTCATATGAGGTAATAAAAATATTGTTGTTAAAATTACATTACATTGTATATTGGATATTTTTAATGATTCCATTTTATCTTATTTTGGGGATTACTAGCTATAACTCTGCTTCATTATTTTAGTGGTTTTATTAGGGCTCATAAGTATATAGTTCTTTACTTCATCACTCTGCCTTCAAGTAATGCTATTAATATTCCATGAATAATCCAAGAACCTTATAATAGTATATTTCCATTTCTTCCTTTCTTTGTACTATTGTCATTACATATTTTATTTCTACATATATTGTAATGCTTATACTACACTGTTTTTATTTTTGTTTTCTCAATTTTTAAAAGAGATTTAAATAATAAGAATACAATTGTATAAATTAACCTAATGTATTAGCCATTTCTCGTGCCTTTCATTCCATTGTGTAGATTCATATTTTCTTTGGATATCATTTTCTTTCTGCCTGAATGATTTCCTTGAACATTTCTCAAGATATGAATTTGCTGCTGATGCACTTCTGTAGCATTTGTATGTCTGAAAGTCTTTATTTCACCTTCATTTTAAAAGATATTATCACTGGGTAAAGAAGTCTAGGTTGACAGGATTTTAGTTTTTGTGTTTTCTAATGTATTAAAGATGTTGCTCCAATGCTTTCTTACTTGCATTATTTCTTTTTTCTTCGAATTCTTTTAAGATTTCTTTTCTTTAAGATAACCTTCATTAATAGTTTTAAGCACTTTGATGTGCTATGGTCTAATTTTCTTTGTTTTTCATGTATGGGGTTTGTGGAGTTTCTTAGATTTGTGGGTTTATACTTTTTACCAAATTTGGAGATTCTTAGCCATCATTTCTTTAACTCCTTTTTTGGATTCTCCCCTTAAGAACTTCATAATAAATAATATGTTTATTATTAGGCCATTTGAAGTTGTCCCAAAGTTTCCTAGTGCTATGCTCATGTACCTTATGTGGGATTTTTTATTTGTATTAATTTATTTATTTATTTTGAGATGGAGTCTCACTCTGTCACCCAGGCTGGAGTGCAATGGCGTGATCTTGGCTCACTGCAACCTCTGTCTCCCAGGTTCAAGCAATTCTCCTATGTTAGCTTCCCTAGTAGTTGGGATTACAGGCACCAGCCACCACATCCTGCTAATTTTTGTATTTTTTAGTAGAGCTGGGGTTTCACCATGTTGGCCAAGCTGGTCTTGAAATCCTGACCTCCAGCGATCCACTGCTTCAGCCTCCCAAAGTTGTGGGATTACAGGCGTAAGCCACTGCACCCAGCCTGTTTTTTGTTTGTTTGTTTGTTTGTTTTTCTTTTTGTGCTACATTTTGAATAGTTTCTCTTGCTATGTCTTCAAATTCACTAATATTTTCTCATTAATATCTAATCTACTGCTAATCTCATCCAGCGTATTTTTTAATTTCACACATTATCATTTTAATCTCTAGAAGAAGGCTTTGGGACCCTTTTATATCTTTAATGTCTCTACTTAACATAATCAATCTTACCTCTAGCTTTTTGAAAATACAGAACACTGGTATAAGTTTTAATGTCTTTTTCTGCTAATTCTAATGTGTCTGTCAAGTATGGGTCAATTCTGATTGATTTTTCCTGCTTCTTTGCATGCCTAGTAATTTTTGATTGAATACTGTGCTAGATAATTTTGTAATTGCCACAAATATTCTTAAGTTTTATTCTGGGACATGTGAAGCTACTCAGAAATAGTATGATTATTTTGGGACTTGCTTTTAAGGTGGGTTAAGTGGGACTAATGCAATTTTTAGTCTAGTCTGCCAGTACAAAACCATCAACTAAATGACCTGCAAGTTATTAGTTATTTCTACTCTGACTGCTAGGAATAATCACTATTACCATCCTGTGTGATTTCTCTGTACTGTTCTCAATAATACTTTCGAGTGGTTCTATTCCCAGTTATGGGTAGTTTTCTTCCAAATACTCAGCTGAATACTAGATGGTAGTGCAGGGGGTTCTCTTTGAAAATCTCTGGAGTTCTCTCCATGAAGCCCTCTTTTCTTTGGCCCTCTGTCCTGAAAACTCTAGCTACCTTGGTCTTCCTGGAATCTCAATTCTGTCTCTTCAACCCAGGGAGTCTGTGGGTCTTCATCTGGGTTTCTTTTCCCTGTGCTGTGGCCTAGAAGTTCTCTCAAGGCAATAAACTGATGCAGTTCTAGGGTTTAGTTCATTGTTTTGCATCTCCTACGGAATACTATTCTTTGTTGCCTGATAGCCAATGTCTTAAAACATTGCTTCATATATTCTTGTTTTTTGGTAGTTTGAATCAGTATGGTTAATCCGATTTTTGTTACCCCACCATAGTCAGAACCATAAATCTGGCTAATCTGAATACATTCATTATCTAAATAATAATAATAATAATAATATTTAAATAAAACTTTTCTCTTTCCAGAAAAAGGAATTAAATTATTTAAATTATAATTATCTAGATACATTAATTTTAGATGTCAATTGCTTGATTTGTACCTCAAGATATTTATTTTTTATTGTGGAGGTAAAAAGCACCTTTCTAGCTTTCTGAAAAATTGCAGTGCTGTTGGATCCACATAAAATGACACTATTTCCCTCTGGAAAGCCACTACTTACTTGAGGGAGAACTTAGAGAATCTGTTTCTATAACTAGCATGCAGAGATTTTGAAGTTGTTTAAGTCACTGGGTGTCTGGTATTGGGAATAATTGGTTTTGTCCTAAAATGCTTTTATGTAATTAGAAGTTTCCTTGAGAAAGAACTATACAGTGAGCTGCAATATTTGTGTCAACTTTGGTTTAATAAAACTTTCTATGATTATTAATTGCTTTAATGATTTTCACTTTTGTTCAATTTCCTGGTAATCCTGTTGGCAAGCATTTATTTAATTATTCAAGACTCAGATTAAATGAAGCTTTGTTTTTTTCTCACAACTCTTCCAGACAGAGGTCAGTACTATTTGTTTCTGTTACTTTCATAGCATTTTGTAAATAGCACCCCTTTAGCACTCACAGGGCTGTGTGGTAGTTATTGTCATGTCTCTTTACTCCAATAAGACTATGTACTTGTACATGACAGGGCCCTTTTGTTCATATTTATATTGGTACATCTCATCTGCCCTTATTACATACAGGTGATTAATATTTGTTAAACTGAATAATGTATAAAAGACATTCAGGAATGGGGATTAAAAAATAATAGTGATAGGAACCAAAGATAGCTAATAAGGACTGGTGGAAAGAAAAGCTGGATTAGTAGGGCAGGAATTGAATAGGAAGGATGAGGAAAGTTAGTATAAGTGTGTCTGTACTTAAATCAAGAGAAATAGCTAACAATGGAAGATTCTTGAATAAGAAAGAACTTGAAACAATATAGAGTGTTTTCCCTACCAAAAAAGTACAAATTTGATTACCTCAAAAATTTTTCATAATCATACTATCAATATTCTAAAAAATACTTGAAGCAAAGTACAAAAGAAGCAAATATTTTAGGCTACCCTCCCCCACACCATGTCCCTTTTATATATCTTAAGGATATTTTCTAAGTTCTGTGAAGTTGTTTTTTAAAAAAACACCTATATACATTTTCAGCCTTTGCTCTAAACACTGAAATTATTTCAGAAACATTCAACAGTTTAGCACCACTGTATAGGCTTTACAAGAAAGTTTATATTCATATTAGGTTTCTGGTAAACAATGGGAAATCTTTTAAAATAGGATCTGGCTGCCAGAGGAGTGAGATAATTTAATAAAATACAGAGGTTGAATTGCTTAAAATGTCCAAATTAGAATATGGGGATAGCAAGATTAGTACATAAAGCATCAGGTGACCCCAATTCAAAAAATATTTTTAAAATACTGCTAATTTATTGGAGGTATGGTACAGCTATGACACCTCCAAAATAATGGCGTAACTATGTTGTGGAAAAATTGTTATAAAATGAAGTTTAAATCTAATATACAAAAAATAAAATTCAGTGCAATCCAAAGCCAAAAGGAAGCTACTCATTGGGAGTACATCCTGCAAATGATCAATGCTTTATTCCTAAGTCACTCCTTAGAAGCTCTCACTTCAGCTCTAAATCTTCCATTCCTACTGCCTCTTAGAGTGTCTCACTGGGATCTCACTTCTACTTTATATTAGACATACTTAACGTATAACTCAAAGCACTCCTTTCTTTTTTTGTCCTCTCTTCTCTCCAACTTATACATATTGCCATGCTATTATATGCTAACAATATAAAGATAAAGAAACATACCTCTTTGTTCAAGGAGAGGGAAGATAGGCATATAAACAAAGTAAATTTCATGTGATAAGTTGGATAAGAATGCCAATGTGAACGTCATTCTTCATTCATCTTTCCTTCTTCCTAGATTCTGTCTTTTTACAACAGAGGCAGGCACTGCTGAGGACCCACATTTCAGACTCCCTTGCCCCCTCATCTTCCATTAGTTCCTGCCAAAGAGAGGCTGCTCATGATAAAAAGCAGGTAAACTCCAAAAATGGAGCTTAGCCAGGGAGTGTTCTGGGCGTCACTTGAGAAAGAATTCAAGGGTGAGATAGGGGTGAAAGAAAGCAACTTTATTGAAGTAGCGCTGTATAGCAGCAGCAGAGGTACTGCTCCTTGTGGAGCAGGGCTAAGTGTGTCCAGAGTAGCAGCATATGAGCTGCTGGCTAGCGGTATTTATATCCACATTTAATTATATGCAAATTAAAGGGCTTTCCAGAAGCAATTACTGTCATTTCATGTAGGTCCAATCAGCACTTCAATTTTTCAGAAAGCTAGAAAAGTGCATTTTACTCCCACAAGAAAATAATAAATAGCTTGAGGCACAATTGACACTTCAAATTAATGTATCTAGATTATTGAAATTTAGATAATGTAATTCCTTTCTTTGGAAATCACTTTCTTTTCTAGAAAGTTATTAAGAACTTTCTAGAAAAGGAGCAGGGGCTTGCTGATCTCTTACCTCACTCAGGTGCTTGTGTCTGGCAGTGGCTGAGTTCCACCAGGACAGAAACTCTTCCTCCATAGCTCTGGCTCTCACTGGCCCTAGAGATACTCCTTTCTCCTCTTGCTCCTTCATCCCTAGAGTTTGTGATGGCTTATTAACATTTTTAGTCTCTGAAAGTATCAACAGGCTTGGCTTGTGTTTTTGTAAATAGTTTCTTTATTTGAACCACATGGAGTATTTTCTTCAAGCTCCTTCCTGATATAAAACATTGTAGGAGCTTAAGAGAAGGTTGTTAACTCCATGTAGGGAAGTTAGGGAAGGAGTATATTTTTGTATTGATACTTAAAAGATAAATAATTACTTTCCAGGCATGCTGGCAGGAGGATACAATTATAGAGAAAAGAGAGGATTTCTACAAAGGAGAAAAGTATGAGACAGCATGGTGTGATCATGGCATTATTTATAAATAACTAAATGTTTGTGAGGATGTAGTACAAGGCACTAGTCATCAAGAGTCCAAAGCTTGAAGTTCATTTAGCTGATGTTCTCTAAATTGACTATTTTGGACAATTTATCAAATGTTATAAAAGCTTCTTATTTTTCAAAAATATTATAACAAAACCTGCCATTTGTCAGAAATTGTGTATCACAAATTGTTTTACCTTTTTTGTTGCACGGTTGCTGTGTGGTATGCTGAGGTGGACAAGCACAGGGTGGAGAATGTAAACAACTGTGAAAGAGATATCTAGGCATACTGTTTCAACTGGAGTGTCCATGTATCTACTATAAATAATGGCAAAGACAGTTCAGTTTTTAAAGCAAAAATTTTAAATAGTAAAGTGAAACAGGAGACTTTAAATACTACACTGGGCTTTAGAACTCATCTGATGACTTGAATCCTCTTTTTTATGTCCATACCATGTAGGTATTCCCAGGATACATGTAAACTCAGGAACAGGGAACAAAAAACACCTTGGAGCTCCTTTATCCTGTCTTTGAATGATTCTGACAACAGGATAATTATTCTTCAAGATGAGCTGAAAAATAGCTCCTCATTCTGTCCATTACAACGGCATTGCAAAAAATCATTCTGTGCTATTCCACCATTACATATGCTTCCTGGGAAAATATTTTTAAGAAATTTAAAAAGCATGGCAGAGTATTTCATTTGGTTAAAAAAATTGCATAAGTAAATCTATTAAATGTTATTTAATACAAAGTTTTCCAAATATATGTGACCACAGAATATTTCTTTATTGTTACATTATTGCATAATTTAGTAACAACTGGGAACTAGATGTTTAAAACTAGGTCCTTTAGAAAGCAAAGCCTGGGACAATGGCGAAAATGGAGATTCTCCATTTAGGTGATACAAGCCGAGGATGGGGGTAGTGAAAGGAAATGGAGTGGGCGTTAAGTAGAATGTGCTGACTGCCACTTCCCAATGAACCAGGAAACACAGAAAAATGTTCCACAGTGTCTCCACCCAAAATGTGATTGTTCATACAAGGCACCAAGGAAGAGGAATTTTTCTGTCACGTTTCCTCGCACTTTCTTTTGCTATTGGTCAAGGACTACCCAAGGCAATCACTAACTCCTCTCTGTTTTCAGGTTGTAGCAGTTGTCTCTCAATGGTCACTCCAGGAGCCAAATTCCAAATTGCATATTTGAATACCAAAGTGGAGGGGGGTGAATTCTCATGTGTAGGGCCAGCCTGTGGGCTATATGGGCCATTCAGACCCCAGGCTTCCACCCAGACTCCAGCCAGCCTGTGTAGCTTGGCCCGTGCTATATAGCTGAATGACACTTGAGGGGAAATGAAGTTGAGTGGTTGAGTGAATCCAAGAAGCCACACAAAACTGCCTTAGAGGCATGCGGGATTTGAATTCTCCTTTCACAGTCATTCTTTAAATATTAGTAGGTTCATGATATCTCTGAACATTTGTAAAGTTAATATTCTCAATTCCTGGGACGGAATCCCTTTGTCTTCTTGTCCTTTGGTTTCTCTTCTATTTATTTGTAGTCTATTTTAAAAAGATACTCAGATCTCAAACCATGACCTAGATGTCTCACTGGATTTGTCCGTATCCTAGATAAAGAAGTACTTCTGTTCATACTGCCAGAGATGACATTGCTTTTTAATTGCAGATCCACCACACTCTGTCTTGTTAAACCTCTGAACTGTTCCTTTTCTTACACTGCTGCCTACCCACCCTAGAGTTGGAGAGTCGAGATTTTTATTATCTAAGAGTAAAACTGGAAATTTATCTTTTTAAAATGTGCTATAATTATATTGAGTCCATTGCTTCAATCATACGGTTTGGCCCAGAATCTTAAATAGATATCTGTTCAGATTTAGGTTGCTTATACATTTGCAAAATACGCTATCTAGATCTTCATTTCCCATCACGCTACCTGAAATCTCCCTTTAGGCTCGCAATAATCTTGTAGTCCAGGGGTCTCTAAACATTTTTAAATTCACCTAGTGATAATAAAAATATACTAATTAAAAGAATTATATGTATGCATAAATTACATGTATTATTATAGTGTTACATTAATCAGTTCTCAAGAAGCATCTAAATGTTGTCACCTTTAATGAAATTTTCTATAACACTGGGATAAATTTCAAATAACTTTAAATATCAAGAAAAAAAGAGGTTTGCTTCATGGTTTGGGTGCCTAGATTTTAAATGTCTTGGTAATTATTACTTTGTGCTATCATTAATTATTATCTCAAGACAGAATGAGCTTCATTAATTAAATATAGTGAATGGAAATTTGTATATCAAATACTAAATAATATTTTCTAAATTTGGGGTAAACTTCTGGGATCTGATTAGATTATCATTATTTTCCCTTTGAATTTGGCTGACAAAGACTTTGAAGTTTCAGCTCTGTCACTTTTCTGTTGTCCTTGTACACTTTTGTTTATGTTATCAATGTTATCTTCAATTTTTAATATCTGTATAGGAATCTTTATAAGCCACTTACCTATTTTGTGGAACTATTATTTTGCTTATAGCCAGATAATATAGTAGTTCAATCCACTCAATTCAAAACATTATAGTACTTTGGACGCTAATGAGAGAGTGAGGGTGAAGCTGTAAACCACTCAGCCATAGTGAGAAACTCTGTAAGTTGTATGTGATAAATGAATGCCTGATATACAAACCTGATACAGGTGTCACTTGTAGTCCCATATTAAATATTTGTAGGTCTATTATCTTTATTATTTGTAATACAAACATAACTATAAATATAACTTCTAATATTTTCTTTGTAGTCACATAGACAGTTTGCACAACACCCTTTGATGACCACTGTTCTAACTCATACCTGATTTATACGGCCAGCTGTGGAAACTAATTCACCTCTCTGCACCTCACCTTTTAATAAAAATAAAGATAGTTGTGTTATAGTTTGGGGTCCTAATTACATATTACTGGTCTCCTTCAACACCCAGGAATGGAACAGGGAGATAAGTGAAAATCAGTGTCATCCTATTTAGGGATGTCTGTTACTCTCAAAGTATAATGATCCATGGTAAAAATGGAATGGAGGATGTAGCTGATAAATTAGGTCAACATAGCTGCCACCTGCCTCATCCCTCTCCCCAATTAACCTCAGCAACTGACTGTGGGGTTGAGTGGGGGCTGCAAAACCACCTCAATTACTTACTCTGTGTCTGCTGCTTAGAGAATCTGTCTGCCTCGCAGTGACTGGCAGTGATGCTCACCCACCACTGCCCAAAGGAGAAGTCACCAGATAACTCAACAGTGTACAGTGGCTGCTAGAATTTGGCCTGGATCTGTTACTTCAAGGGCAGAGGGTGCTGAACAAGTGCTCCAGTTTTCTCAGTTATCTGGGACACGAGAAGCTCAGGAGAGCCAAGAGTACCCTCTCTCCTACTCCCAAGGGGCAACAGTGCACGGGATGTGTGGATGGTGACCTACTGGCTACAAGGCTCCCACCAGTCACATTACCCATTCTTCTTCCCTTGGGGAGGAGCAAATATAAAGTTAGAAATTTTCCATTCAAAATTCCCTAAACTGGGAGAGAACATGAAAATCCCCTTCTATGGAAATGGAAAGACAGAAGATAAGTGTTTCGTTCTAAAAAATCTATCTGGCAGGACTAGCAAAATGAATGAATGAAGTATACATGGAAAGCTCCTAAACATCAGATATATACCAGGCGTTCCATAAAATTGGCTTAAAAATTAATAATAGTCTTTGAACTAATTGTCTGAACTATGATGGGAAGAAGCCAGTAATTACTAGTAATGACTAATTTTTCAACAAGCACTTTAGTCACATTTTATATATTATTGCTATTATTAAGTAGCTAACAAGGTTTGTTGACATAGAACAATGCATTACCTTGAATTGAAAATAGGCAGTAATTGAATAGAAAAATGTATAGGTGGTGTAGAGCCTCTTAAATTGAATTAGTTTCCTAAATATAGTATTTATATTACCCTTGATGTAAGCTTTTTTAAAAGCATTAGGGGAATCAAACAAACAAGGTCTATATTTTTGCATAGGGTGTTTTGTGTTCAATGCTACAATATTTATGTTTGACACTATTCACTCCATGGGAAAATATAGGCTGTGTGTCTTTTATTTACTTCATAGTTCAGACTCACTGATACCCAAGGGCTCACTACACCCACAGATTTTTGTCACAATACTTATATGCTGACAAAGGAATTTTTACCATTCAGAAGCAAGCTAAGTCTAATTTTGTTATTGTTATATACTGTAAGATGTTATTGCTTAGGATGTGAAGCACCTAGATCTATCATCAGGGAATGTGACATTATGTAATCTACTTGACAGAGTAATATGACCTGCCTGGATTCAGTTCATTTCTAACCGATGGACAATTTAAAGAGTCTTACTCTTTTTCTTTTCCTGCATTCTTAGCCAGTTATTAAATTTACCATCAAAGCAATTAAGAGGAAAGAAGCCAATTCTCCTATATCTATTTAGAATAAATGGAATCTGACTTCTTCATGTCAATTGATGCTGCCAATAGACTATTTAAACGTTCCTTTCCTTGAGAAATTCTGATAGTGAAGGTCTTGAAATAACAATAGTGAAGGTTTCAGCAGTAATTCTACTATCAAAGACTACGTAGCACACTAGTTTTTCTCTCAAAAATAGCAGGAGATACAGGTAAATGTGTGCCATGGTGGTTTGCTGCACAGATCTTCCCAACACACAGGTATTAAGTCTGGCATCTATTAGCTGTTGTTTCTGATCCTCTTGCTCCTCATACCCACTGTCCTCCAACAGGCCACAGTGTGTGTTGCTCCTCATCATATGTCCATTTGTTCTCCTCATTTAGCTCCCATGTATAAGTGGAAACATGCAGTATTTGGTTTTCTGTTTCTGCATTAGTTTGCTGAGGATAATGGTCTCCAGCTCCATCCATGTCCCTACAAAGAACATGATCTTGTTCCTTGTTATGGCTGCTTAGTATTCCATGGTGTTTATGTACCACATTTTCTTTATTCAGTCTATCACTGATGGACATTTAGGTTGATTCCGTGTGTTTGCTTCTGTGAATAGTGCTGCAATGCACAATGTAACAAACCTGCACAAATGTACATGTACCCCGCAGCAAATCACACTGCCACGTGTGTACCTATGCAACAATCTTGCATGTTCTTCACATGTACCCCAAAACCTAAAATGCAATAAAATAAGTAAATGGGAAAAAAAAGAAAAATTAAAAAAAAAATAAAATAAAAAATAAAAAAACAGAAGTTGGAAATTTTAAAAATATATAAAAAATTAAAAATTAAAAATCTAGAATAAGTTGGGAGTGATGTATGCTTAATTATAAATAACATTTAACATAATATGCTTTCAAAAATAAAATGATTTCTTGTGGAAAAATAAAAGAAATAGCAGGAGATAGGCACTTTATCTTGCTTTTGTTTGGAAGGATCCAGTGACCTTTATTAGTTGAAAGTTGCGGAGAGTAAAAAGGGACTGTTATACAGATACGATGCCGCAGTCAGGGATCTACAAACCAAAAGTCAGTCTGATTGAGGAAGGAGGCTGGTGACTACATAAGGTTCAAAGCTTTCCAAAAGGAAGAACTTACATTATAGAACTGTACTGTTTCTCCTTCAGATACTCTAACACATTTGTTCTGCCTATGTTAACACATATGTTCTGCCTATGTACTACACCAGACTAAAAATATTGATAAATATAGATGCAGTCAACAACAGTAATTGTACCTATCATTTGTTGAGTACCTTTTATGCATCAGGAGCTTTACAGATCCATCTAAGTGCTTTCTTTTTTGAGACGAGTCTCTGTTGCCAGGCTGGAGTGCAGTGGCATGTTCTCGACTCATTGCAACCTCTGCCTCCTGGGTTCAAATGATTCTTGTGCCTCAGTCTTCTGAGTAGCTGGAATTACAGGCATGTGCCATCACACCCAGCTAATTTTTTTAGTTTTTATATAGACGGGGTTTCACCATGTTGACCAGAATGATCTCAATCTCCTGACCTCATGATCCACCCACCTCAGCCTCCCAAAGTGCTGGGATTACAGGCGTGAACCACCATGCCCAGCCCTAAGTACTTTTTTATATAAAGAAACTGAAGCTCAGAGAGGTTAAGTGCATTCAGCACCATCATGTAGCTTATAGATCATGGAGCAGGGACTTGAGCCTGTTCAAAACCCACATTTTTTCCACTATACCGTAATCATGTAAGAAAAGAGTTGGCCGGGTGTGGTGGCTCTACTAAAGACATCTACTAGAGACGGGGGGCTCTAGTAAAAATACAAAAATTAGCCAGGTGTGGTGATGCACACCTGTAATCCCAGCTACTTAGGAGGCTGAGGCAGGGGAATCGCTTTAACCCAGGAGGCGAAGTTGTAGTGAGCTGAGATTGTGCCACTGCACTGCACTCCAGCCTGAGTAACAGAGCAAGATTTCGTCTCAGAAAAAAAAAGGAAAAAAAAGGAATAGAGCTAAACTCATCATTTGTGTGTAATTTATATAATAAATCTAACCTATTTAAATTATAGTCCACTGCCATTCACAAACAATATTTCTGTAGGGAGGAACTATACTAAGTTCAATTCAATAGTACTTACTCAAAGACATGGATTTATGATTTTAAATATTTCTGTGATTTGAAAAGGCAACCATCCTTCCATTTTTCCAATCCATCAAGTTGACTGCTTGCTTCAAAATAAAACACTGCTAAATAAAACGTTGCATGTGGATGTAAGCTTTTAACAAATAAATTGAATTAACCCTCATTGTGTCAGTTTTTCTGTAAGAATTCACTTTCTTGGTCCTAAAATCATTATATATTTTCCTGAACTTTATGGAAAGTTTATAGATGAGAAATCAAAAGCTCACAGAAAGCAAGTCAATCACCAAAGAACACAGAGAATGTTAATAGGCTCTCCTGGACAACGAGTGACCGGCATCACAGATGCAGCAGTAACGAGACAGATCTGGGGTTCAGATCTGGTGAGGCCCCTAACCAAAACAATGCCAGGCTCTGTAATACACACAGAAATACCAAAAAAAGACTAAGTTTCTTGCACTTAATTTACTTATATTTAGCAATTCTTTTGATGATGCAGTTCCATGGTGTGGCTTTTGAAAGTCTTTTTAAAACTTTTAATTTTATTTTTAGATTCGGATGGTATATGTATATGTTGTTATATGAGTATATTGCTTAATGGTAGGGATTGGGCTTTTAGCATATCAATTACCCAAAATAGGAAATATTGTACCCAGTAGATAATTTTTCAACCCTTGCCCTCTTTCTAGTATTTCTCCTTTTGGAGTCCACAGTGTCTATTATTCCGTGATCATGTCCATGTGTACACATTGCTTAACTCCTATTTATAAATGAGAACATGTATTTTATTTTCTGTTCCTGAGTGAGTTCACCTAGGATAATGGCCTCCAGCTCCATCCATGTTGCTACAAAGGACAAGATTTCATTCTTTTTATGGCTGTGTAGTATTCCATGATGTATATATACTATGTTGTCATTATCCAGTTAATCTTGATGGACACTTACATTGGTTCCATGATTTTTCTATTGTGAATAGTGCTATGATTACTGTATGAATATAAGTGTCTTTTTTATATAATGATTTCTTTGCCTTTGGGTAGATACTCCATACTAGGATTGCTAGGTCAAATAGTAGTTCTATTTTCAGTTCTTTGAGAAATCTCCATACTGTTTTCCATAGAGGTTTGTGTTAGGCCATTCTTGCACTGCTATAAAGAAATACCAGAGACCAAAAAACTTGTGAGGAAAAGGAATTTTAATTGGCTCATAGTTCTGCAGTCTTTATAGAAAGCAGGGTGCTGGCATCTGTTTGGCCTCTGAGGAGGCCTCAGCAAACTTAAAATCATGGAGGAGGGTGAAGGGGGAGCAGAAACATCACATGGTCAGAGCAGGAGCAAGAGACAGAGAGTGGAGTGGGTGGTGCCACACACTTTTAAATGACCAGATTTCATGTGAACTCAGAGCTCACTTATCACCCAGAGGATGGCTCAAGCCATTTATGAGGGATCTGCCCCCATGAACCAAATACCTTCCACCAGGCCTCACTTCCAAGACTGGGGATTACAATTCAACATTTGATTTGGGTGGGGACAAATATCCAATCTAAATCAAAAATGAACTAATTTACTTTCCTACCAACAGTATATAAGCATTCCCTTTTCTTTGCATCTACTGTACATCACCATGTTGTCTTTTGACTTTCAATAGCCATTTTGACTAGTGTAAGATGATATGTTATTGTGGTTTTAATTTGCATTTCTTTAATAATTAGTAATGCCGAGCATCTTTTCATGTGTTTGTTGGATGCTTGTATTTCTTGAGAAATGTCTGTTCATACTCTTTGCTTACTTTTTAATGAAGTCTTTTTTTTTTTATCACTGAGTTGTTTGAGTTCGTAGTAGATTCTGAGTATTAGTCCTTTGTCAGAGGCATAATTTGCAAGTATTTTCTCTCATTCTGTAGGTTGTCTGTTTACTCTGTGGATTATTTCTTTTGCTGTGCAGAAGATTTTCAGTTTAATTAAGTTCCATTAATCTATTTTTATTTTTGTTGCATTTGCTTTTGGGATCTTCCTCACAAATTATTTGCCTAGGCCAATGTCCAGAAGAGTGTTTCCTAGGTTTTTTTGAAAGTTATTCCTAAGAGCTCACCCTAGAGTCCATTTCTTCAGTCTTTCAGATGATTTTGTAACTATCTAATATCCTGTAATACATTCCTTCCTGCTTAAAGGGGTAGATTGGTTCTCTGGCATTGAATTCTTGTTGACACCCGTTTGAATACAATGGATTCTGCATCATAGATTTACTGGTTAATTGAATACATTTGAATCAGCACACATTATTTATACTTTAGTGTTGCTTAATATTTTATGCCTTAGACATCACAATGAGGACTTGGCTTTTCTTTAAACTCAGAAAATCTGGCAAGAGATAGGGCTATAGAAAAAACAATGCAACAGATGCAGCAACCCAGGCAGGATGAGATGCCAGTTAAAGGGTTTCCTACAGCATTCTTTCTTCTTCTTTTGCCTTATCTCTTATTCTATGTGTAACAAAAAGAGAAAGACCAAGGAAAAGAATGGGATAGTCTTGGCCAATATTAATAAAAAAATTATAGACTAGGGGAAAAAATAAGAGAGCAAATCACACAGAAAAATTAAAGCAGTAGTCTAAAGAGATCATGTGTTAAGAAGTTCTAATTCTTCCATCACCTTTAGCAGTATAGTCTAACCACAGTGAGGAGATTCCTCCCTTCTCCAACTACTGCTTTTTCATCCTCCATTTATTTCTAGAGAAAGCTTAAGCTTTATTTAGATATAATTGATATACAAAAATTACACATATTTAATGTATACATTTTGGTGAGTTTGGACACATATGTACATCTATGATACCATCACAAGCAGGGTACTAACACTTGTCACTTCCAAATATTGCCTGTGTTCATTTGTGAAGGAATTTTTTTGGTGAGAATAGTCAGCATGAGAGCTATCCTCAACATATTTTAAAGCGCACAATGTCACATTGTTAATTATATGTACTATGTTGTAGAGATGATTTCTAGAACTGACTCATCTTGCAGAACAGAAAATTCATACAAATAAGTGAAAAGACATCCTGTGTTTATCAGTTGGAAGAAATAAAAATGTTAAAATGTCCATATTACCCAAAGCTACCTACAGATTCAATGCAACCCTTATCAATACCTCAATGGTATATTTTATAGAAATAGAAAAAATAATCTGAAATTTGTATGGAACCACAGGAGACCCCAAGTAGGTAACATGATCTTAAAAAATAAAAAAAAAAAGAACAAAGCCAGAGGAATTACATTTCCTAATTTCAAAATATATTACAAAGTTACAGTAATTAAAATGGAATACCACTGTCATATAATCAGACATAGAGTCCAATGGTACAGAATAGAGAGCCCAGAAATAAATCCATATATATATGGTTAATTGATCTTGGACAAGGATACCAAGAACCCATGATAAGAAAAGAATAGCTTCTTACACAAATGGTGTTGAAAAAACAGAATATCCACATGCAGGAAAAGAAAATTCAACCCGTATCTTATAGATACACAAAAATCGACTCAAAATGGATTAAAATCCTAAATAAAAGACCTGAAACTGTAAAACTCCTAAAATGAAATGTAAGGGAAAAACTTCCTGACATTGGTCCTGGAGATGGTTTTATTTTTAATATCACACCAAACGCTCAAGCAACAACAGCAAAAATAGATAAGAGACACTACATCTCACTAAAAATTTTCTGCACAGCCAAAGAAACAATCAACAGAGTGAAAGGGCATCCTACAGAATGGGAGAAAATATTTGTCAACCATCTATCTGATAAGGGGTTATTATCTAAAATACATAAAAATCTTCTACAACTCAATAGCAGAAAAAACACAAAAACATACAAACAACCTGAATAAAAAGTGGGCAAAAAACTTGAATAGACGTTTCTCAAAGAAAACATATGAATGGCTACCATGTATAGGAAAAGGTGATCAGTGTCGCTAGTCATCAGATAAATGCAGATCAAAACCACAAAAAGAAACCTCACACCTATTAAGATGGCTATTATTTAAAAAAAAAAAAAAAGAAAAAAAGAAAAAGAAAAAACCTGAGAAACAAAAAATAATGAGTGTTAAAGAGGATGTGCAGAAACTGGAACCCTTATACACATTTGGAGAGAATGTAGAATAGTGCAGCCACTAGGAAAAACAGTATGGAGATTCCTCAACAAATTAAAATAGAATTACTATATGATTTTGTAATCTCACCTTGGGCATATATCCCAAAGAATTGAAATCAGAATCTGAAAGAGATACTTGCACCCTTATTTTGCTGTAGCATTATTCTTAAAAAAACTCAAATGTTCACTGAAAGATGAATGAATAAAATGATAATGGAATATTATTCAGCTTTTAAAGAGAAGAAAATCCCACCATTTGCAACAACATGAATGAAACTAGGGACATTATGCTAAGTGAAATAGGCTAGACACAGAAACACAAATACTACATGATTCCATTTATATGAGATATTGCAAATAGTCAAGCTCATAAAAGCAGAGAATAGAATGGTGTTCACCAGGGCAAGGGTGAGAGAAAAGTAGGAAATTGTTCTTCAAGGGGTGCAAAATTACTGTTATGCCAGAGGAAGTCTTAAGTGTATATGAGTGAGTGGTTGGAGTCATCATAATAAAATCAGCCCCCATTTTTAGCCCTGTCCCTAATCACCCAAACCATTTAACTTACTTTGTCTTACCCCAAGATGTCAAGAAACCAAATCATTAAACTGAATCATGGCCAGGCTCAATCAAATAGCAATTCTTTTTATAATATCCCTGAAGAATGACCATTTAAACTCTGCCTGTTAGTTATGTTAATGCTTTTGTTGCCTAATTAAGGGAAGAAATTCAGGCCAGATGTGAAGCATAGTCAGGTACTCTTCCTTAAAGGCAATTAGTCACTTGATTTCAACATTTCTACTCTTTGAAAACAGTATGTTTATTTACATTGTGATTCTCTCCACTCCATTCAGGTGTAAACAGAATGATATGTTAGCCTTCTTTGGTGCATCTGCCAACGCAGTATTAACTTCTAACAGCTGAGGGCGGCTGGACCTTCACCTCTACTTCATTTCCTCAAAATAACAGTTGTCAGATGCATAAATACGGCACAGACATGTCTATATAAATAAAACCCCAGAAATAAACATATGCAGAGAATCATACGCTTCAACTAAGATACCTTAACATAACTTGATCAATCGATATTTTAGCCTTTTCAAGTTCCTGTGATAATCAAATATTTATTTTCATGATGGTTGATGTGGTCAGCCACGCATCACTACACGCACAACTACAACATAGCTGGGAGCCCAGGAGTGTTTGGGCATTCCAGAAAGTAACACAATCATTTTTCTAGATTGGGAACAGAGAGGCTATAAGCTCCAAGCCGGTATAAGGGGGCCAGGCAGATGATATAAATGAGGGAAGTGGTGAAAGACTGGGATCTACTGGAGAGGCTGTGCTGCCTCAAAATAAAGTTCTCATCACTCAGCACTAACCAAGGATTTTTGTCAAGAGACGTAGGCTTAGTTTTCCAGATTTTTCTATTTTTAAAAAGAAGTCAGAAAACTTTTAAAAAAAAAATAAAATCTCTTTATTTTAAAGTGTTGGGAACAAATTCAACTTAAGAACAACCAAAACAAACTATTGACCAAATAAAACATATCTACAGGCTTATCTACCTCCAGTTTGGTAACTTGTTTCAGACAAATGGATCATTTTTAGCTTCTTTCCTAAAAGTCAATATTTACATTTATTTATTTATATTCTTAGACAGAGTCTAATTTCTTAAAATTTTCTAACTTTTTAAAAAAATTCTTCAACTAAACTAGATAGGAAATGTCTTGGAACTGAGTTATCTTAGAGCAATGACCACTACTTGAGACGGAAGAAGTTTTGCTGGTTATGGGGGAGGGGAAGCCAAAAGAAAAAAAAAACACTTCTTGTAGAAATTATTATTAAAGATAGTCTTAGGGTCACTATCCCACAAAAGTTTGTACAATGATAAAAATGTTGTGTATCTGTTCTGTCCAATGTGATAACCAGTAGCCACATGCAGCTATTGAGCACTTGAAATGTGGCTAGTACAACTAAGGAGCATAATTTAAATTTAAATTAATTACATTTTCACTTTAAATCACCATATATAGTTAGTGGCTGCTGTATTAGACAGCAGAGACCTAGGTAAATACACTAGAATAGAACATCTCATTCAAAAGATATTAATCCTATGTGCATCCTTACAGATGTCAAATTGATTTCCAGATTGGTTTTACTGATTTATATGGCTAAAGTGATTTAAAAAAAAAAATTATCTTCATCAACACTGGGATTGTCAAGATTTAAAATTTTTGATAGTCAGTTGGGCAATAATGGCAGGCCTTGGTTAATCTTTATTTTCCTGATTATGAAGTTTATCATCTTATATTAACTATTTGGCTTTGTACTTTGAATTGCCTGTTCATATACTTTGATCATGTTTCTACTGGGTTATTTGCTCTTCTTTTTTCTCTCCCTTCTCTCCCTCTCTTGGTTTCTTTCTTCCTTTTTTCCTTCCTTCCTTCCTACCTAACTTGTAGAAGCAATTTATAGATGTTTAATTTTTAATCTTTCACCAGTTACACGAATCCAAAATGTCTTCTCCCAGTCTGTGCATCTTATTTTCACTTTGTTTATGGCCTTTTTTGATCAGAGGCTTTACAATTCTGTCGTTTACTTTATGGCTTATGCAGTTTATCCCTTATTGAAAAAACTCTCATTGAACTAAAGTCGATTTTATCTGAAAATAATATAGCTAGACCAACATTCTTTTGGTTTAGGGTTGCTGGATTTAGTAAATAAAATTGTAGTATTCTGGTTAAATTTAACATTTAGATAAACAAACATTTTTTCCTTTTTTTGGTATAAATTTGTCCCATGCAATATTTGGGACATAATTATAATAAGAATATTCATTATTATTAAAATTCAAATTTAACTGGTCATTCTGTATTTCATCTGTTAATTGTATTTTGTTTAGAAAATATCTCTCCATGTATTTTTCTCTCATTTTTCTTCCAAATTTCCAAGAACCTTATGGATTATGTGTCTCCCTCATATTTGGCATTTAAAAGAAATTTAGTTCCTTACCCAACATAAGGATCTGTCTTTCAAAAGGCAAATTGAGGCCACTTACATTTATTGTGGTTATTTATTTTTAAATATTTACCATGCTTTTTGTTGTGCTTATTTTTCCCTTTTTCTGTCCTTTTCTATATTGATTAGGTTTTATTTATTTCTGGCTTTACACTCTACTAACTTGTATAATATAACTCTATTATTTTAGTTGTTGGCCTTAATACTTTAAGCAAACTTTTTGTAACTGAAGTTATAGTTAGTTGAAAGAGCTTAATGCTCTTTTCTCATATTTGAATGAAATGGTTCTCATTATTTGAATTATTTTTATGTGTGTATTTTTCCTTTTGTAAAGTTTTTGAGACAAGGCAATATAATAATCACATTTGTGCTTTACAAAGAAAATTCTGAATCTGTATAAAGAATAAATGATGGAACTGGGCTGGAGAAGTGCACTACTTGAAGTCAACAAGACAGCAGCTGGTGAAAGATGATGAGACACTGATTAGAGGAAGAAGCAGTGAGGATGGAAGGGAGTGAAAAATACACTAGAGGCACTGGAGAGTGTATCATCCAAGTTATTGAGTCATCAGATGTAATATTCTGAATTTCCTTATAATTAAAATGGAAATTATAGGAAAATAGCACCTTATTTATTTATGTATCTATTTCTTTTTAACAAAACAAAAAACCCAAGATTAATCAAGACAGAATATTGTTTAAAGATACTGCAAATGGTGAGGAGTAGAGGGCAAAGTGAATAGTTTTAGCTATAGCTGCTGTCACATGGGAAAGTTACTATTGCCTGGGTTACAATGGTGGGTGGGGATCGGTGGGTAAAATGTTAGAAGATTTGGTGTGGGGTGAGAAGGTTTTCAGGGCACAAAGTTGGAAGTAACTCTTCTCACAATGGAAAAACCCTCATGGGTAAGGTTGAACATATTGCCAAGATTGGGGGCTCCTGCCTGGAAATCACTGGGTCCCCATCGAGGGCAATTGTGATGCCGCAATGGGGGTTTGGTTCAGATTTAGCTAGCTGAGAAGCTTAAGCTTCAAGGTTGAGCTTGAAGACCTAATCTCCAGCCCTTCTTCTGCTTTCATATTTCTCCTTCACACCCGTAGTTTGCTATACTTTAAGTATTGATATGTAATCTTTATATTTAGAATTTGTTATATCTATAGTCTCTTGAGGATCTAGTTTTTAGAGCCTGTGACTATTCCCCCATTGCAGATAAATCTGGATATTTTGGAGAAGAGAAATTATTGCAGGAAGAAAATATTTTAATTAATGATCTTGAAGATCTCAAAGGAAAGATGTGTCTGATATTAAGAGCACTTGTTATCATACAGTAATGTCTTTGGCTAAAATACTGAATGAAAGAAGAGAAGCAAACACTTCCTGTTGTGAAGCTCAAGATTCAAGATACTATATGCTTTTAAGGACACCTACATCACCTACATCACATTCTTTTT
Source organism: Sapajus apella (assembly GCF_009761245.1). Lineage (NCBI taxonomy): Eukaryota > Metazoa > Chordata > Mammalia > Primates > Cebidae > Sapajus > Sapajus apella. Next base: position 8,049,440 of record NW_022436943.1, on the reverse strand, counting down.
TTTTTTTTTTTTTTTTTTTCTTTTGTGAGAGGAGCTTTTCGGCAAACCTGGAAAGCCTGCTACACAAATTCTAAAAGAGCTGTAACACTTACATCACATTCTTTTGGTACTATCATTCAATTCTTCATATTAAAAAAACTTTCAAAGAGTGTTAACTTTTAATATTTGTTTATCTTTGAATTTCTGGTAACAGTGAAGAGATGGGGTTTCCTCCCTTTCTCCTTATGCAGCTCAGAGTTTACTCTACTTGCATATGGACTTGTGAGGCAGTAAATACAGGTAGGGACATGATGGCGATCCATTATCTATTGGTCCTCTTGTCCATTCATCTCGTTTCTTCCTGGAGAAAAGGACAGGGCTATCTTCTTTCAGCACAAACTTGGCAATTCCCCTAGGAAAGACTCAATTAGCAAATGTGATTTCCTCACTGCCTATTGAAGGCAACCACTCTGCCCAGCTGCTGCTCCCCAAAGAGCAATAACAGCATTTCATCTGATTTAGGCATCATTGATGGAAACTGTGACATCTCACCTGACAATTCATTGTATCAATAAGATTGAGTTTTCCTTTGGGGTGTCCAAGACAGTGGTTGTAGCACAGATCTCCCACCGTTTCCACGAAGAAGAAACATCATATTCAACATTCCAGATTCCCCTGTTTCAGTATCTTACGGTCCTCAGAGACCTAGGATTTCAAATGTAAGTTTGTTCTGAACACTGAAAGTAAAAACTTAACACAATGTACATAGGCTGACACTTTCCTAAAAGCAAAACAAACAAATTAAAAACTATATGTTTTCAACAAGTCAGTGAAAATTAAAAATTTAAGAATACAAAAATAAATCTATGTGTAGGCTATAATACAGACATAAACCTGAACCTGCCTTTAATAGAGAAACCTTTTGCTCAAGGGCTTTCTCTGATCACAAAGACATTCTCATCTCATGGACAAGGAAGCCTGGAAAAGCAGGGGAAGAAAATAGATGAGGAGAAAAATAGAATTAATATTCCAACTGTCTCAACCCACAGATAGGTTCACCCTGAGTAGCGCTCTATGCAGCCTTCCAGAGGTTCCTCAGCAGTGTAAAATGTACACACACACTCATACACACATACACACCTCTAACAGGGTTACTGTAAAGATCAAATGCAATAAAATAGATGCAAAATGTATAGTGCAAAGTAGGCACCTAATATACTTCATCATTATTCTTCATTTCAGAATTTTTCAGTGATACAGATGATCTATTGGTTACTCTTCCAGCCACTAATGATCTCTACTCAGACCCAATTTTTCACACACAATAAATTCTCAGAAATATATAGATCAGTGTTTCTCAAAATATGGTTGACAAACCACTAGCATCAGAATAACTTGTGGAGCTTATTGAAGGGGAAATGTCTAGGTTCCACTAAATTAGAGTCTTTGAGGACGAGCTCAGGAATATGCATTTCATGAGAAGCAATTATTTGTGTAAAGCTAGGGAAAATTGCCAGGGAGGTCTGAGACACCCTGGGCTCTCACCATTGGTAGGAGTCAAACACACTGGCGAAGAGCCTGGGGATCTGGATTGAGACTTTGCCAAATGAAAAATCTTTGCTGTTAAGAGTCTGGGCTTTGAAGCTAGAAACACTTGAGTCAAAATACTGCCTTTGCCTCTTACTTTCTGTCAAATCTTGAGCAGGTTGCTTACGCATTGTGAGCCTCAGTTTCCTTCTAGGTAAGATATGAATAATAGTGGTAAGCATGAGTAATAATGGTAAGCATCTCAGAGGATTTGGAAACGATTAAAATAAATAATAATACAGGCAGATTATGAAGCCTGGCACCTGGCACAGACTGAATGACTGGCAAACATCATCTTTATCACAACTATCAATTGCTTTCAGGAAAGCACTAGAAGTATACGAGTAATAAAGTATTTATTGAAAACTTCCCAAAGTTAAACTGTGGAATGGTAGGTTCCTCAGTGGGACAAGACAGCTAGAAAATAAATATTTGATTTAAAATTGGGATGCCATAAAATTTACTATCTAACTATACCATTTATACCCAGAATAAATGCTAAAACCAATGGAATGCTTAGAATAGCTGAAATCTGGAATTTGCCCAGTCAAAACAGAATATGGTGTCACTTGATTCATAATCTGACCTCCACACTGCAGAGAACCTGCCTTCAAATGGAAAATACCAACATTGCACCATCTGTCACTTTCTGCTGCCATCTAAGAAAAGCTCATCTGTATATGTCCCCAATTGTAGAAAAAAATCAGAGCTATAACTATGCTTTCTATATTCATATTAAATAAATTACTTCATTGTTTAGCAGGCTTATTTTCCAGGAAAAGTTCCTTTCCAAGTTTGTCTCTTATGTAATTATTAAAATTACAAATATACTATGTTAACAGATTATAACTTAGTTTCTATTGTTGGAGGTGCAAGTATGATGCAGAGGAGAACCATAAGTAAAGATTTACAACAGTTAGATGATGTGGCTTCTATTCTGGTGTCATCACAGCTGGCTGTGTGATCACAGGAAAGTTACTAACCTTTGCTGTGTTATACAACTCCATCATCTGTAAAACGAGAAAAATGCCACCTGCCCCAAGTCCCTCAGAAACTGGTAATAAGATCAAATAAGATGTCAGGGTAAGTGCTTTGAAAAAGTATGACAAAAGAACCTGGAAACCATCATTCTCAGCAAACTGACAGACGAGCAGAAGATTAAACACCGCATGTTCTCACTCATAAGCGGGTGTTGAACAATGAGAACACATGGACACAGGGAGGGGAGCACTACACACTGGGGCCAGTTGGGGGGAAATAGGGGAGGGACGGTGGGGGGTGGGGAGTCGGGGAGAGATAGCAAGGGGAGAGATGCCAGAGGTAGGTGATGGGGAGGAAGGCAGCAAATCACACTGCCACGTGTGTACCTAGGCAACAATCTTGCATGTTCTTCACATGTACCCCAAAACCTAAAATGCAATGAAATAAATAAATGGGAGAAAAAAAGAACACTTATTTTTAGTAAAGAATGGAGCCTCACTTCTTAAACAGTGAGCACCCATATATCCTTTTAAGCCACCAAGTAGAATTGAAAGAGGCAATGTGTAATTATAACAAAGCTCAAAAGATCTGGTCTCCTGGGCCTCATCTTCCTCACCCTCCCATTGTTGTGGCAGATGATTAATCATCAGGCTTCTTGACTTCTCTCTTTGCTGGCTGGCCACCCTAGGGTCATAGCCACTTTTCAAATCTGTCTCTGGGTTTCGTAGCTATCCAGGGCAAAAAGCCTTCCCTGGTGTTAGGGCATGCCAAAGCTGAACCTGGAACCCCCATTAGCCTAATTGACAGCACGACTTTCCCCTGGGGAGAAGAGTGATAATCTAGCTATTTATCTTGTCTGTAGGTTTATCACCACTGTGCTCAGGCAGAGATGCTTAAATACAAAAATGAGGTAAGGCACATTCTTCCCAGACTATGCGCGATTAAAGCCAGGTTGGGGGTCAGAAGAATGAAAGGGGAGCATCTGGGATTGTGGTCCTCTCTGTTGCTGCTTAATATCTCAAGTGGCCTTGGAGTAACGGGCCGCTCATGAGGGCACTAAAGGACATCTCATTGTAATTGGCAGCAGGCTGGAGCTGTGTGGCCACTGCTACCCATGGAGTGGCTGCCTGCAAGCGGCTAGACTGCTGCTTTTCTGCAAGGGAGGAGAGGCCCATTAGAAACATGAAGAGGCAGTTTAATTCTGCAACAAGATGTGTACAAATGTATGCCTCCTATTGAAACCCATGCAACAGCTTCCAAAGTTAATTAAAAGCTAATTTTCTAATGAGGTGGCAACACTGGCAACAACATGCTATCAGTATGAGAGCTACGGCCAGCAGCCGGTAAGGGAACAGGCAACCTCCCTCTTACAGGATAGAAGGTCCTACCTGAATCCATTAATTTGCCACCAGCTGTATTGCTTTAATGCTAGACATTGGTATAGACTGTCATAAAAATCATGAATTGCTTTAGCATTGCCAAGGTATTGTTGACACTTAATTTTACAGCAGGGCTATTTCTAGGCATAACATTACAGGCAATGAGATCCGTTCCTGGAAATATTAAATCTAGGGGCAATGCCATGGACACTCTGTTAGGTCAAGTGCCATGGACATTTTAATCTTTTTGGCAATTAGTAATTGTAAGCCAGATTTGCAATTAGCTTTAATAGATAGAGAGAAAGTGCCTTAAATTAACTGCACTTATGTTGGTTTTGCCTCTTGTTTCAATTTCAAACACAAAGCCAAGCAAAATGACTCTCGGTCATTATCGTAATGATATGGGTCTCCTGGCCACAGTCAGAATGTGCCAGACACCTGTGGCCATTCCTAGGCATTCTTCTTCACAGGGAGTGTATAATGATGTCATGCAACTAGATGCTGAGCATCACCAAGAAACAGCAACACACATTACTACAGAAACTCCAGGATTCTGGATACTTAGGAGATAACTTGTTTGTTCAACTCTATCAGTAAATAGTTTGAAGAACTATTTAGAGTGTCTTAAGGTAATCTAAAAAACTGAATAAAACTTTAACATATAGTCATTTAATGGTACGCAAAAGGTAGAAAAATATTCTTCTCTTATTCTTTGTCATAGTATCTCTTTTAGATTCTGTCTCATCCCTTCATTCATTCACATTCTCTCAGTATCATGTTTTTTCACTGTTTCTTTCTAAGCTTGCTGTCTTTTACTCATATTCGAGTGCTCTCTAGAGTTCTCTGAAGCTCAGAATATGGTGGTAACTCTAGGTGGTTATTAATTCATTGAAACTTCAGGAAATCCCACCCCACCATCTCATTGAACAACATTGAATCACATGCCCACATTCAAGCCAGTTACCAGAAAGGGGAATGAGACCATATAATTTGCTAAGAGTAACAAAGACTGGGGCTGGAACTGGCCTGACCTCCCCTGCAGCAATGGCTACAGGGAGGAGTATGGACACCTGAGTAAACCTGGGGATCTGTTTGGCAGGATAAAGGAGAAGATGCTGCTAGAGGATTATAAGTGTCTGCTACAGAATTATAAGTAGTTTTTAGGGTATGGCAAACAAAGAGGGGAGTAGAATCTGAAGACTACTGTCAGGATTGTTCTCAGAAAATAAGATAACTAGAGTTGGACCCTCTAGAGAGGAAGGAAGTAGAGGTCCATGTTCTGTGATACTAAGATCTACATGTGTTAGCAGGTATGAGAAGAACTGAGGTCCTAGAAGGAGGAAGCACCACATATTATTCATTCTTCAACAAATGTTTGTTGACTGCCTGTTAGTACCTGGCACTATAGGTAGAGCATTGAATGGGACAAAGTACTTACTTTCAGAAAACTTATTCTCTAGTGGGGGAAAGAGATGAAAAGCAAATTAAACATATAAATAAAGTCATTTTAGATTATGGAGGAACTCATACTAATAGAGTTCTTGGCTTAGGACAGAAGCAGTTAACATTAGCTAGATTTGTAAGGGAAGGCATCTTTGAGGAAGTGATGACAAAATTGAAGTAGTAATAGGAATTTTCAATGAGCAAAATACCTGCTGCAAGTGACAATCAGCTAAAAGCCATGTTCCAGAAAATTCTTTACTTGACTTGTGCTGATTTCATTTCTGATGTGATGTTTTAATAATTGTGTTTAAGTATCATTACTAAGGACATATCATCTACTACAGTTTTGTGTATGTTATTGATTCACTCAATAAATATTCATTAAGTACCTACTATGTGCCAGGTGTTATCCTAGCCAAATGGTGAGGAACAACATGAACAAAACCAAAAACATTCCTGCTCCAGGGAAGCTGATATTCCCACCTATTATAAAACAAACAAACAATGAGATAGATCCTAAGCATATTTGGCAAAGGACAACACTAGCTTAGAGATATTAAGTACCTTGAATTACATTACAGCTCAAAATACTGAATTTTAAAAATTATGCACACTGCCTTAAACAAACCAGTAATACAAAACAGCTATGGTAGAAAATGCAGGCAGTAACTAAATTTGATGAAGGTCGTCTTCAAAATATTCAGAGTAAAGATAGGTATGAATCCATGATGTGAGATCCTAAAATAAGAATTATTAAACTACTCATATTAACACTTTAATTACCTTAATACAATCTTGATAATCTTAATGAAGATAAAAATCGGATAATCTCCAATAATGAGAACTGTAATCAGGATTTGATCCACAGGGTCCATGAATGCAAGTTATTGGTTCAAAAACTCTCTGAACTTATGTGAAACATGAATGTATAGGTACATTATTCTAGGAAGAAATGCCCAGAGCATTCATGAGATTTTCAAAGGGGTTTGTTAATTCAAAATGTATCCAGACTCATCAATTTAGAAGTTACATATATCCCCCAAAGGGAACTTTCAAGTAGATTTCAATGCAAAAGGGAATATTAAAAAGAGCACACACCAAGAAAGTAGCAGTGATTTCTAAAGAATATCATCAGGGAGTCTAAGCCTCCAAATGTGTTGAGGTGGGTGAAAATTCCTAAAGACAATTATTAAAAAGTTTTAGCTATTTATGTTCCAAATAAGAGAAAGGTCAGGGAGGGAAGTTTTAGGTTTGCCTGTTGCTGAGTACAATTGTATAACACTGACAGGCAAGAAGTAGAGAACTGATATGATAAGGCCTCAAGAGTGTTCTGCTTTCATTGTCAAGAAGAATCATCTTCATATAGGAAAGGCAGGACAAATGCTGGTAAAAGAAAGTTGAAGCCCTGCATTTATAAGAAGACTGTAAGAATTTGTCTGCTTCAATTGTCCCTTAGCTTTCAAAGGTTACTTATTTAGAACTTTAGGAAACATAATCAGTTTGTCAGTCTACCCTTGGTATTCTTAAGTAATCATGAAGAATTGAAGTTTCAGAAGACTAGAAGTAGGTGAACTTAGTCGTGATATACAAAAGCAGGTCAGAGAACTCGACTCCCGGCAAGAGTCTAGAATGGATTATTTAAAATATATTTTGTGAGTGCTTAAAACAAAGCCAACTTTGTACAATAAAAATGGCTCATTTTCTTTTGAGCTAATGTTTCTCAAATAAAACATTATGTAAATGCAGTAAACTATACTACATACCACACTGTGTTTAATAAATTCTTTATTTGGGAACATTTTTTTTTCTAGAACATGACCTTAGACGTTAAATATAAAAACTGGCAAACTAAATGGAAATAGTATGACCTACTCAAATGTATCTCTTACTGAAAGAGACATTTAGAAGCTAAATAAGTGTAGTTAAAAAACTGGCTCTAGACTCAGACGTTTTTATTTGGGAACGGTCTTGAAAAAATCATCTAAGCTTTAGATTCCTCAAAGTAAATCGGAAAAAAATAATATCTACTTTATGTGGTTCTGTGAGGATCAAAGAAAATAATACACATCAAGTGTTTACCAATGGGCCTATGGTGACAGTGCTCAATAAATGATTGCTTTTGTTGCTATTATTGTTGCTTGCTAATTAAACATAGTGGTTTTGTAGGTGTAAGCCTAAGCAATGCTCAAGGAAAAAGGGGCTAATATAATAGCATAATAAATTTTAAAACTGTTAAGGAAATTATCATATAAGAAATATTAGTAATAAGCCCTAATCTTCTCAAATGTTCGTATAATGCTCCATTAAAATCATATTAATAATCATTAACGTTAATTTTATTTCAGAGTGAGCCCTGCCAAAGTAGTCAGAGAACTGTGAAGTCATACATAATGAATGTCTAAAACATTATAAAATCATGTGAAAAAACAGTATTGATACACACATAAATGGCTCATTGAAAGTAATGGGGAAAACACGACTACTATAATTTGCGTATTTGTAGATGTGTTTCTATATTTTAGCGTCCAGTTAGTCAGAGCTGTGAAAAAGTACTTCCCCATGAATCTGTTCACCCACTACTCACTGAGTTGCCTTGTCAAGCATTGTACCTTCAACAAGACAAGGAATTAGTTTGTTCAGCCCTTAATTTGGGAGTGTGCTAGGCAGTTCTGGAAGCTGCTAACTAAATGACCATTTCTTAGTGACTGGAACTGTGCTATGGTAATATAAGGCACATTTCTATTTATCTATTTTGTTATTCAGTTCATTGACTGAGTTCCAGCTACATACAAGAGAAGAAAAGAAAGAAAAAAATAGACATGGAGTCAGCTCACGGAAAGATAGCAGGCTGCAGAAATAATACTAATGCCTAATGGACTATGGAAAGCATCTTTTGAAAGTTATTGTTGAAATGCTCTGATGAGAAAGAGAAAATGTAATTTCAGTTGAGTCTTGAAGCACCAATACTAGTGACCTGTGACTGGGTAGCTAATGATAATGGAGAAGGAACCTACAAAGTAGGCACAGAGTGATCCAAGAGCGGAGAGGGGAACCATAGTTGAGCATTAGAGAATGGAGGAGGCTGATTAGATTGGGACTAGGGGTTCATGTAGACAAGACTTTGAGGAGTGAGAAGAGGACCTCAGACTGAACCCTAAGAATCACTGAAATTTAGGGCTTAAAAGAAAAAAAGGGAGGCCACAGAGGAGGCTGTAAAGAATCAGAAAGGTAAGTGAAAAGGTAGGAAAACATGGTATGACAGAAGCCACGAGAAGGAAAGGCATCAAGCAGGAGACAGCTTCAAACAGTGTCAAATGCCAGAGACAGGCAAAGTAAGAACTCAAAAGTGTCCATTGAATTAAGCATTTAAATTAGTAGTAACCTCAGGTAGGGCAGATGTGGTGGAGATTTAAGGATATAAGCATAAATAAAATAGGTCAGGAATGAAGGAAGGTGAAAAGGAAATATAGTGAATGAAGATGAAACCTAATAGAGATGTGACATTTGGTTAGAAGAGAAGACAGAAATAGTAGTATTCAAAGCCTGAAATAAGATGCTCACAGTAAGGAAGAAGAGGGCAGCAGTCAAAAGTGAGCACAGATGTGAAATGGACAGGATGTGAAGTCAACACGGATTGGCACTTGGCTGAGAGGGAAGGAGGAGGAATTATGTAGGTTTTTACAGAAAGATGTGCCATTGATAGAAGTAGAAAATGGTAGAAGATGAAGAGAACAGAGAAAGAAAGTAATGGAGTCTTCTTTGGATTATATAAATCTCAGGTCCTTTTCAATCTTATTTTCTAGATCAATGGTTTCTAAATTATGCATCTTAAGGCATTAAAGATGTTTTCTGTTCATTGATGGCTCTGCAGTGCAGTTTATGTGCTACACTATTGCATGTGGCTAACCTTATAAAAATTAGAATCTTTATATTACTTTTAATGAAACTAGAGCTATAACAAAATTTTGTTTTTACAACTCAGAATTACAGAGGTTATCTTGTAATATAGTACTTAAAAGAGTGGTAAAACAAGAGATGTCACATAAAACTTAAGAGATGTCCCAGGCTCAATTTGCTGATTTTTAAAACCTTTTCCTAGGACTTCTCTCTTTTTACTCATTACCTACATTTCTTCAAATTTTATGACTGAAAATGTCACCTATATGAATCCCAAATTTGCATTTCCAGCCTGTACTTGTCCCCAAAACTCGTCTTAGATATTTAACCATCTATTCAACATCTCAACTTTAATCACCTAACAAGTATTATTTGAGAACTTACTGTATGCTAGGCACTAGTTTTAGCACTTTGAACACATGAGTAACCAGGCAGAAATCTCTGCTCTTGTGAATCTTTCATTCCAGTGAAGGAGACTGAAAATAGACAATATGCATAATAACTAAGTAGAATATGTGGGATGTTCAAAAGTGATAAGCATTGAGCAGTGGAGAGGTAACACTACGGCAAGTGGCTCAGAAGTACTCCGGCAGGACAGAGGGTCGAAAACTTAAATAGGGCAGTTAAGGTGGTACCTCATTAAAGAAGGTAACACTTGAGGAAAGATTAGAAAGAGGTGAAAGAGTGTGTAGTATAGAAGAAAGAGTCACTGTAAGGCCCCTGGGGTCAAAGCATATCTTGTGAAACCAAGAGAAGTTTGAATCATGACTGTGGCAGAGAGTAAGTGGGGCAAATGAAAATGCTGATCTCCCCCTTGTCTGTCTTCTTTTTCTACAAAGCACTTCTCACCACATGGAATAAAATGTGTGTCATATTTGCACACATTTTTTCATTTGTTAATTTTATATCTCTGTTTACCTACTTCTCCACAGAGGGCTCATGCCAAAATTTATCAGTTTTAGTTTGCTACTGTATTTCCAATTGCTAAAATGTATCTTGCATGTAATAGAAACTCAATAAATATTTGTTGAGTGAATGAATAAATTAAAAAGGATATAGCAATACAATAGGCTTGTATCTGCCTATATTTATGTATCTTTTGATCTAAGAAAGCAAAAAGTTGGGTGTTCTTGTAATCACAGACAGAGAACAGGGAACAAATAATTTACATATTTTTAAAGAATATTAATAATTCATAAAGTCTGGAAGGCTAAACAGCAAAACCACAAATATATAAATATTAACAGAGGATATATCTGGGTAATATAATTTTGGTTTTTCTTATTACCTTTTGTATTTTTTGAATAATGAACATTATTCAAATTGTATGTTAATTGTATGTTAAAGAGTGGCAAAACTTGCAAGCGTGCGGTGGCTCACACCTATAATCCCAGCACTTTGGGAGGCTGAGGTAAGTGAATCACGAGGTCAGGAGTTTGAGACCAGCCTGAACAACATGGTGAAATCCCGTCTCTACTAAAAACACAAAAATTAGCCAGGCATGGTAGTGCATGCCTGTAATCCCAGCTACTCCAGAGGCTGAGGCAGAAGAATCACTTGAACCTGGGAGGTGGAGGCTGCAGTGAGCCAAGATCATGCCATTGCACTCCAGCCTGGGACACAGAGAGAGATTCCACTTCAAAAGAAAAAAGAGTGATAAAACTATATATAAAATTTAAATCTCTCTCTCTCTCTCTCTCTCTCTCTCTCTCTCTCCTACATATACATATAATATAAACCTGTGATCTGGTGAATTGATTTGAACTTTTAAAGTAGAGGCAGGTGGGTCAGTGTATATTGGAGCCTTGCTTTCCAATCCTATTATAATTTTTGGTTCAGTAGACTATAATTGTGGTATACCTCCACAAGCCACAATTTAATGAACCTGGAGCCTCCTTTCTAGGACCAAAGAGAATTGGGAACCTGGAGCTCCATAATGCTGTTTTGTTTCATTAAATGCTCTTACTGTCTGTGTGGAAATAAATGTGACTCGTCCCTGACAGATGATAAAAGGCAGCAGACATCATTAGTGTCCATCACATGATTCCTGACACCTACCGCAGAAAGGGCCTCTGTTTGCTCATGATCAGAAGTAAAATCTTTCTACCGATTGATTTGAAATTGCTTCTTAACTTCAATGTTCAGATCTAGCCATGAAACCAAGAGTGGCTTCCTATTCCAACCTTAAAAACCTTCTTCTGAGGTTTTAAATCATTTCAGCTCTGTATTTCAGGGTGTTTCAAGGGACAGCCATGTTCACAAAGGAAGAAGGCTCCATGGAATGCTTTATTAGAATTTCAAAAAAGTGCCATCTCTCGAACTGCTCATTACCAGGAACAACCTGATGCCAAGCAATTTATGATTATTAAAACATATAATTTGCATTTAAATTAAATGAATTAATAAATAGCACAGATTAAAATAATGTGTTATATTTTCTTATTGTTTGTTGCCTTAATTTTTACACATGTTAAAATAAAGAATAAAATTTATGCGTCTTCATTTTTTTTTCTTTTTGCACAGAGTAGGTATTGAGAAAAATATGAATTGGAGAAATTAGTCCCTATTATTTCCATTTTTTTCATGAGAATAGAATATAATCTTAGCTGCATGTTTTCCTTAAAATATGGCTGCTTTTTAAAAATGAATTATATTTTATTTGTTTTAGAAGATATTTCTCAATATTTTCCATGTAAGAAACTTTTAAAAAACATGAATGAACCAAATGCTTTGCTTCCAATTTCTTATATTAAATTGTTTTAATAAACAATAGTCATTTTTTTTTTTGACATGAAGTCTTGCTCTTGTCTTCCAGCCTGGAGTGCAATGGTATGATCTCAACTCACTGCAACCTCTGCCTCCTGAGTTCAAGCAATTTTCCTGCCTCAGTCTCCCGAATAGCTGAGTAATACTCTTAATAATCAAATAATTAATATTTATTGAGAAACTATCATATGTAAGTTATTATACCAGATAGTATGATGAAAATCGAAAGTATAAGAACCCCCTTCACATAAAGTATGGAGTTCTTTATGGATATACAAGAGAAGGCCTCAAAAAACTTTTTAAATGCAAAACATAAAAATTCTATAGAAAACAATTCCGAGGTGATTTTATTGCATAGAGTCAACCTGCAAAATGATTGATTCAAAATTCTCTTTCTAATTGAATTCTGAGACTGTGGGTAATGGTGCCTTCCTGAACCTGAATCTCTCCTGAAGTTCTCCCCACAGATGATAATATCAAAAAGCAGTGCAGATAAATTTACAAATGACTCAGAACTTCAGTCTTATCAGGAAACAGAAAATCCTATGAACATCAACTTTTCTGTAAATACAGATATAAACGTCACATCACAACAAGCCTCCTGACACAACTGTCAGCCTGTGGGTGGAGAAAGAAAGAAAGAAGAAACTTAAGACACATGATAAAACAGTGGAGCACGCAGACAAGGCAGAGACCCGAGAAAAAGAAAATACAATACTAAGTGGCAAAACTCTGGCATGGTATCTTGTAGTTCACAACACTGTGTATAGGAAAGATGTTTAAAAGTGAGAATTAAAGGAGCCAGTAGCTTTGTTAAGCATTCCTTCTTAGAAAGAATCGTAAAAGTAGAGAAAGAATTGTGTCCTGATGATGTAGCATAAACAAGAAAGAAAAAGAGATTATTGAGGATCTTTCAGAAATCAAACAGTAACAAGTTATGCCAGTTCTTTGATTCTCCCTTACCACAATAGCATTCATTAAATAAAGGGCCTCTCTATACTGACAGAAGCTGGAACTTCTGGGCTAAGGACCTTACCCACAAAATGTCCAGGAACAGGAAAAAAGAAAAAATCAAGCCAACTCCATACAGAGCTAATGGAAGAAGAAAACAGAAAATTTAAGTCAAAATACTTCAGCCACTGAAACGTTATTTGTCAAAAAAGAAGAAAACTCCCAGGAAACAAAAGAAGAATCTAACACAATTTTTGAGTTCAGCTTAATTTCAAGATTAATTTTTAAAAATCCTCAAACAAGCTTTTAGAAATTACATATAGATATGTAGATATTGAGGTAGATATAAATATAAACTAGAATCAGAAATTTAAAACTATATAAGTGGAAAAGGGGGGAAGTAATGCAATAAGAGTTGATTGATCTTAGTAAAGAAATTGAAGGAAAAATCAAGTCCATTTCAGAAATAAAAAATAAAAGCCCAGATTTATAACAGATTCTACTGAAAGTTTAATAAGGGACTATGAAGAAAAGCAGTAAAATAACAAAGAGAATAAATGGAGATAAATAAAGAGTTAAAAGATGCTTGAAATGGAAGATATGCAAAAATGTTTAACGCACATATAATTGAAGTCTCTAGAGAAAAATAAAACAATGCAATATAACTAATATATAAAACTATAATCTTAAAAATCTTTCAGAACTAAATAAACCCTTATTTTCACATATTTGATAGCCCCACTCTGTGCATGGAAAACTCAAAAGTGAGAAAGTCTGAGATGTCTCCTAGAAAAACAACTAGAATTTAAAGACAAAAAAAATTCAAGGTACATAGGCAATAAGATCAAGTTACTTACAAGGGTGAAAAATTAAACTGCAGAGAAAGTAGAATAAGATCATTGGCTGTTTCATAAGTAATAGATGAGAGTAAAAGAGTATAATGTAAGATTTACAGCCCACATAGTAAAAGGTAATTTATTTAAAAAGTATATTAAGGGTACTAAAAAGTATAAATACTGAAGTAACCATTAGAATAAAATTACACACTTTCAAAAACACCATATATTTTTTAAATAGCAACGAACCACCAAACAGAGAAACACGGTATATATAACAAAATACACATAGTAGCAGAAACGCAAACTTATATATAGAATGGATACCAACATACCAGCCATATAAAAAAATAAGAATGGGTTTAATTCATCTGTTACAAGAAAAATTTTCAAGTTGGCTCGTAGAGCAAATCCCAACTTTATTTTCTATGTGAGGGCCAGGCAATATACAGTGATTCCAAAAGGCTAAATTACAGGAATGGGAAAAGATACAGCAGGAAAATTAAACAATAAAACAGGAAAAACTACAATATTCATATAAGAAAAATCAGAATTCAGGACAAAGGCATTAAGAATACTCTATAATGCTTAAAGCTGCAACTCAAAATAAAGATGCAATAGTTATGAATATCAACACAAATTGATTTTATAAAGCAAGTGAGATATTGATGCTTATTTCTGAAAAATATATCAAAAAAGTAAAGAACAATATCACATGTGAATTTGATGTAATAATAAAAAATAATTAGCAGACCACAGCACCTCATAAAAAAGTAACACAGCAAAATAGGTGAGATTTAAACCAATAATGCAAGGATAGTCCAATATTACAAAATGCATCCCTATAGTGGGACTTTCACAAGAAAAATAATGTGATTATTTCCATAGATGCTGAAATATATGATTAAAACATTCAACAACTATTTTGGTAAACCTTTGAAAATAAAAATGTATGGATACTTCTTTAATGTAAACATACACTGGATATATATATATATTCATGAATTTATATTATATATTAATAAATTATATGTAAATTATGTATTTACATATTACATATTTATATAAAATATATACAGATTTATATATGTAAAATTATCTAATAAATGTTATATAATATTTTATTAATTATAATACTCATACACAATTATATATTCATTTATTTGTAAACTGTATAATTATATATAATTTTAAAGTTATATATCATAAATTATACATATCATTTGATAATTTGATAACTTTTAATCCATTTTGTATTTTATATAATTGATAAATAACTAATTAAATATCATTGACTAGATATATGTATATATTCCTTCCCCAACACACACATACACACGCACACAGACACACACACACACACACACACACACACACACACACACACTCAGGCATACACAAGATCAGTCCTAAAGTAAAGCAAACTTTTTATTTAATAGTAAAACACAGTAATTCTTAGCAAGATCAGGAGTAATGATGGCCACTATCTCTATAATTGTTTAACATTATGCTGATGGCACTAATTACTCAATGTTCTTAGATAAGCAGTAACAACTAACAACATAAGAATTGGAAAGGAACAGCTTACGTTATTTACTCACAGATGACAGGATAGCACATTTGGAAATCCATGGAGAATCAATGGTAAAACTATGTGTAACAATAAAGAATTTGGCAGCATAAGGTATAAGCGTATTTTTATTCATTCAATCATTTGCTCTAAATAACTTGATAGAAATTCAGTCCATGACTCATGGTGGTGTTAGATAAATAACAAACCAGCACATAAAATATGACTACGTCAAATGGTAATAACTGCTTCAGAGAAATATAAGAGGACTGGGAAGGCCCAGAATGTTTGGGGATTTGCAATTTTAAACGGGGAATAGGGTGGGCCTCACTAAGAAGATGAAAGTTGCATGAAGACTTGCAGAATATGGCGTGAACAAGATTGAGATGCTCACCATCAAAGTTTCTATGCAATAAGGTACTGAACTTATTAGATCAAACTCTAAGAATTGAAGAAAATAAACAGTACTAGAGATGGAACGTAAGAAGAAAATTATAATTACCTGAATGCATTGTTATGTCCTCATACAAAATTCAAATGAATCTTCTGGATTAGAATTAATAACTTAGTTAACAATATTATTTTTATAAGATCAAAAGTCCTTTGTATTTCCATACACTAGCAACCAATAGGTAATATAGTTTAAAAATAAATATTTACCATACATAAATATTAAAAGTAATCTGAATGACTCTAACAAAAAGTTACAAGACTTGTATGAAGAAACATCTAAAGGTTTGCTTAAATCATTTTTTTAAAGACCTAAATAAATAGGCAAATATACCATGTTCACTGGGCTGCAGGTTGAATATATTAAATATGATAATTTTCACCAACTTGATTTAATGGAGTTTCAGTGTAAATTTTTTAGCAGGGTTTGTCGGGGAACTAGAAATACTATTTCTAATATTTGATAGAAGTTTAAACAATCACAAATAACCAAGTCACTTCTGAAGAATGAGGTGGTGGACTAGCCATATAATATGAAGACAATTATAACAGTGCAGTTATTAAGACAATGTGGTGATGACACAGAGATAGACAATGAAATATCTAGATCATGAAACAGAGCAGTCCATGAGCCAAAATACAGAGTCTGGATCGCAGCCTCTATACTTGATGTTTAACTGAGGTGGGAAAGGGAGTCAGTATGAAAACGAGGGAGCAACTCAGTAAATGGTACTGGAACAAGAAACATAGAACTAACTCTGAATGTGGCAAGTGGTAAGGAGTGCTTAAGAGAAGATTAAAGCAGGGCAAGGGGAGCTGTTCCAGGGTGGGTGAAGAAGTTATGATTTTACAAGGTAGGCCTCACTGAGATATTATTAGGCCAATGGAAAAAAGTAAATTTCACACCATGTACAAAATCAATGCCAGATGAGATTAAAGATTTAAATGTAAAATAAAAAGAATTGTGAAAGAAAATATACAAACATGTTTTCAAGACCCTGGGGCAAGAAGCCTTTCTTTAAATCTCAGTAATTGTTAAAAATAAAAAAAAATGATATGTTTGATTACATTAAAATCAGGAACTTTATCAATAGATAACACAAATAAAGTGAAAATATAAGACACAAACTCTAATAGTGTACTTGTGACATGCAAATACACACATGTAACTGATGAAAAATTAGTATTAGAATATAACAAGATACAAGTAATTCTTACTCATTTTAAAGACAAAAAAATTTTTTTAATGTGCAATAAATGTAAACAGAGCTTTCACAGGGAGAAAATATAAATGGATAAAGTATATGTAAAGATGTTCAATTTCACCGGTAATAAAAAAATGAAAATTTTAAAGTGAAATATTTTTATACACACTGCAAAATGGCAAAAATTAAAATAGTCAAGCAATATCAAATGTTGATAAGCTGGGCACTGGATACAAGAGTATTCATTTTATTTATTTTATTATTTCACTGACATACAGGTGTATATATATATATATATATATATATATATATAAAATATTCACAGCTTTTATATGTGAATCATTTCAGATTACAAAATGAAGAGAAAATGGAGATCAGACGTAATTAGCGCATCCATAAAAAATTTACACAGAAAAGTTTCAAAAACTCTCTAAGAATGAAATATTGATTTCTAAGACATTATTTAGCTACTATATTAGTCCATTCTCACACTGCTATAAAGACATGCCTGAGACTGGGTAACTTATAAAAAAAAGAGGTTTAATTGACTCATAGTTCCGCATGGCTGGGGAGCCCTCAGAATACTTACACTCATGGCAGAAGGAGAAGAGGAACATCTTACATAGCAGCAGGTGAGAAAGAATGCATGAGTCAGTGCAGGAAAAACTTCCATTTATAAAACCATCAGATATCATGAGAATTCACTGACTACCATGAGAACAGCATGGGAAAAGCTGCCCCCATAATCCAATCACTTTCCACCAGGTCTCTCCAACATCTGGGGATTACAATTCAAGACGAGATGTTAGGTATTAAAAATCTCACGTTAAAAAAACATTTTTAAAAAACTACATTAGGAGTTTTGTCTTAGAGTGTGTCTAAAATTTCTTGAAAAAACAATAGCTTATTTATTTGATAAAAGCAACATCTTAAAGTCTCTCCTCTTTTATTTTGAAAACAAAACAAGGTTGCAGTACCACTAGGGATGTGATCGGCAAGGTGGGTTAAATGCAGACATCTCTCATTGTTCCATGTATGTCCCCCATCCCTCACAAGCTTAGTAGTCAGTATAGGATCCGAATCAACAAATAGTATAGAATTAGGAGTACCTGGACAAAAAATAAAATACAATGCTTCTAATAAAAGACTCAAAGTAACTGAAAATAAAGTCCCATTCTACTCTTCCCGATTTCAATATTATATTCACTGGAATTGTTCCATAGTTTTCATATGATTTCATAGTGCTAGGGCAGTTGTTCTCAATAGTATAGCTAGGGGTGATTCTGGACCCCACAGACCTTTGAAAATGTCTGGAAACATCTTTGATTTTCATAACAGTTGGGAGAGGTACTGCTGGCATCTAGCTGCATACTAGCATCCAGTGGTACTGCTAAGCATTCTACAATGTGCAGGACAGACACCCGCAACAAATAATTATCTGTCCCCGAATGCCAATAATGCCAACATCAAGAAACTCTGTTCCAGGAAATGAAGTATACTACTTAGTTATTCAAAAATATTTACTGTGTACCTATTATGGGTCTGGAACAGTGCTTGGCATTGGAGATACAGCAGTAAACTCAGAGTTCTTCTCTTAAGGATCTTGGAGTCCAGTGGGAGAATCACATAAATAAATGGATAATTATTGTGAAATTAAAATAAAGTCAAGTGAGGCTTTCCCTCACTTGGAATACTGTCTCATCATTTTTTTTTTTTTTTATGTTTGATGAAACAATCACCATCTCTCCAGATTACATAATAATGGGAGTAGGTTTTTTGTTTTTAAGGTTCACTGATTTGTTGCAAGCACAAAGGACAGTGACTTTGTAGCAAGTGCTCAGTAAGTATAATTTTTTAATGAACAATGAATAAACTCAAATATCAGTTCCTTTTTGAAGTGTTCTTCAACTTCTCAGTGAATATTTTTCCATAGTGCTTTTGTTGTGGAATTCAGATAGATGACATATTAGCATCTAATAAGTGCAAGAGTTATTGGACAAATAAATATAGAATGAATGAGTGAATACTGAATGAATGAATATAGAAGAATGTAATGGAAACTGGCAGGCAGACCTACTAGGGATATGGACTTAAGTTGTAGCTCAGCAGAACATTTTCCTTCTAGTCCTCCCAGTAGTTAAACACACAGAGACAGGTATATTTAAACAAAATAGAATTGCATCATATTTAATATTTTATAATTGCTTTTTCAACTATTTCTAAATTGGACATTTACATCACTTTTATTTAATTTTTTTTGGTCATAAACAGTGATGTGGCTAATACATTTTTGCCTACTACTGTTATTGTCATATGAATTTCTAAAGTATACATGAAATTTAAAGCTTTTGAAACATAAGTGCCTTCCAGAAAGTGTGTGAGATTATCATTCCCTCAAGCGAGTGAAAGAGATTGTTTCTTCACATCCTTAATTAACACTGAGTACCAGGCTGCATGTTAGATTTTAATTTAATGTGTTATAAGCCAACAGTAATTCCTCTAACTCATGAATCAATGCCTAGAAATAATTTCCCCACAAAAAGATTCTAAAGATGTCTACCTGTAATTTCTTCTAATACATATTATGGTTTCATTTTTTTATATAGAAATCATAAATTCCACCAGAATTAATCTTGTTTTAAGTAATGATATAAGCATCTTTTAATTTCTAAAAGGATATGAAATTGTTCCACTACATTTAATTAATAATCTATCTTTCCATCTGCATGACATATATAATACATTAAATGAATATATTTAGATCTGTTTCTGGACACTGCATTTCTGTTTTCTGTTGATCTATCTACTTTTTCTTGACTATGACATTATTTGAGTTACTATAACTTTGTAATATACTTTAATATATTACAGATCAAGGTTTCTATTTCTATGTACAAAATAGAGGAAAATTTATATTTGTATATTATTGAATCTTCCCAACCAGGGAGACACTTGGTGTCTTTTTAATTAAAACTTCATTATGTTATCTTATAGAGCATTTTATCAATGAGCACTCATACATTTCTGCTGATTTTTTTCTACATAGTCCATAATTTTAATTGCAATGGTGAAACACATTTTTCTATTATGATACTTAACTATTCTAGTTATTATGTTTATGTAGAGAGAAACAAAGCTATTATTACATATTATCTAAAGAAATATGTTATATTAATCTTATACAATATTTTCTTAGTTTTCTAGTCAACCATGTAATCTTAAAATTTCAGTTTTTCCATTTTTTGCCATATTTATTATGTATTCCTATTGTTTTAAAAACTGAATTACGCTGGCTATTACTTTCAGAAAAACGTTAAACAGTGTAAAAACATTAAACTGTCATGATTTTAATAAGAATACTTCTAATATTAAGCATGATAATTGAGTTCTCATCTCAGTACTGCAAAGAATGATGATGGCAATGGGGTGAAACACATCATATACATGAAATATATAACTATATTATAATAAAAGCAGCAACAGCAATAGCAATGACAAATCTTCATTTGTAACCATTAGGGAGTGTTAACTCATTACTCTGAAATTTAATAAAGGGAAAGACTCAAGTATATCCTTCCTCTTCTGGATAAGCTCTATTTTCAGGTGACTAAATAGTTGATAAATAACATTATTTTTAAAAATCAAAACTCCGCTTAACAAGTGCTGAAGGCATGACAGAAAATCACCGTTTTGAAGTGCCTGATGAGATAATGAATCCAGGAAATATGATGTTGGTGAAAAACCTTATTTTGCAGAGAATCACATTACTAGCACATCAACTCACTGATAAGTCTAGCATCACAAATAAGACTATGAAATATTATGTAACTGGTTAAGTACTAAGAAATACTCTAGGCTTAAGAACAAACCACAATAATAAAAAACTAATCTAATCTAGCCTAATATCTCATAATCACGTTATAGAAAATATGAAAAATAGAGGAATAAAATGAATAACAATGAAAAGTACTAAATCTAAATTACTGCACATTCAAAAGGACAAATAACCTGTTTTCTTCAGTAAGTCAATGGCCTGGATTATTTTTTATAGAATAAAAGAAATTTAAGAGTCATGCAACCAAATGCAGCGTGGACTTTGATTTTAAAATCTCTTGTAAATAGACATCTTGGAAACAATGAGTGATGTCTGAATACTGACAGTATTAGATTATATTAAGAAATAAGTGTTTAATTCTACTAATAGCTTCCTGGTTATATAAAAACAAAACAACAACAACAACAAAAAACAACCAACAAAAAACCAGCATTCTTGTTAGAGATTCATGCTGAGATATTTACGGTAAAATGACATCATATCTGAAGTCTGCTTTAAAATATCTCAGTATAAAAAATGGTGAAAATATGTGAAAGAGTGGGGACATACTGATAACTATTGAAACTAGGTAATGGGTAGATTGAGATTATTACATTATTCTCTCTACTTTTGTGTAATACATGTGGTTAGTGATAAAAAAGCAAGCAAGAAGTAAGAGACAGTGGAAAAAGGAGGTGAGGAGCAATGACGAGTCTAAATAAAAGGGCAGAGGTGGTTAATACAGTAAGTACATTGTTAAGTACAAGAGAGTGCTAACCTATTAAAGTAGAAGTGAGGTTCAAAAAAACTGAGAGAAGAGAGACTGGCTGGAAATCAGAATTGAGACAGATAGGGTAGAAGCTGAAGAATTGGAGAAGGGAGCAAACCCACTCTTGATACCTAGAAGGGCACTCCCTATTTGGATCACAAATGTTTGGGAGCTAGCATCACAAATTATTTTTCATGTATGGGTTATTTCTCTTTAATCTACCAACTACCACACTGCTGTTTAATGTAAACCGTCCTAATAGGTGCTAAGATGATAAACTCCACCTCATGGCCACTACGGCAAGAATTATATCCAACATTGTTTCTAAAATCTTATTTTAGAAATAAAATTGCTGCGATTTAAGAGACTTTCAAAATATCTTCAATCTCACTATACAAATATGAAAAGAAAAAGCCTCTAAATTTTGTGTTATCCTAGGACATACCTAGAAGGGGATGTAGTGAAGACCTGCCTTGTCACTTTCAATAGAGCAACTGCAGAAGCAATTTGTTACAAGCAGATGGATAGTTGAACACTAAAAAGGATGATAAGCTAGAAAGAAATTAGATATTGAAATCAATTTCTTTTAGGCTTACCATGAAACTTCAGTTTCACACAAACAATTGTATTTGAAGAAGTCAGGAGAAAAAAATGCCATACTAAGATGGGTGCCCGTGAAAACAGAACTTTACACATGCTATAGCCTTTATAGTCACCATTTACTTGATTGGTCCAAATATTTATAGTTCATTGTTATGACTGCCAAAACTGGCAACCACAAGGATTGTTTTCTCAATTAGGACAGTAAACAGATTGTCTCTTTTTTTAATGAAAAAATCTAAAATGTAATACTTCACAGTTTAACATGTTTATTCATCTAAACGAGCTAAAAAATAATGGTGCGACATCTGTTCGAGAGGCATTGGTACCTCAAATTTTGGCTGCCTCCCCACCAATTTGGTTGTTGTTTTAAAAAATGAAGAATAGGAGGGAGTACTGTCATCAAAAAATCTTCTGGCATGTAAAGTCTCTTATTTTTCTTGAAATAAGAATCACATATCTGTTGCTAGGGATAGAAAAACTGTATAACAAGGAGGCACTCTGCAGAACGCAGATATAATTCAATTGTTTTAACTAAATTACTGATCCACTATGGATATTTCCACACTAGTGTAGTTCTTTACATCACTCTCCCAGTTCCTGGTATACTTACCTTTATAGCTAAAATATGAACAAAATGGTAAGAATGTTCCTGTAAGTTGAATTCATCTGCTACAATTTTTTTTTTTCACTGTGGGTTGCACTGATTCTAAATATGGTATAAGTGGAACAAAATCTAGCAAACATCATTCTATCCAGGCTGCATTGGAGCAATTCTAATAAAAGAAGGCAGTGCTGCTAAGGGAGAAGTGGTAGGAATCTTCCAGAGAAGCCCCAGGTAAGTGTAAAGAAGTTTAATTGTTGGCAAGGAGAAAATACAAAATTATCTTAGGTAGTCTCTGGCTCAACAACTTTATGTTATGGATGTAATACATTAAAATGAGTATGTTTAATTTCTAGAAGTTTATTTCTGAGGCTCATGTATCACACAATTTGCTCTACTGAATTATCATTGACTATATAATTTTAGAACCTGGAAAATATAGTGCTTTAGTAGTCGCATAAACATTATAATGAAAATTAAGTTGTATTTTCATTTGGAGTGAAAATGCATGCTAAGTTGAATTCAAACATTGGGTATAGTTTTTAATAAATTCTTAGATAAAAATAGCATTTTTGATTCCCTAGAAGAGCAATGTTTTTATTTTATAGTGACCTTAATGCTAGTTGACTTGATCTTAAAGAGACTCAGGATGAAACACATATATATCCCAGTACATCCAAGGACCATAAATGGCAAACACTGAGTTGATTGATATTGTGATTTTAATTTTTATTTATTAAATTCCAACAATTTTTGATCATCTACTTTACACAAAGAACTGTGACAGACTCTGAGAGGACTAAGAGACATTAACTTAAATTTTAACATGCAGTTATTAAATTTATATGGAGATGACTACACTACCGGAATTACAGAAATGAATAAGAACATACTCTCAAGATCTTACAGTCATTGGTTGGGGTGAGAGTATTTCTTCTGTCTTTAAAAAGATAGAAAATCTGGAAGTATTTTGCCACTTTAAAGCAACAACCCACCCTACATTTGTACTAAAATAGGCTTTTGCTTGTTTTTAAACAAATTCTAGATGAGGTTATATTTTTACAATACTCTCTCTCGTCTCAAGTGAATTTATACATTCTCTACCCTGTCTAAACTTATATGCAAAATAAGAACCAGCAAGCCTTCAAACTTCAATCACAGTATTCTATAGGCTATATTTTAAGTCTACTGGATTAGTTGAAATTTATTTTGCTGAGTATGTTAACAAATAGATTCTAACATTTAAAAAATCATTACGATTTTTTCTGTTTTTGTCTTCTGAATTGCTCTGAGTAATGAATTGTTGGAGGGAAAATACCCATGTCTAAAATTTGTGTCTGGTGCCAGTCTCAGATTTATGCCAAACACCACTCGGTATTCAAAAGTGTGGTCCCTTTAAAACAGCAGGCCGGATATCACCTTTCTGTCTTCAAAGATTCAAACCAGACTTTCAATCTGTGATTTCTCTACAGAGGGTTGGCTGCTTCCCAGTTAATGTGAGTTTTGCAAAATTTGCATTTTGTGAAAACGGTGTTGTGTAAACATACATTGTGTCACTGTACCTGCTATTTACTGAAATCCGAGAGTTTAGCCTTTGAAATTTACGGTTCTCTGGTGCCATCATAAATCAATCAGTCATACGAATGGACTAGCTGTAGACACAGGATATTAATAAAACTAGGCAATGAAATTTAGACTAATAATTATTACTATCAAAAACATTTTTCCCCAAAAAACACCTCAAGGGTGAAACAGAATGGTAAAGTTTTTTTCAGGATGATGAATTTTCAAGCATTTCCAAGAGCATAATCACCTATTTTAAATGTTGTAAACTCTGTTACATTTCATTTGGATAAGTATCTAATAAGCAATTATTACATACCCTCTCATTTAAATTACCACTGAAAACTAGAAATAATCTTTATTTAATATGACTGTTTTTAACACCATATGGAAAGGGAAATAACTAAATGAAAATTGTTCACGTAAATGTGATGGGTGTAGGGGGCGGAAAGCAGTATTTCTTGACATGTGGCATGTCACTCAGGATAGTAAAAGGCCCATCATATCCAAAATGCCAGCTTGGATATTCCCTTGCCACCCACTTGACGAACAGACATACCACATGGCATTAAATGCTGCAACCTTTCCTAAAAATGCCACTTGGATTGGTCCGCTGTGGTGAGTATATAAGAACTCTTGGTCTGTCTCTTGAGTTTGTGAGTTCAAAGGGAAGAATCTAGTAAATAACACTGGCTAAATTTTGCCCTCAGATGTTTGGCATAAATGATTTGTGAGGATATTGGAACCTTTGGCTGTTTTCACACCAATGAAATAAATTATGCTACTTGAAAAAATTCTACAGAACATAATGCTACAGTCACATTCGACTTTTTGCAGAAGTACCAAGGAATATCTTTTAGAAACAGTGCTTATAAAGCCCTCTATACTCCTCAGATATTTCCCACAGATTTCTTCTCTTGGCTAGTATGAAAACAATCTTAATATTTTATTAATTCTTCATAAATACAAAGTATATAATATAAAACACTTTGTGCACATGTTTCCAACAATTTCATTTTCTATGCATCTTTACATAAGGTAGTAGCTAATAACTTTCTGTAGACAGGTATTTTCCAGTTTCTAAGCTTTATGTGTTCACATGTTGTAAAAACATATTTAAAAATTGAATTACCAGTAAAAATATTGAATGTAAAGGTCATTATGCTCCCACAAATGCAAAATACATTGAAAAATTATATAAACAAATAATTACATATGAAAATAATATGAGGCATATATTTTCTTCTATTATTTATTTTGTCCCTAAAAGAGCTCTAATTGATTAATTCTCAAGAGACAAAATGTAATTTTATAAAACAATTGTATCATTCAGAATTAGGAGACAACCTAAGAAGATGATTCTGAGTAGGTAGGATTTTTGCTATTACTATTATGTGAAAAAGACTGCACAATTAAATAACAGATTGTTTCATATCTTCCTAACAAGAGGGGCAAACTGATACTACAAGCAGCCAGAATGACATAATTAAAATAGAATTTCAAGGTTATATTAATAGAGTAATAAGTTAATTAAAATCAAGATCAACTGAACTTTCTATTTATACCAGTTCAGACAGCCCAAGAGGAAAAGAACTCTATTTTAGAGACATATGTGACTCTTTGAGCTTCTGTCATCCAGGTGCCATTTCTGATGGGGCACATGTGCACTGAACAGTTGGCAAAGAAGGAAAAAGATTACTGTAGATGTATGTGCAGATAGTCTCTCTAATGGTATAAAATACGTCTAGAAAGAGAGAGGGTCTTTGTTGTAAAATAAAAAATTTCCCATGACTTTTTGTTCTTTCTGAATGTGATTTGAGTATGTTTCTATAAATAAGAATATATACTTTTACTTATGATGTATATAGAACAAAAATAGACTTAGTAATTGTGTAAGTGATGGAATTACACACACAAATTGGCAACAACATTTGAAAAATTTAGGGTCTAGTTTCCATTTTATCTAAATGTATCATGTGTAGAGTGTCTGTCAAAGCAGAATGATATATAAAAGTATCCAGGAGCACATATTATACTGCATTGCTAGGTAAGGGTCTTTTCTTGATAACCTATGCAACTATTTATTCTGCAAACTGAAAATATCAGCAGAGAGAATTAAAGATGTTGCAGTTTCAGTACTGAAAGTTTTGGTCCCAAAATATACTTTGATAAAGTTATTTCCCTTTCATGCATTGATTGCTGCTTAGCTAATCTTCATCTTGGTCCAGATCAGCGTCAGCATCCGTGGTGAGTCTGAGATAAAAGAAAGCATAGAAAGCCAGTAGCAGTGCCAATATAGCTGCAAGTACAAGGCCAACTTCCTGGGAAGAAAAAAAAGCAGACTTGAAATTGCTGAGAAGAGACTGGTTAACATTATTAGTTTCACCAGATAAAGCAACCATATTATTCCACAGTTTAGAACGAGTAATTTGTACCTAAGATTCATATTCTTTTTGTTTAACACTTTTTGCCATTAAGAAACTTGTTTTGTACTTGGTAAGTCCCAATGAAATGGCGAATGCATCAGTGGGTGAGTCATTGGTATTATTATTTTTAGCGAATTTGTTTTTTCCTAATAGTAGCAATAAAATTTATCATTTTAATATATTTTTATAATTTGGATATCAGGATGTTCCATACAAGCAATGCAGTTTGTATCTACACAGTTGATCTATTTTCTATTTAAGTGTGTTTAACTTTGTTGCTTCAATACGTTTAGTATTAATGATAACATTTGAACACAGATTTGTTAAATTATTCCTTTTCATTGAAAAGAAACAGTTATAACTGGTCTCTAGATTGTATCTCTGTATACATTCTCATTACAAGTGACTTTGCTGAAACTCTAATTTTTAAATTCTAAAGTCTATAGTTCATATTGCAGGGGAACAAAACAGAGTACTCCTAACACATGAATCATGATACAGTGTAGTTTATCACAGCTGTGAAGGATGAGTCCAGATTTTTCATTTGTGGTGTGATGTGGATTAATCAACTATATTGAAATAATGATTAAAAAATTTACTCATATGATGAAAATCATATTATCTCTCAAAAAGTAGGTGTATGTATACATGTGTCTGTGAGTATACCTTCCAGAAACTTTCTTAATATTAACATATCATTTGGCTAAATCAAACAAACAAATAAAGTGCCAGTGCAGTATCCTGAGGGGTCTAATACTATATTCTAATTTCTACTGTATATTGTGCCCTTTACCTGGCACTGTTTTACAGAGAAGCTATTCATTTACATTTACATGAATATAGTTTACACTTCACAAGAAGATGAAGTCAGTAAAATTAACTTTAAAAACATTAAAATGAATTTGGCTTATAATCACCATGAAATTTTTACATGAATGTTGAATTTACAAATAGGTATTTTATACAGATTTTTAGCTTCATAACATTTATTTAGATTTCCAAACTATGAAAATAAATATTAATAAAAACCAAGAGTTTGAAAAACTCAGGTTAAAGATTTTTGTAAGATTTCATTTTTTAAATCTAATATACCAATATAATGTCAAAGGAAAGTGAATTTTTTCTTTCTTGCAATTGAAACACTTTGGCATCTCAAAAGGGCATGGCAGCATCAGACAGGTTTCATTTATTTTCTTATATCCACAGCTGTGCTCCCAGACCCATCTGGTTACACAGCTACTAATTTTAAGAGGATGTAATAAACAAGTGACACACAACTGCAAACTCCATCTGTTCTGTATAGTGGACAACAAAACTGTTCAACAGCAGTCACCATTCACCCACGCTTAATGCAAGAATTAAGTTTGTACTCTTGATTGGAGGCCATGATTCGTAACTTATTGATAATCAATTCTAATTGCTGCTTTTCAACTCCTTGTCCTTAAAACAACTCTGTATCATTTCACTATATACTTTCAGAGCATCTAGAGGCATGAAAAGGCTTTTAAGGGGTAGGAAATAGAGAATATTCATAGAACACAACTTCAGAAGATCCATTAATTCATTACATCTCTTCAATGTATAGTGTGGGTGTGGCTTAAAGGTACTGGGTAGAAATGTATAGCAAATAATTTTCTTCAAAAATCATCTCTTCATTGAGGAGACAAGCATTGTAGAGGCTGAATGTCTGGAGAGTTGAAACAATGGTAAAATTTGAAAATAATGCTTGCAGGATGATGGTGACACTAACCGTAACTTATAGACCTATAGGCATTTATGACCCCATTGCCCCCTTTAGTCATTTTTAGCTTTAAATCAAAAAGAACAAACATAACATTTCAAGCTGGCTCATCCTAAGGGGTTGCTGGCAGGATCTGGTTGGCACTTGAATATTTTATTTATGTAACAAAACTAAATTTGTGATTGTTATTCTTTCATTATAATTGTGCTTTTCATATAAACCTTTTAAATAAAAAAATCATCTCATTAAAAAATGTAAAAATCCTTTCCTTTTAAATGCTAGAAAATATGGGTATTTACATTATGAAAAAAGTTATTGATGTTAGTGATGCTGTAATTCTTGAAAAATGATCTAATTGAGCGGCAACTAAACAGCAAA
Source organism: Sapajus apella (assembly GCF_009761245.1). Classification (NCBI taxonomy): domain Eukaryota; kingdom Metazoa; phylum Chordata; class Mammalia; order Primates; family Cebidae; genus Sapajus; species Sapajus apella. The sequence continues at coordinate 8,020,501 of NW_022436943.1, read as the reverse complement.
CTTAGTTGTGAAAATAGCTTTTAGGTGGCACTCATTGCATTACTGGGCCATAAATTATGACATTTTCTTTATATTTGTAAAACAAAGAAAATGAAAAGTACCTTCTCAGTAGAAATTAAGTCTAGATTTCAGAATAATATATTGACATCTTATATGAAAATTGCTAACTTTTCCCATAAAACACTTTCTATTACCAAACATGCATTTACAAAAAGCACTAGAAGCCTCTGAGGGTTAAGCTCCTATTGTATAATTCTTCATGTCCCTAGCCCATGTTTCTCAATCAGTACTGTTGATTTGATATGGTAATTAAATCTGGAAGTGATTTCTTGTATAAACTCTTCCAAGATGATCATGTCTTATTCATCTTTCTTTTCACAGGTGCTATACTATTATAATATTTTTTGTAATTTATAAATATGTAATAAAAGACTGACTGAAATTAGTATAATCTTTATACAGGGATATTAAAATTAGTAATGTTTTTAAAACTTTACAACACTAATATCCATAATACTATCTCCAAAGCCAATCTGAGAACATTTTGTAATATATAATATGGTGACATGATGTACCCTTTAGGAGGTTATCTTAAGGCCAATGACAAATGCTGAAGGAGAGACTTCCACAAACTGGAAATGGCTATTTCAAAAAATATTTTCTCAATCATCTAATAATTCATAAATGACTTCTATGAGTTCAATTCAATGTTCAATGTTTCTAGTGTATTACTGAATTCTCCTGACGACATTATGAGGTAAATGGCAAAATTTCCATTTTATAAATGTGCCAACTTAGACTTAGCTAGATCATGGCAAAAGGAAGGGGCAAATTCTAGGCCTCCTTATCCTGAGCTTAGTGCTGTTCTCCTTGCTGTTATTTTTCTATCCATGTATCTGTTCATATTTTCTACAGATTTGAGCTATATGAAGAGTATATCTATGATTCATTCAAAAGACTATGTAGTAAAGCGATAAGATATTACAATATTATGGTCATTCTGTATCAACTAGATAAGAGCAAAACATGTTTGATGTTCATTAGTCCTTAGTTGCTTCTCTGACATTATCAATATGAATAAAATCACTCACTGGGGAAATTAAAAGGCATTAAATGGCAATTGCTGAAAGAAACTTTGTTATTTAAAATTCTATGCCAAAATGACAAGGCAATCAAAGTTTGACAGGGCAAACTAATTAGTATGCCAGATTTGAAATGTAAAACACCTCAAGGTTCTGATTCTAAAAAGTTTCATATCATCTTAATAGGCTCTTCACACAAATTTTCAAGCAAAGTAAACAATGTTTAAGGTTAAGGTTTTTGTTTTCCACAGGTTTACAAATCAAAATAATAGCCTAGCTTATTAAAAAGGAGCTATGCTCTGATGTCAGTTTGAAAGTTTTCTGTAGATACCTTAAATATTAAATAAAATCTAAGAAAAATGTGTTCTCATAGAAAGACTAGTAAATTCGACAGTGTTTTTAAAAAAGATAGTAGATAATTGCACTATAAGGTAGACCTTATCTCATCCTGGGAACATTATTACTTCTTCAGATTTGAAGAATAACAACAATTATGAGAGTAAATGTAAAAAAGATGTGTATGTAGAAAGGTGGTATATGAATAAATAAATATCTGCACTATTTCTCAAATCCTAACATTTAACTTCTCATCATATTGTGCCACAAGAGGATTTTGTTTCCCCACATTTTTCTAAGAAACAAACCAAAACAACAAAAGCCTCACTGTATTGTGAAAGATAAAAGTAAGTGACATATTGCTGTTGAGGACAATGACAATGTTTTCACTTCAAGAAATGGTCATCAAGTAACCAAACATTAAAAAAAAACTCAATACTGCTTTTTAAAAAATCATGTCATAAAGAATTTTTTTAATGAATAAAATTTCACATGAAATTAGAAAAAATACTTCAAAAGATGAATCTTCTTTTAAACAAAAAGGCAAGTTACTTTTTTTTTATTGCAAACTGACACACTGCACTGAAGAGGGGGTGCTGTGAAAACATACTGCATCACACAACAAAGCTTGATCAAAATCGGTAATCAGGAGCGAAAAGAAGGCAGTGTTTCATGATCATAATAGCAAATTCTGGAAGACAACCAAACATATCATCTGGCAGTTCAACAGCTGTTACAGCTTCGTAGTAATACCTTGGCATTCGCTGTAAGCTATAACTTAGAAAAATTGATTTTTCATCTGCCAGATAAAACCCAAAATCTCCTTTTAACATGTTAATATTTAAATAAAATATATGTACTAGTCATTTTTATTTTACACCTTTGATAGTAGAGTTGCCAAATTAATTCTTCTATTAATAGTTTAATTCAACTCTAAATACCTGGCAAAAGATTGACATGGGCAATAATGTAAATGCAATTTGTTGAGCTTCATTGTGTTAGCACATTAAATTAATATCTGCTAACATCATTCTCAGTTGCATTTATCCCTCTTAAGCAGATAAAACACTGGTATTCTGAAAGAACAAGTTAAGGAATGTCATTATAATTTCATCATAGAGTTCTGACAACAATAAGATAAGTAGAGTAAAATTACATATATTAATGATCTCAGTATATATCATTACAACTACAGCTTAAACAACTATAAAATGAAATTTATTGAAAACAAAAGAAATTTTTGACTAAGGCCACATACATCACTGAAATGTCTGAATAATGCACACAGTAGCTAGAGAAAAAAAAATTGCAATTTTAAGTATAACTGATTCTTTTAAGTGACACCATTTTAAGGCCCTTCAAAAATCTTGGAATAGGAAGGATGCTTTCCATTAAGTAAATTCTTCATAAAAACCTTCAAGTCTGGCATTCTATTTAGATTTTGAAATGTCATAAAACATTTAGAATTCAACATTTATAAAATCCAGTTTTAGAAAATGAAATGGCATGCACATATCAAATTTTAAACTTATCAAATAAATAGAGGTTTACCTTTATGCCTATAGCTGTTTTCTTTGCTTCTGCTTTTAATTTGGTTGCTCGTAAAATAGGTTTAGTTTTTTTGTAATCTTGTTTACCTAGAAAGAAATAGCTTCAGACAATGAGTTATGTTTGTATATAATTCAACAATCATTTGAAATGTCAAAGAATGTTTAAATATAGTAAAACAGGGACACAGAGTTGCAAACAGTTCCCAGTTGTGGTAACCATAAACTTGTCACCAAAGGTCAACTTTTCCTTCTCTCTTACTTTTTCAGGAAGAAGATCCTGATGGACACCTTCAATTTGATGTATAGTGAATGTCAAAAAAGATAAAAACTTATTTTAGAGAACACAAAATTTAAAGTAAAGAAAATAAACCTTTGGAGGCATTTGGAAACAAATACACAAGTAAATGAGGATATGTAAGATCCCATTTATAGGTAAACTTTGTTTTCCTAAGTAAAAGAATAACAGCTCATTATAAATGTATTTTATTTCGGACACATTAAGCATTCAAAAATAAGTAAGAAATGTCCCTAAGCTTTCTTTAAGTAAAAAACTAAAGAAAAAACCTATAAATACTTAACTTTTAGCATCCTGAATTCATTAGAGAAATATGTATTTTTCTTTTGTTTCCTCTTAATAGAGAACAAAATAAATATGGCTAGATAGAAGTTATAGGACAGCTACATTTAGATTAGTTTCAATAATCTCTTCCACATTTCACAGCCAAAAGCATCCAAAACTGAGTTAGTGCCATAAAATTTCCTTTCTTTGTGTATCATCTAGTGACTGAAGCAAAGAGTAACAAAACAGGATTGCAAAGCCTGGGTAGAATATAGATTTAACAACAAGAACAAGAATAGTAAAGCATTCATTAAAATGATATACTGTTTTGTTTAGCCAACTTTTTACTAGGAACTGAGTCAAAATGAGCCTTAAATATAATAATAAATAAATTATCAGAAAGAGTTAATACATGACAGTATAATCTCTCTGGCTATTTTATATTCTTATTTTGCCTTATTTTCATCTTTTCCCTTTCCTTTCAATGACCAGTTCCTTTACAAAACTCATCGCTACATTCCTTTCATCTAAATAATACAAATTCTGACTTTAATTTCCACACCTTCTTCACATTGAAATAAATTTAAAAGCAGTTGGTCTGAACTCAAGTATATCATAAAAATTTAATGTGCAATATATCTTAATGTGTCTGCTAATGATTCAAAAGTATCTTTAAAATTTCATATAGAGTTTTAGAACTAGAAATGGTAGTCAAATGAGAGTCAAATGGATGGACGTAGTGAAGAAACACTGTATTTGTGTCCATTAGACACATAAAAGTTTGTTTGGCTGAAAAGCTAGGTATTTTGTTTTTAAAGGATTGTATGCTCTTTCCTTAATTGCTATTATATAGCAATAATTCTGGATCAATGAGCATGCAGAAGCTTAATAAATATTATTTGATGATGGGGTTTGATGATCTAGAAATAAGCCAATTGTCATAATATGTATCAAATGATCTAAATTTAAATCATGAAAGAACAAAATACAGAAAAATGTTACTCTGACCTATTTTAAATTAGCAATATTTAATTTTGATGAAAAAATCTTGACAAGTGTTTGCTCTGATTCACATCTCAACAGTCAAACTATTCGTGTCATTATTCTTGCTGAGACATAAACAATTCAGAACAATGAAAATGGTCACACATCAAAGGCTTCCAGTCAGGGTTACAAAGTAAGTTTCTAATGAAAATTCTAAAAGAAATCTGAAGATCGTAAACTTAAAGTCAAAAAGTAATTTCTTGTTTTTTCTTTTTTTTTTTAAATTAATTTACTTATTTTACTTTAAGTGCATACTATATCTGGCATTTCTCCCCATGTTATCTTGTATATGCCCTATAATAATCTCTTGATGTTATGGGGTGGGGACGAATAAACAAATGCAAGAGGATTATCTTAACTCACACATTTTTAAATACAGCTATGCAATATTTTGTATAATGTATCTGTCATAAAACACACTCAGATATCTAGGAGTCAATACTAAAATAAGAAATTTATCACTCTAAATCAACTGCCATGTAACCATTGGTTAAATAACGTATTCTATTTTAATTCACTCTTATATTCTTAGAGAATAATACTTCCAGATTTGTATTCAAGTTGATATTAATATTTGAAACCATATTTATAATAAAAAGACTGTATTAAAGGTTATTGTATTTCTGGTACTTTTCCAAGCGGTGCATCTGTCATAAATTTGTATTCTCCTTGTCGACGATGATATCCAAAACTGTACTATATTGCAATATGTGGTTTTAGTTTACTAAGTGAAAACATTTACAGGAGTGTCTGCTAAGTTCTTTATAACTAGAACCAGATCATTCCATTGTACTCAAAGAGGTTTTCAACATTTAAATGTTTATGGCTTCGAGAAAGATACCTATACCCACGTGTTTGTAAAAAATATAAAATATAGAAGTGCCTGCCTTTGGAGTACTTACATCTAGGGAAAAAAAACACACTTACATAATCTAGATTTTATATGTAGACTCTTCCAAACATATCTGATTTTGATTTTGGTTATATCGGTAATGCAATAATCAAAGTCGCGATTTGACAGTTGCTCATTAAATCGTGTGTGGAGAGAAAAACTTGATAATTCAAGCCTATGAAGCCAATCTGGGGCCTCAATCAAGTCCGATGTCTAAACTTCCTTAGGAACAGTTTCTACTGCATTTTTCTATGTATAAACTACCTTACTAGTTCTTTATGTGTTTCATAATTTTAAACTGAAAATCAAACATATTTGATAATGTAAGGTGGAAACTCTGCAAACTAGATCACCCCTGAGGTTTGTTGTTACTGTTATTTGTTCTTCGTTGGTTGTTATTAGAATCCCTTTGTTAAGTAACCTTTCTAAGCTAATTCTATAACGACTGTATTCAATATAGTATAAGATCACTGACGTCTCTGCGTATTTATCTTAGTGGTCATCTGCTGTGGTTTGAATGCATCCCACAAAATTCGTGCTGGAAACTTAATTTTCAGTGCAACAGTGTTGAGAGGTGAAATCTTTAAGTGGATAGTGGGTCCCCATTCTCTCTTGTGCACGCTCTTTTGCCCTTTTGCCTTCCACTAAGGGATGATGCATTCACAAGGCCCTTGCCAGATGCAGGACCCTCAACCTTAGACTTCCCGGTCTCCACAACTGTAAGAAATAAATCTCTGTTCTTTACACATTATCTAATCTCGGGGGCTTTGTTATAGCAGCACCAAATGGACGAAGACAGAAAACTGCTACCAAGAAGTAGGGCTGCTGCTATGACAAACACCTGAAAATGTGGAAGTGGCTTTGCAAATGTGCAAAAGGGAGGGGGGAAGAATTTGAAAGAGCAGGCTAGAATAAGTCTGTATTGCTATGAAAGAAGGATTAAAGGTGATTCTGGTGGGGGGGTGCTCAGAGGAAATGAAGGGCTGTAAGGAAAGTCTGAATCTTCTTAAGGATTATTTGGGGTCATAGTCAGAATGATGATAGAAACATGAAAAGTAAAGGCCATTTTGATGAGGTCTCAGATGGAAATGGGGGATATTTTATTGGGGACTGGATAAAGGCCATCCTTGTTATAAATTGGCAAAGAACATGTCTGAATTGCTTCGTTGTCAAAGACTATATGGAAGACAAGACTTTATGAGCAATGGACTAAAGTATCTTCCAGAATAAATTTCTAAGCAAAATACTGAAGGAGTTGCATGACTGCCTTTGACCTCATAAAGTGAGATGCAAGAAAAAAGAAACGATTAAAAGGTAAAATTTATAATTAAAAAAGAAGCCGAAGGGAAAGATTTATAAAATTCTCAGCCTGGCCATGTAAGGAAGAAAAACAGTGCGTTCAGGAGAGAATACTAAAGGTGTGACCAAGCAACCCTTTGCTAAAGAGATTACTAGAGAGAGAAGGGGACCAGGTGCTATTCATCAAGACAATGAGAGAAAGACCCCAAAGGCATTTCAGAGATCTCTGAGAATGCCCCTCCCGAAACAGGTCTCCAGAGAGGCGTCCAGGGGACCTCGGTATTCACTACCTGGAGTTGCTTTGGGACTGTTTCTCACATTCCATCACAGCACCCCTCAGCCATGCCAGCTGTGGCTTAAGCAGATCCAGGTGAAGCTTGTGCTGCAGCTTCAGAGGGCACAAGGGATAAGTCATAGCAGGGTTCACGTAGTTCTGATTCTGCAGACCTGCTGATCTCATGAGCTGTGGGGCCATAGGGACTTCCAACTAGATTTCAAAAGATATACTGGGCAGCTTGACGGCCCAGGCAGAAACCTGTCACAGGGATGAAGCCACTGCAGAGAGCCCTGACTAGGGCAATGCCTAGTGAAGCTACAGGAGTAATGCCATCTCAGAGACTCAAGAATTATAGAGCTACCAGAGTGCAGTTGCAGTCTGGGAAAGAACAAGGCAAGAGACTCCAACCTGTGAGAGCTGCTGGGTGGTTTGAGCCCAGAAAAGCCATATGGGGAGGGTTGCCTGAGGCCTTGGGGGCTCAATACATGCCCCAATGTGACCAGGATGTGGGACATGGAGTCAAAGGATATTATTCTCCAGCTTTAAGATTTAATGTTTTCCCTCTTGGGTTTTGGTCTTGCTTGCAATCTGCTACTCCTTTTTTCTTGCCTATTTCTCCTTTTTGGAATGGGAATGTCTGTGTTATGTTTGTGCCAACATAATTCCTTTTTTTTTTTTTTCTATTTTAGGTGTTTTACTCTTGTTGCCCAGGCTGGAGTGCAGTGGTGTGATCTTGGCTCACTGCAACCTCTACCTCCCAGGTTCAAGTGATTCTCCAGCCCCTGACTCCCAGGTAGCTAGGAATACAGGCACGAACCACCACGCCTGGTTAATTTTTGTATTTTTAGTAGAGACAGGGTTTCGTCATATTGGCCAGGCTAGTCTCGAACTCCAGACCTCAGGTGATCCACCCGTCTCAGCCTCCCAAAATGCTGGGATTACAGGCATGAGCCACTGCATCTGGCCCCAGCATTGTACTTTGGAAGCAGATAATTTGGTAATTTGGTTAATCTTACAGCCTCACAGATGGAGAGGAATTTGCCTCCAGATGAACCATGCCTTGAGTCTTAGCCGTATCTGATTTCAAATGAGACTTTGGATTTTGAAATTTTGAGTTGATACTGGAAGGAAGGAAGACTTTTGGGACTATTGGGATGGAATGAATGTACTTTCATTGTAAGAAGGGCATGAACTTTGAAGGCCAGGGCTGGAATGCTGTAATTTAAATGTGTCCTGAAAAGTTCATGTGTTGGAAACTTAATTTCCAGTTCAACAATGTTGAGAGGTGGGACCTTTAATAGATGAGTCATAAAGGCTCTGCCCTCATGAATGGATTAGTTATCACAGGAGTGGGCTCATGATAAAAGAATGAGTTTGGTTCTTTCCTCTTGATCTCCTGCATGTGCTCTTGTCCTTTGTTCTTTCCCATTAGGATGATGCATTAACTTTTGACTTTCCAGACTCCAGAACTTTAAAAAATAAATTTCTTTTCTTTATAAATTACCCAGTCTCAGGTACTCTGTTATAGCAGCACAAAATGGACTAAGACATCATGTAATGACTGGACAGATATTTCCTTAAAATGTTTTGAACCACTAAGTCTCTTAGTTTTGCTGAGGAGCTATGTGAGTATTTGTGTGTGTGTGTCTGTGTATGTGTATGTGAGTAAATGTGTATATTTTTGTGTTGGGGTATATCTCCATGCTATAACAGAAGTTAACAGTTATGCCTTAGCCTTCACTTCTGCTTGTGAAGAGCCTTAAGTCCACCAAGAGGTAAGAGATTATAGGCTTCTCAAATCCTTAATGGGCATGGCATAGCCCTGCTCATGCACATGGCCTTCTAGATTCCCAGGAATCTATGTCAGACCTTTTAAAAACTCTATGGGCATCTCATTACCTTGTTTTTGCTTTTAAGTTTTTTGGTCAGTCTTATGTTTAACCCCAACTAGTAATGATGCTCCAGGCAGGTACTATGTTAAACAGTTGTAGTTCATTGTTTTTGTCAAATGCCACAGAGAAAGGGCTCTTCATGCAGAGTTAGCTCTAAGTAAGGTCAAATAAAAACAAGTTTTGAGAAAGGGGCTTTTCAGTGAGTTTCCAGACTGGTCAAGTAGTGACAAGTCTTGAAGATGGGAGTTTTGCATATCTCTAAATGCATTTTGCCTTCTACAGTGGCTACTATGCTAACGTCTTCCCTAACTACTGTAGTTGCAAGGCTGAAGAACAGACGATAGCATTAAGGCAAGTTAAAACATCACAAAGATTGCAGATATTACTGAGATTCGCCTGTTTTTCTTGAATAAACACTCCTTAGATGGTTGGAAGATTTTAGTTAATTTTCGGGTTTCTGGAAAACATTGATTTTGATAGTTTTTACCAGTGTTCTCATTGGCTTTATACAAAAGCAGATTTTCAGAGGTTCTTGCTTTTCATTCAAGAAGTACTTCTCCTCCATAACTTTACTTTTACTATCATCACATTTAAAGTTAATTTTTTAAATTTTTACATTGATTTTCATTTATTTACAATTTTTATAATAACTATAAAATAGTTAGAATATAATGGCTGAGTAAAACAGAGGTTGCTGCTTAAAAGCTGAGTGTTGGTAATCTATCAGATATTGCAGGCTGAATGTTTCAAATGCTTTTTGTTTTTTAACTTAATTTTTGCAGGCACATAATAGTGTATATATTGATGGAGTTCATGGGCTATTTTGATAATGGCATGCAATGCATAGTAATCACAATAGGGTAAATGGAGTATCCATCCTCTCCAGAATTTGTCCTTTCTTTGCGTTACAAACAATCTGATTATACTTTTTTCATTGTTTTTAAGTGTACAGTAAGTTTTATCAAATACCAGATCTTATTCATTCTAACAAACAATATTTTTGTATCCATTAACAATTCCCACTCCCTCCACCTCCTCCCCATTACTTTTCCCAGTCTCTGGTTACCACTCTTCTATTCTCTATTTCCATGAGTTCAATTGTTTAAATATTTTTAGTTCCACAAATAAGTGAGAAGATGCTAACTTTGTCTTTCTGTACCTGGCTTATTTCACTTGACAGAATGACCTCCAGTTACACCCATGTTGTTACATATGACAGGATCTCATTCCTTTTTTCATGAGTGAATAATACTTCATTGTGTATAAATACCACGTTTTCTGCATCCAGTCATCTATTGATGGACACTTAGGTTGCTTCCAAATCTTGGCTATTGTGACTAGTGCTGCAGTAAACATAGAAGTGTAGACCTATTTTTGATATCCTGATTCTCTTTCTTTTGGGTATATACCTAGCAGTAGGGTTACTGGATCATCTGATAGCTCTATTTTTGGGTTTTTGGAGAACTTCCAAACCATTTTCTATAGTGGTTGTACTAATTTACATTCCCATCAAAAGCATATGAGGGTTTTCTCCACATCCTCACCAGCATTTGTTCTTGCATCTTTTGGATAAAAGCCATTTTAACTGGGGATGATATTTCATTGTAGTTTTGATTTGCATTTCTCTGATGATTAATAATTTTGAGCACCTTTTCATATACCTGTTTGCCATTTGCATGCTTCTTTTGAGAAATGTCTATTCAAATCTTTTGCCCATTCAAAACTCAGATTATTGAATTTTTTCTACTGTGTTGTTTGAGCTCTTTATGTATTCCAGTTATTAATCCTTTGTTAGATAGTTTGCAAATATTTTCTCCCATTCTGTGGGTTGTCTCTTTCACTTTGTTGATGGTTCCTCTTGCTGTGCAAAGGAAAAGGTTTTTAATGTGATGTGATCCCACTTCTTCATGTTTGCTTTGGTTGTCTGTGCTTGTGACTAAAGATATTTTTGTCCAGCCCAATTTTCTGGAGAGGTTCCTTAATGTTTTCCTTTAGTAGTTTCAGAGTTTGATGTTTAAGATTCAAGTCTTTAATTCATTTGCTTTGATTTTTGTATATGGTAGAAGATAGTGTTCTAGTTGCAGTCTTCTGAATATGGATATCCAGTTTCCCCAGCACCATTTTTTGAAGAGACTGTCCATTCATTAATGTTATGTCTTAACACCTTTGTCAAAAATGAGCTCATTGTAGATGTAAGAATTTGTTTCTGGGTTTTCTATTCTGTTTCATTGGTGTGTATGTCTGATTTTATGTGAGTACTATACTGTTTTGGTTACTATCGTTCTGCAGTATAATTTGAAGTCAGTTAATGTGATTCCTCCAGTTTTGTTCTTTTTGCTCAGGATGGCTATGGCAATTCTAAGGCTTTTTTTGGTTTAATATAAATGTTAGGATTTTTCTTCTATTTCTGTAAAGAGTTTCATTGGTATTTCATTAGAGATTGCATTGAATTTGTAGTTTGCTTTGGGTAGTATGAGCAATTTAGCAATATTGATTTTTCCAATCCATGAACATAAATATTTTTTAATTTTTTATATGTTCTGTTCAATTTTTTATCATTGTTTTATAGTTTTCATTATAGAAATCTTTAACTTCTTTGTTTAAGTTTATTCCTAGGTATTTTGTTTTATTAGCAGCTATTATAAATGGGATTACTTTCTCAATTTTTTTCAGACTCTTTGCTGATTTTTGTATGTTGATTTTGTACAAAAATCAACTCTTGCAACCATACTGAAATTGCTTAACGGTTCTAATAGTTTCTGGTCAAATTTTTTGTTTTTTCCAAATAGTAAGACCATATCATCTGCAAACATGGATAATTGGACTTCTTCCTTTACAATCTGGATGTCCTTTATTTCTTTGTCTGATTGCTCTAGCTATGACTTCTAGTACTATGTTGAATAATAGGGACAGAAAGTGAGCAGTCTCATTTTGTTCCAGATCTGAGAGAAAGGGCTTTCAGTTTTTCCCCATTCAGTATGATACTAACTGTGGGTCTGTCATAAATGGCTTTTATTACATAGAGATATGCTATTTCTACACTCAGTTTTTTTAAGGTTTTTTTTTTTTTTTACCATGAAGAGATGTTGAATTTTATCAAATACTTTTCACTATTAATTGAAAGATTGTGTCCTTCATTTTATAGATATATCACATTGATTAATTTGTGTATATTGTATTGTCCTTGCATCCCTTGGATAAATTCCACTTGCTCATGTTGAATAATCTTTTTAACGTGTTGTTGGAGTTTGGTTTATGATAATTTGGTTGAGGATTTTTGCATCAGTGTTCATCAGGGATACTAGCCTGTAGTTTTAATGTGTCCTTGTCTGTTTTTGGTATCATAGTAATACTGGCCTTGTAAAATGAGTTTGAAAGTATTCCTTTCTCCTCTATTTTTTTGGAAGTTTGAGTAGGATTGATATTATTTCTTCTTCAAATGTTTTCTAGAATTCAGCAGTGAAATCATTGGGTTCTGGGCTTTTTCTTGTTGAAAGACTTATTATGGCTTTGATCTCATTACTTGTTATTGTTCTATTCAGGTTTTGAATTTCTTCATGGTTCAATATAGTGAGTTGTATGAGTCTGGGAATTTATCCATTTCCTCTAGGTTAACTAATTTATTGGCATTTAGTAACCCAGAGTAGCCTCTCCTTTTTTTTGAATTTCTGCAGTATCACTTGTAATGTCTCCTATTTCATTTCTGATGACATGCACACCAAGTCCACTGGTTCTGAGCCCAGCAAAGAACGAGGACTTGCCAAGGAATTTCAGTCTTTGTGGCTTAGACTGCCTTTCAAGTTTATCTAGAATTCCAAAGCCTTTTAGTCCATGGTGATGGCGCTTGCTGAAACTTAGGTATGTACCACTGGGATAGAAGACTTGCCTTTGGCTAGGACTAGTCTAAATGTTCCCTCTTTGGGTACCAGCTAAGTTCTTCCCTGTGTGGCTTTCTATACTGTGACAGGGTAGCACCGAGCTCCAATGCAAATTCCTACAATAACTGCACTCTGCCTCCTCCAGCTACACAGATTCTCTCTCAACACAACATGGCCAATGGTGAAGTATGGGAAAGGGGTGGTGTAGGCGGCTCAAGATTGTCTTTCAAATCCCTACTTCAGTGCCTCGTTCCTTAATATGATGTTAAAGCCAGGTTCCGGTTCACCTGATTTTTGGTTCTCATGAAGGTGATTTTTGTGTGGATATTCAGTTTGGTGTTTCTGTGGGGGGATGAGCACTAGAAGATTCTGTTCAACTATTTTGCTCATGAGGTTAATTTCTTGTATACAGCCTATATTTAAGTACTTTTATAATATTTCAATGTGACAATCTGTCCTTCATTAGTATGTTCATATAGCGCTCACAGAAAAAAAACTGAAAATAATCTATAATTGTCCAAAACCAGGAGAATAGAAGGAAAAAACATTATATACAAAAAAATCGAATGCAATAAAGCATAGAAAATAAATGAACTATATTGATGGCCATAAACAAGAATAAAACTCTAAAACAAGATGTTCAGTAGAAGCAAATTTTATAACAATATATACAACGAGATTTCATTTATATGAAGTTCACCTATATAAACTGACAAAACTAAACAATAGATTATTGGCACAAATTTAAGTGGCAAATACATAAAGAGAATTAATACAAAATTAATATTGTGGTTGTCTCTCAGAAAGATGGAAGGCCCTGCAATTGCAATGGAGTATATAAAAGGCCTCTTAGCTACTGGTGTATTTTCAACCTTTAACTTGGATGATGAATCATGGTTGTTCATATTATTGTTTTCTAAACCTGTAATACTTATTTTTATCTATGCAGGGAACTTGAAAAGTTTCTAGAGTCGAGTAGAGCATGGGACAATAAATGGTTCTCCAGTAGATTGCTGTGACAGATACTCTATCTCTTGGAGGCTATGACATGGTAGATTCAATGGAATCTGTTAGCTAACTGAGACATAGAAGCAAGCCTTCAGCAGTTCCCAATAAAAGAAAAGTGTCAGTCTCTAGGGTATTTGAACATTACCATACCTCCTTCAGCGAGTAACAACACTAAGAAACAACCTCTGGATTGCTACCAAATGGATGGAGAACTGACTACCTGGTCATGAGACTCAGGGACCATCTGGCCTGAGCTACCAGTCATGAACTGGAGGTTATCTAGTTCAATAAACTGTAAGATTAGGTACACAATTTTAATATTAAAAAGCATTTGTAGATAGTTCTTTATCATATTCTCACACCAGCTAGAAGTAGACTGCTATGGTACTATAGCTATCATTGGAGATAAACCCAAAGGACAGTGAAAAAGAGAAATTGTCCTAGTGGCCAAAGTTCGAGTATTACATTTTGTTCCGTTTACCTGGAAACAGAGGTAACCTAAGAAAAGATACAATACTAGTTCTCCTGAATTGAAAGCTGAGCTAGCCACCTAGGCAGTTTGAATTCTACATACCTGTAAGCAAACTAGTAAAATGGGCAATCATGGTGTTGGCTGAGGAAATTTATTCTGGTTATCAAGGTCCACTGAAATAGTTTGGTAATATATAGTGCATGTCAAAAGGAATATGGGAAGATGTAAGAAAATTCCTGGGACAACTCAAGTACTACTTTGACCAATGATAAAGTTTTATACAATTTTTAAATTTTCAAAGGAAAAACACTCAGCAAACTAAGATTCTTGAACCGAGATTCAAACTAAGAATATCTAAAATGAATACTGAAGAAGGAAAGTCATAAGTTACAACTACTATGACCAACTAGAGAACTCAGAATGACAGCCGGAACGTATATTTCTTCGCTTGCTCCTAGAATGTAACACTCATTTTCCCTGCACAGCCAATTATCAAAAATTTAAAAACATTTCTTCCTCTTCTTTTAGGCCAGATCACAATAGAATAAAAGGAAGACTCGATGTCACTTAAGATCCTGGACTTAGTGAACAGCAGCTCAAGCTTGATTGGGATATATGTTTGGGTAGCTGTGGAGGGTGCTGGAGATCTGGAGATATCCTTAGATCATTTTCAGAATTATTTTATTTTTATTTTTTTTTTTTGAGACAGAGTCTTGCTCTGTCACCAGGCTCTCCAGACCGGAGTGCAATGGCGTACTCTCGGCTCACTGCAACCTCTGCCTTGACAGAAATTCATCTTGAAATAACATGAAAATGGGAGAGAAAGAGATTGAGATTGATTGATTGATTCCAAAATATAAGGGAAAAGGAACAATTTTTGAAGGGATTGACATAAGCTGGAGTTTTGAAACTGAAGGACTTTCTCTTTCTACCATCATTTCTATTTTTTGTTTTTCTCTGGAATCATGGCTATTTCCTTATATGGCTCACATCTTATAAAACTAAGACCAAACTAGAGTGCATACTTCTTCCTGGGATCATTTTAAACATCTTTCTAAATCCCTGAAAGATTACCTTTGTGATTGGTTTCTTCCAATCACACAGGTAATCTTAACAGAAGACGAAGAGGTAATCTTAATAGAAAGTAATCTTAATAGAAGACAAAGATTCACTTAATAATGTATGTACAGCTCTGAATTCAAGCAACTTTAACAAACCAAACTAGTTTGTCTCTGTATCCTCCTGTTAAATATAGTTTAAAAATATATTCTTGAAAATTCATGGTGCATAACCAACAGAATTTCCTGCTTCAAGTCTTAAACAGGGATTATGAATATTAACTAAAAGTTGAGTCATTATTAAAAAGCAAACATCAGTGCAAAGGAATTTTCAAATTATGTCTGGAGTTTTTGGTAGCAAAGATGGCAGCACACAAATTCATAGTTTTTACTTGCATATACTGTACAGAAAATCCATAATATCTGCTTTGTAAACAAAATAAAAGCCATTTTGTTATAATTTCTAATTAGTAGATATTACTTGTGTTAAAAGTCCCTTTGCTTATATATTAGTAAGAATAAAACATGTTTAACTCTGGCATTAGTGCTATCCCTATAAAACAAACACACACACATTTAAGTACATACAAAGATACCTACTAAAACATATATTAATGTTGATAGGTATGAAACGTATATTTAATACAAATTATAACTTTTTTATTACCTTATCATTTACAATTCCTCATATTACACTATTTTAGGGATAAATACAGTCATTTATATGTTCCAAGATCTTCTTTATGCCAGGAATTATTTCATATTTAAAGCGATCATTTTAACTATGACATGGTTTTTCATGGGAGTTTCCTTAGTTTAATTTAAAAAATAGACTACTTTACTGCTTTTGGCTCTTTGCTGTTCAATTCCTTACCCTTCCCCAGAAACAAGACTAGATCTTTGCCCTTTGTTGATATTGCTGCTCAAGCTCATTATCATGTGAATATCTGGTTATTGTTTTATGAATGTTCATTTTCTAGAAGCTCACTGTTTCTTTCTCAACAGCCAACTTTACACTAGCCACACTCATTATCATCATATGGCAGTATTGCTCTTCCTCTGCCTTTGCTGCTTTAAAAATTAATGCACTGTTATTTTCTGAATACTGCATAAGCTGCTTATGAGTACATTATGCTATCAAGCAAGCACATGCAGAAAAGCTTCCTAAACTGTTATTCTTTCAATGAAAATACAGCTGGTTCTGCTTCAAAGGCACATCTTTTCACCTGCAAATGGACTTGCTCCTGCACTTATTCCTCAATTCATTGTCTTTTATTTGTGTCTAGAAATCTTTAATTGCCTTTAATTAGAAAAAAGTAAATTCAGTGCTTTAATCTTGCAAATACATTCAATCATAATTCTATCTGGGATGAATACCAAATTCTATTCACTGTCTGATCTCTATAACAAAGATATATAATTTATTGTCCATTTATATAGACCACACCAATTAAGATACAATAGTAAAGCAAAAAGATAAGAGTCAAAATATTTGAAAAGAAAAATTTGCAATCTAAATTTAATTACTCAAATGAATTATTGGAAGATGAGTTATTTACAGCATGCCAAAAACACTGGCAAATAATATTTGGTAATCAACAATAAAGACTTTTATATTTCCTTCAACATTTTTAGAATAAATCTCATCAACTGCTTCAAATCCCTCCTCCCTTCATCAAAAAGCAAAACATTACTTGGAATCTTACGTTTCTTGCATTACCTGAATTACATATAAAAGTAATACAATTTGTCATATAAAGTAAATTTGCAACTGCCATATGAACACTATTTTCAGTTACTATATTGCGAACTACAAATATCTGAAGAAGACTCATTACAAAACTAGGGGTCAAAAGTCTTTTGTAGGGAACCTTGTTAAAAAACTCTAGTAACTATGTCAGTAAACAAATGGCCTGCATTTTAATACCTTCAAGATGAATAAAATTACAAATGCTCACAGGAAAATAACCAAGTAAAACGTTAATCAATCAAATTGATAAAATGAAAATAACTACAAAGCCAGAAATAATCCAGTAGATTACCATCAGCATAAGGTATCTTTATATTAAATAAATCGTGCAAATGATACCGTAATTTCCCTAAAGAAAAAAAGTAAGTATTATCCACCAAAGTAAACTATGCAAAAAGTAACACTTTTCTCAAAATTATTTAGAGATATCCAGACTATAGACAGCAGGCTTAGTAAATTCATCATTAAAAATGAAAATCTTGTGCAATATTTTCATTTTAATTATTTTATAGAAGCAATTCAAACCAATGATAATTTTTCAATGCTTGGACAGAACAGCTTGTCATATATTACCATTACAGAGAATACACCCTCATTTAATACCACATTAAGTACTAAGAAACAAGCACTAAGCTTAGAGCTGCTAAATATAAATCAAGTTACTCAAAAAATATAAATTAATTTCCAAGAAAATTCATATTAAAAATCCAAACCAAGCAACAAGTTATACATGGAGGGAGATTATAGTAAAATAGAAGATATTATAAATAAAATCAATCTTGAATTTGTAAGATTAGCACAAAAAGAAAATCCACAAACATTTAAGAAGTGGTTATATGCAGGATACCCTTGGGGATCTAGAGAAGTAAAATCAAAGACAAAAACAAAAAGAATAGCACAAAACTAAGAATGACCTAAGAATTAGGAAAGTTGCTTTATTGTTTATTTAAATATTTATTAAGTACCTTTTGTGAACATCATTAGAGATGCCAAAAAAATTAGATGGAGCTTCTGTCATCAATAATATTTAAATTATAGTATGAACAATTTTTAAAAATCATACATGAAAGATAGGAAAAATTAATCACATATAAAAACTTAAAAATCCTTATTGTCTAGGTTAAATAAGAATATTAATAAACTTTATTACGTCAAATATGCCAAAAAAAATATGAGATTTTCCTCCCCCTTTCCCAAAAAAGGGAAGAAAAGAAAAAAAATGAATGGAAAATGTTGAAAATTTGGAGAATGCAAAAGAAAACATGGTCAAAATGTGTCAAGAAAAAAGCTTAGAGTGGAGATTACTCAAGGAAAATCACTACAAATGAAAAATCTAAATAAAAATATCAAAATATATCCAGATTTTTTATTCATAGTAAATTATATAAAATTAAATTTACTTGCTTTAAAACAAAGATTCTCAAGCTGTATTAAGAAATCAATTCTATCATTTATTTATAGATGAAAATAAAGGGACAAGAAAAATACCAGAATACTTAACAAAATAAAGGTATTTTACCAATATTAACATAAAACAAAAAGAACTCTAAACAAAAACTTCATAAATACTTTATAAATAAAATGGCCGTTATATAATAGAAAAGGAAACTCATCATAAATATTGACCAATTTACAAATGCTAAGCAACAAAAACAGCTTCAAATATACAAAGCAAAACTGGATAGAATTACAAGAATTGAAAACTATAGTCTTAGGGTATTTTAATTCTCATTTTTCAAAAATGACAGCTAAAATATATAAAAAGCACAAAATAGATTTGAAAACTGTAATTAACATAAGTAGTACTGCATCCTAATAGAGAATACCTATTCCTTTCAAGCACAGGGAATGTTAACAAAATTGACTGCATACTAATTCAGAGAGGAAACATTAGTATCAAAATGACATCATGCAGAAAACATTGTCTGTATAAAAAACAAGGTTAAAAATCAATTTGCAAAGAAGTAAGAGTGGAGCTTTTGTGTGTGATTAGAGTTAAGCTATTATTACTTTATACTAGACTGATGTTTTATGGAAGTCTCACGGTAACCACAAAGAAAAAAATACTAATAACAGATACAGAAAAGATAAATAGAAACAATCAAAGTATATCACCACAAAAATTATCAAATTGCAAAGGAAGATACCAAGAGAGTAAGAAAAGGACAAAAAAAGTTTGAAACAGACAGAAAACAACAAAATGACAATAAAAAGTCCTTACTATCAAAAATTACTCTAAACATAAATACATTAAACTCAACAATCAAAAGCTATACAGTGCCTCAATGGATTAAAAAAAGGTTCAGTTATATGTTCTCTATAAAAGACTAGCTTTAGATTTAATGACATGCACAGGCCAAAAGTAAAGAGATGGAAAAAGATCTTCCAGGCAAATGGTAACCCAAAAAGAGCAAGAGTAGCTATACTTATATCTGACAAAATAGAATTTAAACCAAAAACTGTAGTAATTACCTACTCTGTGTGTGTAGTAATCACCTGTTTTTTATATTTTTCCGTGTATGTCTTACCACACACAGAAAAGGTACTATGTGAGATAATGCATATTTTAAGTGGTTTGACTGTAGTAATCATTGTGTGTATGTGTATGTATATGTGCATATAACCAAACAACATGTTGTACACCTTAAATACGTACTATAAAAAATATGTACTCTAGGCCATGTATTTATATAAGGAACTTCTATTTTACAATGGTAAAAAAGACAACCTGATTGAACATACCTGACTAGAATATGGTCAAAAGATCTGAACAGACATTTTTCCAAAGAAAATGAAGAAAATGACAAAAGGGTACATGGAAAGGTCCTTAACCTCCCTAATTATCAGAGAAGTGCAAATCCAACCACAATGAGATAATGTCTCACACCTGTTAGGATGACTATGTTCAAAAAAACAAAAGATAACAAATGTTAGCGAGGATACAGAAAAGAGGGAATCCTTGTATATTGTTAGTAGAAATGGGAAAAAAAAAGAATGGAGGTTCCTCAAAAAAATAAAAATATAACTACTATATGACCCAGCAATCCCTCTCCTAGGTATATACCCAAAGAAAATAAAATCACATTTTAGAGATAGCATCTTCACTGCAGCATTATTCACAATAGCCAAGATATGGAAACAATCTAAGCGTCCACTGACAAATGACAGGCTCAAGAAATTTGATACATATATATAAATATATTTCAGCCTTTAAAAAGAGGGCCCTGCCATTTGGGAAAATGTAGATGAAATTGGAGGACATTATGCTAAGTGAAGCAAGCCAGACAAAGAAAGAAAAATACTGCATGATCTCTGTTATATTTTCAATCTTAAAAACTAGATGTCAAATACCTAGAAAAAGAAAGTGGAATGGTGGTTACCAGAGTTGGAGGGAAGGAGAAATGCAGAGATGTAGGTCAAGAGTATAAAACTGCAATTATGTAGGATGGATTTAATATACCGCATGAAGACTATGGTTAATAATATTGTATTTTTACATTGGGTATTTGCTGAGAGTTGATTTTAGAACTCTTAACCATACATAGAAAAGGTACTATGTGAAATGATGCACATTTTAATTGGCTTGACTGTAGTAATCATCTACTGTGTGTGTGTATGTGTATGTATGTGTGTATATAACAAAATGTCATGTTGTACACCTTAAATATGTACTATAAAAATTCTTAATTGGCTATCTGTATTCCAAATATTTTTCACTTTGTTTGCATGTCTTTTGTTTTGCAGAAATATATTTTTTCTTTATAAAGTGTACTTTTTGTATCTTATTTATGAAATAGATATATACTTTATTTTGGTATCAATTATTTCTATTTATATTCTGACTTCTACTGTAACTTCTTTGTTTATCCTTTAGTTGCCTAGAAGAGTTATTTTTATTAATTTATTTTGTATTTCCAAAGTAATGGTAGCGATGGGAAAAAGTACACTAAAGGAGAGGGTAGGTTGAAGAAGGGAAATTTACCTTATTGCTTCTAACTAATTTCTAATTTACTACATTTGATTAAAAAATGAAGTTATAGAATATTGATTCTTTAAAACTTGAGGTACTTCCTTTGTCACTAGTAGGTAGGTAGGTAATTTTTTAGAAATACTCAAGTATCCTTGAAAAGAAAATCCTGTACCTAGAGCCTAATTTAAAATAGGTAATCTTCCTGTTATCTTCCTGTGCTAAGTGAGCTCTTCTAGTCTGCCATTCTGCTAGGGTAACATCTCTTTGAGGGTCCAAGTATATTTGGGAGTTTCAATTCCAACTAGAAATCCTTGTATGCATTCTTCCTTAATCCTTCTTTCACGTATGACCCCTGGAAAATTCTTTTTTTTTTTTCTGAGCTTAGCTATCCACTTAAAAGTACATTTGTTCTACTTCATTTAGCATATTTTGCAAGAGAATTTTGAAGTTATCAAATTATTGAGTCACAGAATTAACAGTTATAATATGTTAAATTGTAATATGTAATATGTTAATACAAAGGAATGATTTAATGAATTATAAAATTTAAAAATGCTGACTGTATAAAAGCATTCATCCTTAATAATAACAATATTTGTTTATTTTATTAAATTAATTAAAATTATGAGAACACTGAAAGATCATAAGTACCTGAAGTTCATATCTTAATGGTAAGCAGGACTGCATTTACTTTTGCTTCCATAAAACTCTATTAAGTCCTTCTTCACTCATATATTTCTGTGTATCATATGTATTAAAGAAAATTTATATGCATAATTGTGTTTTTAATCTTAATTCATAGGAGTGTATCAAAGATAATTCATGCTTACCAATTTGTTTTCTGTATTGATCAACAGGAAGTTTTATAGTAGAAGCATCTTTTTTACCCATCTTTGATCTCCAAAATGCCTGCTGAAAAGAAAAAAATTATAATGAAATTCTTTTTAAAACAGCAATATCTATAAAATTCAGAAATAGTTTATTCTATAAAATTCATCTTTAAATCAATGGGTACAAGTACCTTTGACTTATTTCTATTAAATATTCATAAAAAAAATTTTTCAAATAAATTATCAATGATATAATTGCTGGTAATTAAATTTCTCAGTCATTTGTTTTTGGTAACATTTATCTTATCAAGTACTATGAGTGCTCAATTAAACCACACTGTTAGAGAATATTATCCATAAATATGAAAATAGGTTGGGGCTTTTGGCAACATGTTTATTTACAAGTATATATATTTTGGATATATATATTTACTATATTACATAAAACGTAAGGGTAAAGTTTAATCTCAAGTATTTTGTATTTTATTTTAAAAAGCATGACTTATGCAACCGAAGCAGGTGAATTTCAGTTCTAGTTCTACCCGTTAATGTAAACAGCAAAAACGACTACCATTTATTAATATTTACATGCTTATTACATCATATGCACTGTTTGATTTAATCTTCAACATATTTTTATTGATATACAATAGTTGTACATACTTTGGGGGAATATATGTAATATTTTGAAACCTGTATACAATGAGTAATGACCAAATCAGAATAATTAGGATATCCATCACCTCAAACATTTACATGTTCTTTGTGTTGGGAGTATAACAAAGCTTCTCTTCTAGGTATTTAGAATATACAATAAATTATTGTTAATCATAATTTTCCTACTGTACTATCGAATACTAGAAATTATTTCTTCTATCTAACTGTATTTTTGTAACCCTTAACCAACTTCTCTACCCTTTTACCCACTTCCTGTCCCCGACTCTGGTAGCTGCTATTTTACTCTATCTCCATTAGATCCCCTTTTTCAGTTCTCACAAATGAGTGAGAACAGGCAATATATGTCTTTCTGTGCCTGGCTTATTTCACTTAAGATAACGACCTTCAGTTCTATCCATGCTGCTGAAAATGGTAGCATTTCATTTTTATGGCTGAATAATACTCCATTGTGCATAGAGACTGCATTTTTGCTATCCATTCATCTATTGATGGATGCTTAGATTGATTCCATATCTTGGTTATTTTGAATAATACTGCAATGAATGTGAGAGTTCAGATATGTCTTCCATATACTGATTTCCTTTCTTTTGGATATATGCCCAGGAGCAGGATAGTTGGATTATAAGGTAGTTCTATTTTTAGTTTTCTCAGGAACCTCCATATTGTTTTCCATAATGGCTGTCCCAACTTACATTTTCACCCACAGTGTATGAGCATTCCCCTTTCTCCACATCCCCACCAGCACTTGTTATTTTTTGTCTTTCTGATAGTAGCCACAGTAACTAGGATGAGATGATATCTCACTCTGCTTTCAATTTGAATTTCCCTAATGATTAGTGATGCTGAGTATGTTTTTCATATACCTGTTGGCCATTTGTATCTTCTTTTGAGAAATGTCTGTTTAGTTCTTTTGCCCATTTTTCATTGAATTGTGTTTTGTTATTGAGTTGTTTGAGCTCCTTATATATTCTGAGTATTAATCCATTGTTTGATGAATATTTTGTAAATACTTTCTCCTGTTTTGTAATTTGTCTCTTTACTTTGTTGATTGTTTTCTTTGCTGTGAAGAAGCTCTCTAGCTTGATGTAATACTATGTGTCTATTTTTTATTTTGTTGCCTGGGCTTTCGAGAGCTTACCCCCCAAAATTTTTGAAAGACCAATGTCCTGTAGTGTCTTCCCAATGTTTCATCTAGTAGTTTCATAGTTTTATGTCTTACATTTAAGTCTTTAATCCATTTTGAGTTGATTTTTGTATATGATGAAAGACAGGCAATCTATTTGCATTCTTCTGCATATAGATACCCAGTTTTCCCAGAACCATTAATTAAGGACACAATCCTTTCCCCATTGTAAGTTCTTGGCACTTTTATAAAAAATGAGTATAACTCTAAGTATGTGAGTTCTTGGCACTTTTATAAAAAATGAGTAAACCCTAAGGTTTCTCAGTTCTGTTCCATTGGTCTATGTGTCTGCTTTTATGCCAGTACCCAATTGTTTTCATTACTATAACTTTGTAGTATAATTTGAAATCAGATAGTGTGATGCTCTGGCCTTGCTCTTTTTGCTCAGAACTGAATTAGCTATTCTTATGGGGTTCCATATAAATTTTAGGATTGTTCTTTCTATTTTTGTGGAGAATGTCATTGGTATTTTGATAGAGATTGCATTAAATCTGTAGATCACTATGGGTAGTAGAGAACTTTTAACAATATGAATTTTATCATGAAGGAACGTTAAATTTTATTGAATGCTTTTTCAACATCAATTAAATTGATCTATGGTGTTTGTTCTTGATTCTGTTGTGATACATCATTTTTATTGATTTGGGTATGTTGAACCATCCCTGCATCACTGGGGTGATACCACTTGATCTTTTTAATGTGTTGCTGAATTTGGTTTGTAGTACTTTGCTGAGATTTATTCATCTATGTTCATCAGGAATATTACTTTGTAGTTTTCCTTTTTTTTTAAATTGTGTTCTTGTCTGATTTTCGTTATCAGAGTAATGCCAGCCTTGTAAAATGAGTTTGGCAGTATTCCCTCCTCTTCAATATTTTGGAATAGTTTGAGTAGAAATGGTATTAGCTCTTTAACTGTTTGGTAGCAGTCAGTAATGAATCTATCAGGTCCTGCACTTTTCTCTGATGGAAGATTTTTTTATTACTACTTCAAACTCATTATTCATTATTGGTCTGTTCAACTATTTTGTCTTGTCATGTTTAATCTTAGTAGGTTTTATGTGCCGAGGAATGTATTCTTTTATTCTAGACTTTGCAATTTGTTGGTGTACAGTTGTTCATAGCAGTCTCTTACAGTGTTTGCATTTCTGTGGTGTCAGTTGTAATGCTTCTTTTTTATTTCCCATTTTATTTGAGTTTTCTCCTTTTATTCCTTGGGCAAGCAAAAGCTCGTTCTACTTATCTTTTAAAAAATCAACTTTTTGTTTTGTTTATTTTTTGTACCTTTTGTCACAATTAAAATTTATTTCTGCTCTATAAGTTTTATGATTTTTATTGAATTTATTGCAGCCGAGAGTACAACCTGATCAATTCAAATATGTTATTATTTATGGAATATGAATGCTACAGTCATAAGTATTCTCCAAACTGGTACCTGGAAGTTGTTCCTCATTCCTTCTAGTAAGGTGCTGCAAGATGAAGATGAGGTCAGACAAGAACTGGTCTTGTCACAAGAAAAAAAATAGAGAAAGGAAAGTCTAGTAATTTGGGGCAAAAAATGTTGGAAAAATCCAATTTCTTCTAAGAACCAAATAACAGGGGAAAAAAAACAAAAGCAGGCTTTGAAGAACAAAGACCCATTAAAACTTAGCAGCTAAAAAAAAAGAGAGAGAGAGAGAGACAAAGAGCAGATTAGGGATTTTACTGTTTCACCTCAGCCTATTATTTCAGATTACTTCAAAGTAGACACTTTTGGTAGAAAAAGAGAAGCCTAGGAGTTCTGAAGCACAGAAAAAAAAGTGGACATGAGAATTAGATCTAGAAAAGAAACTGCACTGTATTTATGGGCACATGCAACTGAGTAGAAATGGTAAAAATGTTACTAAAATGTGAGGGAACTGTGTTTGCGAAGAAACCAGAAACATAATCTAAAAAAGTCTTTGAATGAAAGCCAACTTTTGGGCCTATACATTTAAATCAGCATACAGCAGACTCCAAGGAAGACAAACTCTATAGAGTCTGAAACATCTACTTCACACATGACTAGAAAGGAAGAACCATCCAGAGGGGAGAGCCATGACAAATGGACAAAAAGACCATAAACTGAAACTTCTACTTCAGTACAGTGGATCTTCTCAGTGATCTCATGGGCAGCAGGTTTCATTATCACAATGGACCAATGACTCCTGTGGGTGTCCCATTCTTCCCTTTACAGAGGGGAATTATTATTGCAGGTACAAAGCAGTTATCCACTGCTTAATCATTATTTCTTAGGGTTTTGTGATGCTGGAGAAGAGTAGAAGAATGTCATAGTCTTGAGCTCCTGACCTCAGGTGATCCACGCACCTCGGCCTCCCAAAGTGCTAGGATTACAGGCGTGAACCACCGTGCCCGGTCAAGAATGTCAGAGTCAAATTGAGACAGAGGACTGTGTGTTAGCTTGAGATCCTTGGCTTGGAGCTAGATGCAATAAATGGAAAGTTTAGGTTCTCTCTATTGGGAAGACAGAAAAAAATAATTGCATAGCTATTTTCAGGCCGGAAAGATAAATTATTATAAAAACTGTTGGCTACTCACTAAAATACATGTTCTCCTTCCCCCTCCTGCCCCTCAGGGTACACTTGACCGTATTTCTCAGCCTCCTTTGATGCTAGTTGTGGGTGCATCACTTATTTTCAGCCAACAGAATGTGAGTAAATTACTGTTTGCTACTTCTAGAACTGACCTAAAAAACTTTCCTTGTATACTCATTTATCCAGATGAAATGGAGATGACCTCTAGGTTAACTCTGAATATGATGTGCTGAAGATGATAACAGCCTGGATCTTGAATGACTGCATGGAGGAGAGCTATTCAACCAAATTGTTTTTCTCTTTCATATTGCTGTGATAACAAGAAATAAGTTTGCAGCATTTGTAGTACTGTATATTTTTGGCATCTATTTGTTACAATAGTTGTCATCACTGAAACTAAAACAAATAATTATAGATGTTTCCACATAAACTGATGCAATTATCAAACTGTAATTTTTCTAAAGAGCTTTATTAAGGTTCTAAAACACTAAATGCATTTGAAATCTGTCCAGACAAAATTGTATTGTTTATCTATATATGTTTTCACACAGATAGTTAACAATGATCCCACCCAATGCAGTAAAAAGCATCTACAACTTAACAATATTTATTCATATGCAATAAAATTATAAGTTCAGCTAAAAACCTAATTTTCTAATCATAACAATCTTTATATTTATAGTATTATTGCAATATCTAGGTATGTTCAAATTCAGACAAAGTCAAATAAGTTAAATTTTTGTTTCTAATAAAATATATAGTTACTGCATTAAGATAACATTTTAAAATTCTAGAAATAAAGCCAAGACAGCAACTAATTTTATAGTCTTACTCTTTATAATTCAAAACATTAAAAATAATTCTGTCAAGACAAGCACCATAAAAATTATCAATAGATATATTATAATTTATTCATATAGCTATCCTATTTGCATTGTATTTTGCATTTATTAATTGTAACTAGGAATCAAGTTATTTTAATCTTAATTGTGTGCAGCTAGGGAAGATGCCACTCTATTTTACAAAACAAGTTGAATTAAATGAATAAACACCCAAGATATTATCCCCTTTTCAATTTAGTTTTCTTCTTTTCCTTTGCAGACTATGCTTAATTTTTTTTTTTTTTAAAGAAAATCACTAAGGCTATCTGCCAAAATGTTTACTCATTATGCTTCTCCCAATTCCTTCCTGGTCATTTAAACCAACATCCCAACATAGATAACACTTTAGAGGTCAATATTTTATTCATTCACTACCTATAATAAATAAAAAAGTAAGAGGTCTATCAAAAATATGTTTTCACCAAAGTAGCTGAATTTTACTTTTATGCTAATATGCTTTACATAAAAAATTATACCAGGGAAAAATCTAAAGAATCTAAATTTTTAGAGGGGCCTATGCTCTATGAACAGACATTTTATATATATAATAATCACTGAATATAAAGCTTCAAAAGGATTTCAACCAAGATACGTTAGAGAAAAACTGGTTTAAATTGTTTGTTCTTAGTTATTTTTAGTGGTTTGGTAGTATTTAATTAAAATTTAGACGTTCTCATTGTCTTTGAAATTATTATATTCTATTCAGTAAGTAAAATAACATTTTACCAAATGATAAGACCAAGGAACTGCCTATAGAACACATTCTTACACAAATTACTTACATTTTATTAGCTGCAAGAAACACAAAAAAATAGAAAGCATTTTACCTTACTAATAAACACACTGAGGCTATTTTAAATGACCTAAAGAGATACCCATTCATCTGTATGGTGCAAACTGTCAATGACTCAGACATGTAGAACCTTTAAAATGTTCTGACTTTTCTTTGTTCTTCAAAGCCTTGCAGTAATCATCATTCATTTCTATTGCTTTGATGGTTAGATAGCAAACTCCCAAGAAATCCAGGGAGACATTAGCACATACAGCCGCAATTTCTAATAAGACAGCTATTTGCATACAAGATCAGCCACAATTTAAAATGTGTTGTGATAGATGCGGAAAGGGAATAACAGATTTATATTAGCATGTACAATACCAAGATTGTTTTCACAATTTAATTCCTTGGAGATTATGTCTCATCACCTTCTTTTATAAAGAACACTGCATTCCCTGAGGAACTAACTTGCTCTGAGACCAAGCTAAACTAAAATATGGATTAATAAGATAATATTTATTATTTATGAATTTTGCTGTAGGAATGATTTCAGATTAAATCATCACAGAAGTTTCCAAGATTCTTGAAACTTGATAACACATATTTAAAGAAGAAAAATGCTAATTTTATTTAATAACTAAATTGGATATTAAAATAATTCAGTTAATTTTTATCTAATTAAAATTTTGCACTCGTTAGGACTTTTAAGATCAAATACAGCATTTTTGTTTTTACTATGCTTTCTTAACCTGAATTTTGCAGAGCAATTTTGCCAACTGTATTTTTAAACATAATATCTGACCTTTAAAAACAAAGGTAGTAATATATTCAATTACCTTCTGACTAAGTTATTTTATTGCTCATTTATACCTTTTTTATGAAATCCAGAAAGAACAAGTAAAGAAATAAGAAATCGGAAGCCTTCACATATGTCTCTGCTTCCAGAAAAAGCATTAAATCCAGACTGTGACATTTAAATACATATAAAAACACAGGTTATTAAAAAAAGTTCAACCCATGACCACAGAAAAATAATTATCTTAGTTTTTAAGGCTAAAAGAAAGACATTTACTT
Source organism: Sapajus apella (assembly GCF_009761245.1). Classification (NCBI taxonomy): domain Eukaryota; kingdom Metazoa; phylum Chordata; class Mammalia; order Primates; family Cebidae; genus Sapajus; species Sapajus apella. The sequence goes on along the minus strand of NW_022436943.1, from coordinate 7,991,443 downwards.
AAGAAAACTCTTCGTTAAACATGAAGCTGTAATTAGGCAGAAAAGGTACTTGGTTATGGCTAGATCAAAGTTGAGAACCAATCGTGAAAATACAAATTCATGCTAGATGCTGAGGATAGAATAATAAACACAGAAGATATTTGTCCCTGATCTAATGGCACACCGACCGTTTACAGAGTATTACAAATGTAAAAGTGTTCATTCACTTAACATACTTAAGTCATTGAAATGATGACACATTTCCTAGATAAAGCAAAAATCCTTAGTATAAAGAACCATTAATGATCTGAATTTGTCATTTGTTCCTTTCTCATGTTCCGGTACACTAACAAATTCAGCTTTTAGTTCCACGATTTTGACAAGCTCATTCACGTTTCCATGAATTTACTCATGTTCTGCAATTTACTTTAAATTTCCTTTCAATACATCCCCACTTGTAGAACACATATATTTTAATATTGCACACAAGAGTCACCTCTGAGTAATCAATCATTCAGATCTTGCCTAAAAGGCATCATTCATGATTCAGACCTTCAGAGATAGCTCACCACACTTAAGGAAATGAAAAAAAAAAAAAAAAAAAAGGATCATCTGAAAGACAATCAAGTGTGAAGTGGACAAGTTATACACAATTATAATATTAAAATGCAATATTATAAGTAATGTTAATTATTTCAATTAAGTATATGTATTATTCAAATTAATGATATATTATCATTGAGACAAATTATTACAATGAGGAAATAATTCTTACTGTATAAAATTGGAGAGCTAAAGAGTTATTCTACAGTTTTCAGAGATCAAAGTGTCCAATTCACCTACGCTTTGACAAATTAATTTCCTTTATAGTTGCAGAAAAAGTATCTCAAAACTTAAATAAGTGAAAAATGATTTCTAAAATTTTTATTACTTGCCAACATTGATATAAAAATTTATAAGAAAAGTAAGTACAGGACCCTTATCTGTGTAAACCTAGAAAGTCATGTTCCAGGAAAGAAATCTTATTTTTTGGGACTCACCTTCCAGCCAAATGTTGGAACTAAAACACAGTATCAGGAAATAGTGCTAGACCAGGTATATTTCCTTATAAAAAAAGAAAGAACCAAAAATATTTAACCGCTCTCTCAATATCATACACAAAAATTAATTGAAGATAGATCATACAACTGAACAAAGGAGCTAAGACAATAAAGTTACTAGGGAAACATATATTCATGACTTTGTAGAGGCAAATGTTTATTGAGGAAAACATAGTAGGATGTATCATAAAAGAGAAAAAAGGATGAACTGGATTACATCAAAATTAATATTTGCTTATCAAAAGACACAAATAAGAAAATAAATAGGTAATTACAGATAGTATTCATAATATATGTATCTGACAAAATAATTTGAATCCAGAATGCATTAAAAAAACTATCTCATAATATAAAGCATACAACCTAATAATTTTAAAAGGGGTAAAAAACTTGAACAGGAACCAGAAACTTCAACAAATGAGATACATAAATGACAAGCACATGAAAAAGTTCTTAACACCACTAGTAATCAGCAAAGTGCAAATTAAAATTAGAATTGAGATACTACTACATATCTACTAGAATGGTTCAAATAAAAAATATTTCATATACAAAACATTGAAGAGAATGTGGGGCAACTAAAATTGCTGGTACAATTTCTTCAGAAAATTGACAGTTCCTACAAAGTTAACAAGCATCAATTTTGCAATTCAGCTCCTAGATATTTATGTAAGAGAGATAAATGTATACGGTTACAAAATACTTTCTACAAAAATGGTCATAGTGGCTTTATTCACAATCGTTAAAAATTGGAAGCTGACCCAATATTGATCAACAGAAGAACTGATAAACTGTGGTTTATTCGTGCAGTATAATACCACCCAACCAAAAAAAGCAAAAACAAAAACAAAACTGAACATATGCAATAGAGATAAATCTCAAAAATATGCTGAGAAAAAGAAGCAATGGTGTCTCTCTATTTAAATTGTCATTAATCAGTGTTATTTGTTCTTGTAGCATCACTTGACAATGGCGATCTCTACTCCCTTGGAAATACTTGAAAAAATACTTCCTATGTGCTAAGGAATAAGTGAGAGGTGAGAAAGCAGAGATGGAAAGTGGCAATCCATTACAAATAAATATAAGAAAGGAGACAGCACAGTAAGTAGAAAGGAACTGAGGTTGAGGAACAGTGTTTTTATTATGCTTTGTTTTTATTCTTTAGGGCTTGTTTCTAATAAAAAATGAAAATTTGAGTTGGTCTAAATAATAACTAGAAGGAATAACTAGAAAGTGAGAGGGTGAAGATACATTAAAAAAAAAAAGTAATATTGAATGAGGTTTCCAACTACAGAAGAAAGCATGGAATCCAGCATTCACCTCAAGTAATAATCATAGCCCACTATATCTGTCACTTTAACATGAAAAAGAAAAAACGGGCTAAATTAGACATAAGCTTGAGGTCTGGTAACCAAAAGTAGAGAGAATTCTATCTAGTAACTCTGTTTTCACTGTGAAGTAAAAGGCAAGATTATCTCCTTATGAGAGAAAGGAAAGGTGGGAAGTTTGAAGGTTTGCAAGTACAGAGCTGGAATTAATGCTATGGAGGAATGGAAAGAGTTCTGTAAAGAAAGCATGATTCACTGGGTGCAGTGACTTGTGCCTATAATACCAGCTACTCTGGGAGCTGAAGTGGGTGGATCTCTTGAGCCCAGGAGGCTGCAGTGGACTACCTGATTGCAAATAATATTTTTCCTTCTGAGTGCTTAGCTACTCAGTGCTGACATAGGGAAGGATAGTCTACTAGAGTAAGCAGAATTTAAGTTTTCCCAGACAGAAAGGTAGTATTGCAAAAAAACTTTAGGGTACTATAAAAAGTGGGTGACATGATGTTCTATGGCATCTAAAGGTAGAAAAGGAAGCGAGGGCAGGAGAGGTTTAGAGTTAAGGAGAAAATGGACCAAACCTTTGGCCTTAATAAAGTTAAATAACCAAATAATAAAATTTGGGAGTTTAAAAAAAAAAAGCCAATACTAGGTGTTAAAAATTAGTTATTTTACGAGAGAAGAAAAGGTTATTAAGGTCACTAGTTGGCGTGAGTGTGAGGCAATTAATATTATTATTGAGATGGAGTAGATTTCAGTCCAGAAGGACTAAAGTGGTAGGAAAACTTTATGGCAGATACATTAAGGAACTGAAAGACCAGGATAATGCATATGTCATACCTGTGAATAATGAGGGTACCCAGGTTGGTAGCAGGATTTGGGTGAGGATTCAAAGAAAGACTAAGGGTTAGGAAGACTAAGAAGGAAACTGGATGTCCATAAACAGCAAAAGACAGAGGTAGAGGACACTACAGTCAAATGGAATGAATCACAAAGTATCTTGGCTTTTTGTTTGATTTGTCTTATTTGCTTTTATATCAAGGAAATGTAAATGTTCTGGAAAATCAACCTCTTGATCCACAAGTATGTAAACAAAGAAAGAAGTTTCCATTTAAGTTGGCTTCAGGAAAGAGATGTCTATAAGAAGAATCAAGTTTCAATTAATGTCAAGAGGTAAAAGTAATAATAAAGTGTTTGAGGATGAACTGGTTCAAGGGGGGTTTAAAAAATAGAGAGGGAAGAAAATAGCAGGAGATTAGTCCACGAAAAACCAAAGATGATACAGAATAATATGGGCATAAGTATTTTATGGAGGACATGTGACCAAATGGGTCAGGTTGGACAGTGAGAAAAGTTAACAGGAATGTGTAGTATCTTGAACTAGCTTTATCTCAAAACTGCAATGATTACTCAGGCCTTTCCAGGAGTCAGCTGTAGCCTTAGTAAAATGGAGGAGTTCCAATCCCTCCAGAAAAGGTCAGTTGGCTAGAATTCAGCACCACAGATGAAAGCCTCAGATCTCAAGAGTCTAGTTAGTATCACCTATTCATTAGGAGCAACTCTAGGGTCCAGATCAGCATTTGTCAAAGTGTGGTCCATAATCACCATTAGAGTTGTCTGGGATAATCATGAAAATGCATATTCCTGGGCCCCATCACAGTCCTACTGAATCAGAATCTTAGGGGCTAAGGTCTATGGGTTTTCAGTTTTGTTTTGTTTTGTTTTTAAATTTCCCCTGCAATTGCTGTCACCATTAAAGTTTGAGAACCATTGCTTATATCTTGAACAAGCTAACAGGCAATTCTTTTGCATGTTAGCATTTGAGAAACACAGCTGGAAGCAGATGGGAGGCCTGAGCAGGGACTATGAGACCCTTCAGCCTCTAGTGGACAGCAAGGCCTGGTTGGGCAGCAAAATTTAATTGTGAAAGTTTCTAATGATCCCCTGAAACTTTAGACTTTTTCTGAATTCAACAGGAAGACATAAAAGAATTTTGTGCAGCGAGGTAACCAAATCTGATACTTTTTAATAAGATTAGAAAGACTAGGAGGTTTGACATTAACTAATAGGCTAGAAAAAAAAATCCAGTTGAGTTCCAAAAGCAATCCACTAAGTGCTAAATCAAGGCAACAAGTAGAAAGGAAGTTCTATTTGGTGTTTTATTTTTTAGAATATAGGAACAGCTTGGATGGGGGCAATGAGGCAGAGGAAAAACTGAAGATAACAATGTTTTTCAACTTCAGTGATAGTTAAAATACAAAGTCCAGGCCTCACCCTTCAAAAATACACAGTCAGTAATGTTGGGGAGTGGCCAAGGAAGCAGCATTTTGAACAAGCACTAACTCCCTGCCAGTTTTCAAATTCAGGTGGGCAGTGGGCCATATTTGGCAAAATATTGGGTTAGACAGATAGTAATGTCGTTAACCAAAACAGGTAATCTAGAAGTAGGTATGGGGTGGCTGAGGATGGTTGGGGAGCATTAGAAATCTACATTATAAAAAGTTTAAAACTACTATAAAAAAACGAAACACTTGTTTTTCCCAAAACCTAATAGAATTAATTAATCTAAACATAATTGTATCACACATAACCCAGCCCCCACCAAAAAATACCCACAAATATTTTACTTACTTTTATTTTAATGTCTTTTTAATGCACAGATTGTTGTGGCATCTGGACACATGACACACTTGGAAACAACACATTAAATTTATACTGCCCAGAATAGACAAAAAAGCTGCTTTGTAAGCACCATCAACAATGCTCATCATTGGGGGAGGGGTGGGCTGCATTAGCTGGGTCCCATGGAATAATATTTTTAAATTCTGGACTTGTCACAAATATAAAAGAGATAGGCACTTCAAACCTGAAAGCCCACATGAGGGAGAGAACTTCTATTAAACAGCGATTTTTTCAAGTAGGAAAATGATTGTTATGATTCACCAGGGTTTGCGTTCAATAGTACGGGAAATGTACTTGAGTTAATTTTCTGGATTATATTTGCAAAATAAGATAGGTTAGTTAAGCTAGGATTGGTTTATGATGCAACTTTTAGTAGTCAAACTAAAAAGTCATTAATCACACAAATTGCACTATCCTTTAAATAAACGGTTTTCTTTAAAAATATAAACTTCTTTCTAAAAGTTTTTAAAGATTACAATAATATAGTACCCAACAAATGAAACTGCAGACCCTGTTTTCAAGATTACAAAGTGCTAATACAAGAGCAAATATATAGCCAAACATGCAAAAAGAACAGACAACTGCAATTCTGCTACAAAGCCACTAAGGCAGGCAGCTTGTACCCCTGCATACTAAGAGCTTAATCAGACAAAAGGAATGAAAAGAAGCAAAGGTACCGTTAGCTTTAGGGATTCTGAGGTTCAGAAAGGGCAGTTTCATATCCACTTGACTATTACCCAACAAACCTTCAGACTGCTTTTCCTGATGAGACAGAGTAATTGAAAAAGGAGTTATTGATCTAAAGATCACAAACTTTGAGTCTTCAATGCTTATAATCCCTCTAAATTGGATTATCTTAAGAAAATTAAATAAAACTCAAGATTGAATTATCACATGAATAAAAAACTTTATTTCATCCAGCTGGTACCAAAAACTGGGCTTAAAAAATGAAGGAAAACAAGAAGCTCTAGACGTAAACATCTCAGATGGCATCTACTTTTATCTCTGTAATTCCTGACTAAATGAACATAATTCCTTCTGTCTTTATGAACTACCTTTCTTGGCTCTAATGGAATATTAGTGAGTTCTTATGATTCAGATTATTCAATAAATTTTTCTGAAAGAAAGATTTACTAGCAAAAAAAGACACTGCTTTTATGTTTAACTCAAATGTTAAATGCATTTGGCTAAGAATTTCTAAGTAATTTATCTGTGTTCAGTGTAGATGAAATGTTCTGATACACTCTAAATATTATCAAAATCACTATTGATAGCCAACTTTGTTTTATCCAATGTTAAAATTTTTATTTTTCTTAATTTACATGCATCTTACATTGAAACAAAACATGAACCAAGTTCCCAAAATTTGATAGTTCTAGGATAAAACTACTATTAATAAGTTTAGGAAGTCTACAGATAAACATTCCTGAGTCTCTGTAAGTACCCTGTCAATCTAAGAGGGGGCTTACATAAGCCATATTACCCAATGTTATTTGTCCAATTTCTCAAACAATGCATATTATCATCCCATGAAGCCTCTATTTCATGTAAAGTTTGGGAAATGGAGGTCTAGATCATTGGAAAGCTAATTAAGATGGATTGTAACCGAAGGAAATAAGCATTTTGGTTAATAAATAAAAGATATCAAAAACTGGCTAAAAGACGTGCTTATCAACAGGTTCCCCAGGTTGTGACAATAAAAGGAATATTCTGTCATCAGAGACCTATACCAGGATGACCATATAATTTACCATCCAAGCCAGAACACTTTTGAAAATGAAAGAGGGGCCCATTCATTATATCAAGATAAACTTAAACGAGGACCATCCAGAACAGCCCTTGCCCCAACTATGAAGCACACAAGGACAATTTACCCACACACCATAGCTCAGCTAGTTGCATCACCCATAAGGTGTTGCAATTCAAGGAAAGAATGGCAAATTTTCTTCTAAAATACTGCATTTCAGAAAACAGATTAATATTTTAGGTAATACCTGAAGCAGATATGAGAATATCTCAATACTAGGTTGTGCTGAGACAGACTGTCCTTATTTACAAAATCATTCTGTGGCACATGGCACTACTGAATATTCCGTCCTCAAACTTCAAGCCGTAGGCTTCCAAGTCAGCACTTTCCTGATTCTCCTACATTTCAATTACTTCTTTACCTCTTTCACTAGCATTCTTCCTTTAGCTGCCTATGAAACTATGGTGTTTGTGTTCCCCACAGTTCATTCACTTTATATATTATGCCCTCCTTGTGCACCTCATTCCCTCAAATATATTCCTAGGGCCTATATACCTACTCCCAACTTCTTCAGTCATCCATCTAGCATCATTCTAACAAAGCATAACCAACTTGAATTTCTCAATTGTCCTTTAGCAAATTTCTCCCATTTTTTTGTTGTTGTTGTTGTTAACTAAACTAACCAATACGTGTTCTCATTGTATGCTATCCTCTTCTGATGGTGTTAACTTGTGGCACTTGATTAAAGTGGTACCTGCCTAACTTCTTCACTGAGAATTTCGTCTTTTACCCTTTGTAATTAATAAGTATTTGGTGTGGAGCTGCTTTGAAACTATGTGAATATCCTATTCATCAAATTTGCAACTGCTTGGTTAGCTTTTATTGATGTCTCTTGGTTGAATTACTTATATTCTGACAGGTGACATATGATGATTTTATAATTCTTTATTTCTTCCATATTTACTAGTATCCTACTATATTAAAAAGCATTTTTCCTCTCCATTTATTTATTCATATATGTGTTTACAGCAATATGTACTCGTAGATTTTTTATTCAACTAGTTAGAATTCATGTATATCATTTTAAAATTTTTGATTCCCAAATTGTCCTAGATTTGGCCAATGAAAGTTCCTTAAAGGTGGTTTGTGTCCTTTTGGCATATCATCATCATTTTTTAAGAACCTCTTTATTTTCTGACACATAAGACATTCATGGTTTAGCATGTGTTTTCTCTGCTCATGCCCTGGAACCTGCCATTTCTCTAAGGAGCCCAGTTCCCCTTTAGTGGAGTATGGTTTTTAGAAAGCAAGATCTGAGGACAAGACATGCCCATTGCTAATAAAATGATATTGTTCACAGGCCTTCTAAGCAGAGAAAGCTAGGAAATATACGTATTGGTGTGAGCTCAGTACTTCCAATTTCCAATCCAGCATCACACAGCTCTCATTCTACTTTGCCCTTTCCACATTTATATTTAAAACTTTCTTCTCTGACATTAGGAAACCTGTCAGAGTCAGACATTATTATCAATGTAAAGTTTTCATATTTGATTTTTTGCATAATATTTTGTAAAACAATTAATACCTAAGATTTTTTAAATTTGTGAATCACCTATGAAACAAAGGATAAGAACCTACTTGAGTTAAATATACAGAATAATTAACTTATGCTCATATAGGCCAACTTGGTGATAATGGTAATATCAAAAATTAAATATCCCATAGAAACCTATCACCTTATTTTACACCTTACAGACATATGCTCCACTCTATGGCAAGAAAACTTAGACTATGCTTAAACCAACCATACCTACTACTGAAGCTGGCCATGGGGTCTGTTTCTCCTAAATATCTGACTGTCTGCAAAATGGATAGATAAAATAATAAAATCACTGTTCTTTGAAGATAAGGCATAAAGATTCTAGATAGAAAACTAAAAGTGTCATTCCTATGTGTAGCTGCATACCATAGGTTTACATAAGTTTTTACACATTTAGAAACACAGCTTGTCTATATCAGATTGCTAACTTTCAAGATATATATTATGAAATGATCTTACTATATATTGATTCATCACTTAATCTAAGGTTTAAACACAATTATTCTCACACTTCTGACTATAAAACACACAGATAACATATCACTCACTGAACCTCATCGATCTATTTTAATAGAAAGCATCACTTATGCTAATTTTTAGTCATTTCTATGTGTATTATCAATTTCAAGTAATTAGGTTTCCAAATTCAACAAAAACATCCTTAAGTGACTAGGAAAAGTCACTTATCCACACAGAGAGAGCAGGAGAGGAAGTGTGAAGAAAAGAAAAACCTCTCTCTCTCTCTCTCTCTCTCTCTCTCTATATATATATATATATATATATATATATATATAGTGGCTATTTCAATGGTGAACTGAAAAAGAAAGTTCTAATTGGATACAAGGATAGTGTCCAAAAGATATTCAATATTTATCCCTTGGCAAAATAAATAATAGTAGGGAAATGTACCAGAGAAGCAGGCATAAAACCTTAGCCATATCTTTTCAATACAAGACTAGATGACATTGACAAAATCATGCAATTGCCCTTCTTACATAATTCCTAAATTCTCTTCCAATTTAAAAAACACAGAATACATAAGCATATGTATCAGACTAAGGGTAATTATTTTCATGCCTAGAAACACGTCCTTGTATGTTAAGACAGAACTAATGATACACATCCTTGTACGTTAAAACAGAACTAACTTTTAAGCATATATATCTTAACACTAATAGAAGTTATGTGCACTGAAATAAGCTTATATATATAAGAGGAAACAAAGAGCTCAGGACAACAATAAGAATGCCTTTATGGAAATTTTGCTTCTAATATAATAGTTTCAAAATGCTGTATGACTTATTTAAAAGAGCTTTATTAGTAATTAAATGTCAAAAGCATAAACACAACTGGTATATATCCAATTTCATAGAAGCTGTACTAAATGCATTCATTATAGTGAAGTCCTATGTGATTATAGCATTAGCACTTTGCTAGTATTTTGCAGACTGGTCGTTTTCAAACAGATTGTGGTATTATAATGTGTATTTATCAACTATGATACAAGTTACATTTTCAAAATACCACTGAATTATTCTACTAGAAAAATACAAGAAAGAATTTTGAGCTTAAAAAATTGACAAAACAATGTGGAAAAAGGTTAATGGAAAGAAGCACTGGGCTATTAACTAATATAACTCTACTATGTAGAAACAAATAAATAAGCAAAAATAGAGGGAACCGTACAATACTAAAAAGCATAAATAGATTTCCTGTAATCATTTATGGAGAAAAGAATTTCTCACGTATAAACTGAAATACAAACAAAAACCCAGATGTTCTACTGTGTTCCAGTTTTTTATCTTTCATCTCCTATTCCCTAATTCCCATTCTATCAAATCTATCATGCCTTTTAGAAGGTATTTCATTTAAAAAAGATGTCAGAGTTCTGCTTGATAGTTAATTGTTGGCCTTTTTTAAGAGCATTCAGTCTCACAAAAATTAATAAACAAAGAAAAGCTAGCAAATGAAAACATGAAAGATATAATTTGAAATAAACTGTTCAAGAGTAATAAAATATTCCAACTTCATCAATGTTGTGGACTACAAATGTTAAAACACTTCAACTGCAAAATGTTTAGAAGCTATTGCTAAAATAAAATAATCAGGGTTTTGGTTAAAGGCGTGTTTATTCTGTGAAAATTCACCATCTACATATTCTGTTTTCTGCATGTTGCTTTATGTACAGTATTATGTATTAAAAAACATTTTGAAAAATTAGTAATGTAGCTAAAGTGATGCTTAGGGTAAGCATAAACTAGAAAAGACAAGATTGAAACATAATTAACAAAAAAGAAAATAATAGAAAAAGAATAAAGTCCTTCAAATTACAAAAAGTCATAAACTAAAAGCAATAAATCATTACATAAAAAATAGAGTCAAAAGAGATGATCAACATAGACAAAAACTGAGCCGTTGAAAAATAACATGGCAGAAACTTTTGTCCCGACACAATAAGAATAAATATACAAGCAGCATTAGAAATAAAATAGAATACGACCCAATGTTCAGTAGAGATTAACATTATATAATAGGAGGATTCTATAAAAAATTTCACATCAATAAATTTGAAAATTAAAATAAAAACACATTTCTTTAAAAATAGACTTCCCAATAGCAGCTCAAGAAGGTAGAAAACCAATAGAATAAAATTGAATGGAACTATACTTATTTTTTTAAAAATCAATCCTTGTTTAAAAATCTTCCCTTAAAAAATAAGACACACGCATACACACACACACACACACGCAACAGGTGAGACTAAATAGTCAACAGGGAAGTTTTATTAACTATTCAAGGATCACATAATCCCTATAACAAGCTTCATCAGAAATATAAAATAATAAACTATTTTGAAGCCTAAAAATTTGCACACTTCTCAACGCATTCATAAGGCTAATAGAATCTTGAAATAAAAACAAGGCAAGGTCATTATGAGAATGAAAAATTACAAGCCAATCTTATTGATGAACAAAGATATAAAAATCCTGAACAAAATAATAAAAAGCCAAATCCAGTATGTATAATCATAATGATAAAATTTTCCATGATGAAGCTGGGCTAATCATAAAAATGCAAGGACAATTTAACATTAGATAATATCTTAATAATATTCTTCTTGTTAACAGATTAGAGGAGAAAAATACTGACAGACCTCAATCGATACAGAAAACTAAAAGTTACATTCAATACCATTCATTATTACAGGGAGAGAGAAGGAAGGAAGATAGAGAGGTATGGACAGAGGGAAGCAGGAAGGGAGAAAGCAAAGGAATTTAGTAAATAGAAATAGAAAAGAACTTTTTACTCTGTTGATACATAGACAAACAGACAAAGCAAAGACTATCCTTAATAGAGACAAATAAAAAGCTCTCTTTTAAAAATCATAAGCAAGACAAAGACATTGTAGTGAGAGATCCAGATAGCACAGTGAGACAAAAGGGGAAAGAGCATAGAGGACTGGAAAGGAAAAAAAAATAAAACACTATTATTCACAAATAGGCTCCAGGATGGCAAAGGGAGAGAAACTGCAGACAAATATTAGATCTGTATAAAATTATTTATAACATCTCAGCCAGGTTATGATATATAAATTTTATATATAAAATTCTAATTTACTCTAGCAACAAAATCTACAAAGTAGCTACAAATACTATGGATTCCTCTAAAAAATATGTGCATGGCCACTTACAGATCTTTTATAGGAGCTCAGATTATTACAATAAGGTAAGAATAGTAATTAATAAAATATTTGAGGAAGCAATGTGAAAAAACCCAGTAAAGTTAAAGATTATGTACATACAAGAATCATTAATCCAACTGCTAGTTATATGAACCAGGGAAACAATTCTATATGTGCACAAAAATACTAGTAAATGCATTCACTGAAAATGTTTTTAATAACAGCAAAAAAGAAAAACAAAACTATGTTCACATAATTTATTCATAAGTGAAATATAAAGCATATAAATATAAAATGTGTTAACAAAGACACATGTATTTATATACTTACAAAACAATTTAAAACATGCAAATCAATAGTCAATATTATTTAGGAAAAATACTCGTATACCTACACACACATATGCACTCAAATGGTAAACGCCAAATTCTGTGCTTATATAGCAGGAATGAGAAAGATACAATTAAGATAGCTTGTACAGCGTTATTTATTTAATCAGATTTGTCGACAGTATATTGTTGGGTCTTGCTTTTCTACCCAGTTAAAAATATGTGTTTCAAATGTACAATTAAGATTATTTTATTTAATGTAATTAACAATATGTTTGCATTTATATCCACCATCCTACAATTTATTTTCTATTTGTCCCATCTGCTTTTATCTCATCTTCTTTGTTCTAACTTGCTTCTTTGGGATTAACTGAGCATTTTTTAGTATTTTATTTCACCTTCACTTTTAATTTATTAGGCATCCCCTCTGTGTTACATTTTTTGTAGTTACTCTAGAATTTATAATATATATGTAACCTTACTATAATCTATCTTCAAATAATATTATACTACTTTACATATTACATAAGACCTTGCAATAATACACTTTCAATCTCAACCTTCTATCCTTTGGGATATTATTGTCATACATTTAACATGTACATTTTTATTAATATAAACCATTGCTAATATTTTTGCTGTAAAGTGCCCAAAATATCTTTTTCAAAACCTTAAAAATGATAAAAATGCCTTTTGTATTTACCTACATATTTACTATTTCCAATATTTTATGTTCCTTGAGTAGATTAATGTTTCATTTTCCCTTTTTCTGAAGAATTCCTTTAATATTACTTGCAGTGCAAGTCTTTGGGAAATAAATTCTCTCAGCTTTTGTTTAGAGACAAAAAACTTTTATTTTGTCTTTAATTTTTAAAGAATATTTTTCTTCAAATAGAATTCTAGGGTTCTAGGGTCACAACTATTCTTACAGTACTGAAAACTAACGCTCCTTTATTAACTGGGATAGTTTTGTGGAACGGTCTTTAAACTTATCTTTAAGCTTACCTTTTTATATTTTAAAATATTTAATTGACATATTTGAAGTATACAACATGATTGGATATATGTATACAACATGATTGGATATATGTATACAATTTGTACCGATTATTGCAATCAAATTAATTAATATATCCATCACCAACCCTTTTAAATTTATCTTTAGTTTATATTCCTCACCCATGCTGGTTACTTTTAATGATTTTTGCATTATTGTTTCCAGCAATTTAGTTTTTTAATTAAATTGCTTTGGTTCCTATCTGTTTGTCTATTTTTATACTGGTCAGGCTTCTCTGAGCTTCTTAGGTATAACATTTCATAGTTTCATCAAATTTGGAATAACTTCTGACATGATTTCTTGAAATACTGTTTTTTCTTCCCATGTTCTTGCCACCATTCTGAGACAATATCTACACATATATGAGACCACGTTTTGTTTCATAAGTAACCAAGGCACTATTAATTTTTGTTGGGAGGGGAAATTATTCACTCTGTCTTTCATTTTGGATCAATGTTACTGTAATATCTTTTTTTTTTTTCTTTTTTTTGTGAATCACCTGAGGTCAGGAGTTTGAGACCAGCCTGGTCAACATGGTGAATGGTGCAATATCTTTAAGCACACTGAACATGTCTTCTGCAGTGCCCAATCTCCTGTTAATACCATAGAGTAAAATTTTTCATTCAAAAATGATAGTTTTCACCACTAGAAGTTCCTTTGATTCTTTCTAATACCTTCTGTTTTCCTCCTATGCTAAGGATTTTCCTTAAATATTTCAAAATATAATAACTGATTACTTTTTTTTGCTGGTAGTTCTACCAAATCTATCATTTATAGATCTATTTCTATTGACTATTTTTCTCTTGGTTATGACTAACACTTCCTGCTCTGTGACATGACTAGTGATTTTTACCAGATTATGAAACTGTAATTGTTACATTGTTTAATGTCTAAATATTGTTTTATTCTTTTAAAATATTTGGGGCTTTTTGTTGGGAGGCGAAAGAGAGTTAAGATCAGTATGGTCAGGTTTTATTTAAGATTTTTTTCTAGGTTGTGTCTAAGCAACCTTTACTCTAGGGCTAGATCAGCCAAATTCGAAAACATTATGAAGACATGCCATTCTGACTGGTCAAAACCTTAATATCTCCCTACTCTGTGTGAGCTCACAGAATTGTTTTATTTGTGAATTTGAGAGAAGCAAAGGGGCTAGAATGGCTTGATCCAGCAAGTCAAACAGCAGCTCCACACAGCCAAAATGCCTACCCAGTGACCCCATCAGGCAAAAAGACTCCTACCTTCATGGATATCAGAGACATGAAGGGGTATCAGAGAAGGAAAGAAACCACACCAGTTTTGCCTAGGAAAATAAGCAATGGCTCCATACAACCAAAAAGCTCACCCTACAACCCTGCCCAGGCAAAGAAATGCCTCCACAGACCTCAGAGAAGCAAAGGGGCTACACCTACTTGACCTGAGAAGGCAAGCAGTAACTCAACACAGCCAAAAAAGAAATGCCACCCTATAACATTACTCAGGCAGGGAAATTCCCACCTCTATACATTTTGGAGAAATGTAGGCACAAGTCCTGCTTGATCCAAGAGGTCAAACAGCCACTAAATTCAGCCCATCCTAGAGTACCACACACAGACGGAAGCAAATCCTCATCACACATTCCTAAGGAGCATATTCTCAGGTCCCACCTGTTTAGACCAGCAACTCCACCTAAACTTGCAGCCTGCACCCTTGCCCAACCACAGATCCCAAATAGCAGAATTACCCAGCCAAGGAATACATCTTATACCTGGGCTGACAAGAAGCCATTGCAGTACCCAGCCAGCAGCTTCACTTAATAGGAGAGCCTGGTTGGCAGTCTCATCAGTCAGCAGAGCCCAGAGAGTAGCATTATCTGACATCAGAGCAAAGGTAGTGGCCCAGCCAACTAGAGAATACACAAATTATCTTCATCATCATCACCAGCTGGCCCTTCATGAATCACATGCTAGACAAAATAATGAAGTTCTATCCGTGTTGTAGAACACCTGTAAATGCGAGAAGAGCAGGCTGTCTTCTCAAATGTACAGGCCTATCAATAATCACCTTAAATGTAAATGGATTAAATTCTCTAATTAAAAGACTTACAGTTGCTGAATAGATTTAAAAGAAAAAAAAAAGAGAGAGAGAGAGACCCAACTATATACTGTCTACAAATGAATCACTTCACTGTCAGGGACACAAACAGACTGATAGTGAAGTAACAGAAAAAGATATGTGCACAAATGGAAAGCAAATGAGAGTGAAGTAGCTATACTTATATCAAATTAAATAGACTTTAAATTTTAAAACCATAAAAGGGACAAAAAAGGTCATTATATAATGATAAATTAGTTTTTCCAGCAAAAGGATATGATGTTTGTAAATATATATGCACCCAACATTAGAGCACCCAAATAATAAAGCCAATATTGTTAGATATAAAGAGAGAAGTTGACTCCAACACAATAATAGTACAGGACTTCAACACACCACTTACATTAATGGACAGATCATACAGCCAGAAAACCAACAAAGAAACTTGAATTTATGCTGCACTCTGGCCAAAAGAACCTAACAGATGTTTACATAATATTCCAACCAACTGCTGAAGAATATACATTCTATTCAACTGCACATGGAACATTTCCCAGGATAGATCATATGTTAGACCACAAAACTAGTGTTAATGAATTTAAGAAAACTAAAATAATATCAAGTATTTTTCTGACCACAATGGCATAAAACTAGAAATCAATAACAAGAGGAACTTAGAAACTCTACAAATATGTAGAAATTGAACAACATCTTTCTGAAAATGAATTTGTCAATGAAGAAATTAAAAGGGAAATTTATTTTTTATTCATTTACTTTTCCATTTTTATTTTTTTGAGACAGAGTCTCATTCTGTCACCCAGGCTGACTTTCAGTGGTGCAATCTTGGTTCACTGCAACCTCCATCTCCTAGGTTCAAGTGATTCTCCTGCCTTAGCCTCCTGAGTAGCTGAGACGACAGCTGCCTGCCACCACACCCAGCTAATTTTTGTAGGTGGGCCTCCCAAAGCACTGGGATTACAGTCATAAGCCACTGCACCCAGCCAAAAGGGAAACTTAAAAATTCCTTGAGACAAATAAAAGCACAACACACCAAAACCTATGGGATACAGCAAAAGCAGTTCTAAGAGATAAGTTTAGAGCAATAAATGCATGCATCAAAAAAGATCTCAAATAAACAATGTAACAGTGCACCTCAAGGAATTAGAAAAATGAACAAATGAAACTCATAATCAATAGAAAGAAGGAAATAAAGATCAGAGCAGAAAGAAATAAAAAATAAAAAATATAAAAAGTAAACAAATGAACAGTTGTTTTTTTGAAAAGATAAAATTAACAAACTCTTAGCCAAACTACATATAAAAAAAAAGACTCAAATAAATTAATGATGAAAAAGGAGGCATTACACTGAAATTGCAAATATGCAAAAGGTCACAAGAGATAATTAGGAACAACTATACGACAAAAAATTGGATAATGTAGGAGAAATGGATAAACTCCTGGAATCATACAACCTACCAGGATTGACTCATGAAGAAACAGAAAGTCTGAACAGAACAATAACTGACCAGCTTAAATTAGTAATAAAGTCTCTCACCAATGAAAATCCCAGGGCATTAAACCTTCCCTGTTGAATTCTACCAAACATTTAATAAAGAACTAATACTAATTTTACTAAAATTATTCCAAATAAGAGAAGGTAATATGTCCAAACTCATTCTATGAGGCCATAATTACTCTGATACTGACATCAGACAAGGACAGAACAAAAAATAGAAAACTACTCTGATGATCATAGATGCAAACATCCTCAACAAATACTAGCAAGAGCACATTAAAAAGCTCATTAATGGTGTTCAAGTGAAGTTCACCCCAGGGATGCAAAGATGGTTCAACATATGCAAATCAATAAATATTATATAACACTTTAACAAAATGAGTGACCAAATCCTTACGATCTTTTCAATAGATGCAGAAAAAGCATTTAACAAAATTCAACATCCATTCATGATTAAAAACTCTCAACAAATTAGGTATAGAAGGTACACACCTCAACACAATCAAGGCCATACATGGCAAACCCACATACTGAATGTGGAAAAACTGAAAGCTTTCCTCTAAGATCTGGAACAAGAAAAGGATGCTCACTTTTACCACTTCTATTGAACATAGTACTGGAAGTCCTAGCCAGAGCAATTAGTTAAGAGAAAGAATTAAAAGACCTCAAAGTTGGAAAGAAAGAATTAAAGTTGTTCTTGTTTGCAGATGACATTATTTTATATGGAGAAAATATTAAAGATTCCATCAAGCTGCAGGATTTGAATTCAACATACAAAAAATCAGTAGTATTTCTTCTTCTTTTTTTTTTTTTTTAGACAGAGTCTTGCTCTGTTGTCCAGGCTGGAGTGCAGTGGTACAATCTTGGCTTACTATAACAAATGCCTTCAAGGTTTGAACAGTCTCCCACCTCAGCCTCTCAAGTAGCTGGGACTACAGGCACATGCCACCACACTTGGGTAATTTTTTGTATTTTAGTAGAGACAGGTTTTCACCATGTTGCCCAGGCTGGTTGAACTCCTGAGCTCAGGCAATCTGCCTGCCTCAGTCTCCCAAAGTGCTAGGATTATAGGTATATAATCCTAGGAATGTAAATTAACACAGCCATTATGGAAAGAAGTATGAAGGTTAATCAAAAATTAAAAACATAACTACTATATGATCCAGCTGTTGGGTATACATCCAAAAATTAAACAAAATCAGTTTATCAAAAAGGTATCAGCACTCCAATGCTTATAACAGCACTATTCACAATAACCAAGTGATGAAAATCAACCTAAGTGTCCATAAATGAATGAGTGGATAAAAAAAATGGGACATATATATGGAATGAAATGCTATCCAGCCATAACAAAGAATGAAATCCTGGCACTCATGACAACATAGATAAATCTTGAGGACACTATGTTATGAGAAATAAGCCAGGCACAGGAAGACAGCTATAGCATGATCTCACCTACATGTGAATCTAAAGTAGCTGATCTCATAAACATAGAAGGCAGAACAGTGGTCAACACAGGCTAGGGAGGGAAAAGGAGGAGGGCACAGGTAAATTTTGGTTAACAGTACAGGGTTACAGTTAGAAGGAATAAATTCTGGTGTTCTATTGTAGATTAGGATAACTAAGGTTAACAATATTGTTTTGTATATTTTAAAATAGCTAGAGAAGAGAATTTTGAATGTTCTCACCACAAATAAACAATAAATATGTAAGATGAGGGATATGATGGCTAAATGTCCTGATTTGGTTTTTGCACGATGTATACATGTATTAAAATATCTTTCTGCACTCTGTAAATATGTATATTTATTATATCTTAATAAAACAGTTAATAAAAAAATTAAATGGATAATGAATGCTAAGTGTGGTATGGGTACTGTCAAAGGCATATTTACGTATGATAAAAATCTTTTAAAAAGTTGGCCAGATGCAGTCATTACCCATTATCTTGTGTTGGGCGCAATTTATGTATCTCACTAGATTCACTACATACTGGACTCTCAGTCACTTGTCCGATGGACAGCACCAGCCATTACCTTCAACTCATTTTTCAGTACCACTGATTGACATGGCCTCCTCTGTAGTGAAGGTGAAGTCACAGTCCTATCACCACCTTCGCAGCCACAGCATTATCTACACCCTGACCCATGGAAGCTCAGTTCCTCCTGTCACTTCCAGATTCCAGTGAAGCCACAAAGCATACAGTGTAGGATCTGACTTCCCCAACAATCACCTACTAGGGTCATGGAACACAATCTGCAAGTATAGGGACAGTAACATACCATGAGGTGAGCTTTGACCAATGTGAAATGAGAGGAAGACGTTGGCAGATAAATATATTTCCTTTTCTCAATCTAACTGACTCATCCTGTACAGCCTATCTGGAGACATCTCACATGCCTAAGCCAGAGTCTGTGTTTGCTCGTGCAGCTGTGGACAGCTTAGTAAACAACTTATATTTCTTTTTCCTCCTTATGTACGACATAGATATGTATATAGATATACATTTGTTCAAAGATTATATGCATGTGCAGGCATGGATATTCATTCTAATATTAACATGTGCTCAAAGAGATAGCTCTATGTATTAAGTTTAGGATATAAAATAAAGTTAATTATCAATTAAGTTATATAAAATAGTACCAAAATTGTCCAGAAAAAAAGCAGCATTTCTAGTTAAAAATAGAAGCAAAGAATAGAAAATAAAAAGAAAAGAAAATCTTATCTTAAATAATGTAACTAAGAACTAAAAATAAGTTACTTTCCCAGTGAAAAAAATGCTCTGGGAAGAAAAAAAAAAGACTAAAATATCAAAATAGAAAATTAGATGGTGGTCTATTTAATAACATAGGCTAAGTCTTAATGAAAGTCTACTGCATTTCCTAGGATACTTTGATGATATATAGAAAATAATGAGTAAATTATTTCTCAAGTGTGATGTATCTAGGAAATAGATCAGTGAAACAAAAAGGGTAATATCACAGCATACAAACAGAAAATTCACATATAGACGGAAAAAATCACAGTTTACATTGCATTCGTGTTTAAAATCAAACATCACTTTTTCACATTTTAAAGATTTCCCCCCCTAAATATGGAAAGAAAAACAAGCCAGAGCTTTAATATAATATTTTTTTCCAACCTGGAACAGCTGCAAAAAACAAATCTTGCTGGAGATAAGCTTGGTTATAAATATCAACATTCCCTTTAAATAAGGGAGTCCAGTTTTCATACCATCTGCCTCTTTCTAAAAGGGAAAAAAATATGAAAATCATAAACCAGGACATTCCCTTTAAAATAAGGCATTGAAAAATGAATGTAGTAAAAACGCTATGAACCATGTCGAACCCCTATCTTTACAATTGCCCTATTGAGCTCAGATCAGAAAATGGGATTTTTTTGAAAGTAAACAACTTTATTTCATGAATAAACTGCCTAAAGCAATTAATATTTTAAAGCATTGTATTCTAACTTTTTTCACATTATTGACCATAATGATAATTTCTGATTGAACCATGTTTCTCCTTTATGTGTCATACTCCCTACCATTTATTTTTTAACTACATGTGTCACCTCTACTTTTTCTGAAGGTATTTTAGAGCCTATTCTAAAGACTTCCATGTTATCTCTTCCATTACAAAAATCTAGTTATCAACAGACTGGATTTTTCTTTTAATACAGATTCTACCCTCTGCAAAAATCCTTCCTGTGCCTCTCAACAATGTTGTTTTTATACTTAAGTTTGGACTTTATCTTAAAGGCTTCTTTCGTGGCTGGGCATGGTGGCTCATGCCTGTAATGCCAACACTTTGGGAGGCGAGGTGGGTGAATCACCTGAGGTCAGGAGTTTGAGACCACCCTGGACAATATGGTGAAACCCAGGCTCTACTAAAAATACAAAAAATTAACTGGGCATGGTGGTGGTCACCTGTATTCCCAGCTACTCGGGAGGCTGAGGCAGGAGAATGGCTTGAACCCAGGGGGCAGACATTGCAGTGAGCTGAGATCGCGCATTACATTCCAGCCTGGGCAACAAGAGTGAAACTCTGCCTTAGGGAAAAAAAAAAAAAACCCGCCTTTCTTCTTTTGCCCTTCGTTATTTTTCATTCTTCCTTCTTTTGCCCTTCATTATTTTTCATTCTTTGTTAATGGCCTTGTGATTGAACACTTAAATTTTTCACTGTATCACATTATTATTTTGATAATGAAGCCCATAACTACATCCATTACTTAACTCTTTAAAGTATTCACAATAAAGAATTAATAAAAAATGGTTCACGAAATAGAGCAGTCCAGAGGTCCAGAGGGGTACACTGGTTACATCTAACATGAAGGAACATTAAGTATAGTAACACTGAGATCACTTGAGGGACAATAGAAGAAAAATAAGACAGAGAAAAATAGCATCTTCTATTTGAACAATATATGTAAGTGTTCAGTCAGTTCCCTGAATTACAGTGATAGGATTCTGAAAGGCTACTGAAACAAATGCACATAGGGAGGCCTCACATAATTAATTCTCCTTTTCATATTCATTCTCTCTCTTATTCTTTTTCTCATATGCATAAAAACACGCCCATATACTACAAACAAAAAGAACAAAACTGAATTTTTAATCATGAGCATTTGTAGTAAAGGTACAAAGATTATGTTTAAATGTGTCCTTCATGGGAAAAATACATCCTAGGACCATTTTTATTTTTTTAATTCACTTTCATTCTGTTTTAGCTAAGGACCACCTAGGTTCGTAATTATAGAAAACAAAGTTGTTTTACATATGGCAAATGACATTTAATTGCTTACTTGGAATGCTGCATCTTCAGTTAGGAGGAAGGAGAGACAGAAATTTCACCACTGTAATGGTCAACAATATTTAATCTCTAATCATTTAAAGCAAATGGCCATTTTACAGCAATCAATATTGCTTTCTTTTCATGATTTATGTAGATATTATGAAATGAAATGAACAATGAACAATGAAATTATCAGTGCTGCAACAGAAAGTTGTTTTACCTTATACTTATCAGCTAATTTAAAATATTAAAAAGTTATTTTCATATTAAATTTAGTCCATTGTTTATTTCCTTGCTTCCCTGAACAAGAATGTCGGGATCTTTGTTTTTTACACTGAAGAATCTCAAACACTAATGACAATTTTTGCACATAGTACATACTCGATAGACATTTTTGAGTAAATATTCTTCAAAAGACAATTATGTTAACTTGAAACATACATATTTGGTGTTTGTCGTAAACTTAATTGAAAATGCTTTGAGTTTAAACAATTGCTAAATTAAGTTTAGCCCAATGATGCCTCCTTATATATTCTAAATTTGACCTAATGGTTTCTCTGTGCACAGTAAACTGTAACCCAGGCTCTCTGTGCACAGTAAACTGTAACCTTTCCGTTTGTAAACAGACTGCAATCGACTTTTGTGCCACTCACTGAGTTTTGGCCAAAGGTGGCCAACTGTTCAAACCAGGATCAAATGAGGCAAACACCAAGTTGTGATCAATCTGGCTGTTTCTGTACCTAATTTCTGTTTTCTGTCCATTAACTTCCCTTTCTCTGTCGATAAATCTTTACTACGTGGTTGTGCTGGTCTCTCTCTCAGCCTGCTCTGGCTTGAGAAGCTTTCTGATTAGAGAATCATTCTTTGCTCAGTTAAACTTGTTAAATTTAATTTGTCTAAGGTTTTATTTTAATGCTATGTTTCATTTTTTAATTTTTTTATTAGGAATTCTTTATTTTTTTAATTATACTTTAAGTTCTGAGGTACATGTGCAGATCATGCACGTTTGTTACACAGGTATACACATGCCATGGTGATTTGCTGCATCCATCCCCCCATCATCTACATTAGGTATTCTCCTAATGTAATCCCTCCCCAAACCCTGTGCTCACTGCTATGCCTCCTCTAGTGCCCCCACCCCATGACAGGCCCCAGTGTGTGATGTTCCCCTCCCTGTGTCTGTGTGTTCTCATTGTTCAATACCCACTTATGAGTGAGAACATGTGGTGTTTGGTTTTCTGTTCTTGTGTCAGTTTGCTGAGAATGATGGTTTCCAGATTCATCCATATCCCAGCAAAGGACATGAACTCATCATTTTTTATGGCTGCATAGTATTCCATGGTGTATATGTGCCACATTTTCTTTATCCAGAAACAATTGATGCTATATTTTATGAAAATCTGAGCCTGATAAAGGATGGGTTAACTCTTCCCTATTTGTTTCTTTTCTGATTTTGGCCCTTTTGGGTAGTTTACTAAGATAGGATTATTTCCCATTTTCAAAATGAGTACAGTAAGAATATCTCATAAGAATACCTACCTCATATGGCTATGTTGTAATAGTTAAACAGTTAATTTATATTAAGCGTTTATCACATAGTAGGTGCTAAATAAATGTTGTCAACATCATATCATGCTGATTTAATAGAATACTATGAGACAGTATGCAGTCCAAATAGTAAAACAAAACAAAACAAAACATAAACTTGATTATCTCACGCTCTTTTTTGAGCTCCATTTATTTAATGTTCTTAGGATATAAGAATGGCCTCAGAGTACCTAAGTGTATAACAACTTAATCACACATACAATCTACAGTTTCTGCTATAATCTTTTAAATATCTTCTATAATCAGCTAAGTGGCTTCAACGAAAGTATTTTTGGATAACTTTAAAAATGCCAAATTATATACGCTATCTTGTTCACACATGTTTGAAACTCTGGATTAACAGAGTAACAGTTACATTCTAAATGTAACAGTTACATTTAGAGAGTAAATATTTTTACATACCCAAGTCTCTCCTCAGGACAGACCTTGTTAAGAAGAACAGAGTGGTGTGGCATATTTCAAAATGGTTCCTTTTCCCCTCCCCCAAGGAATTTTTCTCAGATACTTACTGTGAGAACCTAGTCTCACAATATGTATGTATTTACATACCTAGTGTATGTAAATAATGAGTATTCAAAATGTTTACTTTCTAAAATGTAAAACTTGTGAGCACAAAAAGGCTTGCACACTAGTCCCCATTTTTAAAGCTGGCAACTGAATCTCTAATCATTATAGGAAGTTCCAAATTATCCAAATTTTTAAGAAAAAATTTCCCAGGTAAACACTTCCACAGTTCTTTATTCCGTATTCTCTTCAGGAGTTATAAACTTCTTGATGTTTTTTTCTACTAAGTCTGTAAGTCACAATTCCTCTTATATATCCACTACTTGCATTATGCAGGTCAATACTGTTCCTCCTATTAGAGCAATAGCCTGACTTTAGATAAAACTGGTTCTGCCGTAAAGGCCTCAAGCCTTTAATTTTCAACGATAAGTTTAGCATCTCAAATATTTAAAATAACCCTAGGTCTAACACATAATGGCAAACAAGAAATACAATTTTAGAAAAGCCCTTATAGTACATTCTGACCATATCTTCCAAAAACCGTTAAGAAAAATTATATAAATATTCTACTTTTCTATTTTCTTTTTGAATATTAAGCTTTCATGTAACATTATACAGGTCTCCCTTCATAGCCATAGGGAAATTGGTTCCAGGACTCCTGTAGAAACCAAAATCCACAGGTGCTGGAATCCCTTATATAAAATGCTGTAGCATTTGCATTAAACTATGTTGTACACTCTCCTACATTCTTTAAATCATCTTTAGGTTATGTATAACATTTAATACAATATAAAAGCCATGTAAAAATTGTTTTACTATATTTTTCTATTATTTTTTATTGTTGCATAGTTATTTTTTTTTTTTTTTTTTTTTTTTGAGACGGGGTTTCGCTCTTGTTACCCAGGCTGGAGTGCAATGGCGCGATCTCGGCTCACCGCAACCTCCGCCTCCCGGGTTCAGGCAATTCTCCTGCCTCAGCCTCCTGAGTCGCTGGGATTATAGGCACACGCCACCATGCCCAGCTAATTTTTTGTATTTTTAGTAGAGACGGGGTTTCACCATGTTGACCAGGATGGTCTCGATCTCTTGACCTCGTGATCCACCCGCCTCGGCCTCCCACAGTGCTGGGATTACAGGCTTGAGCCACCGCGCCCGGCCTACATAGTTATTTTTATTGGTTTTTTCTTTTCCTGAGTATTTTTGATGTACAAGTGGCTGAATTCATGGATGCAGAACCCCTTGATAAGGAGGGCCAACTGAAAAATTTTTACTAAAAAATCTATTTCCAGTTTCTATTTCTCTATGTAAGGAGCTTGGAAGTCACCGCTCCATCCCTTTTCCAAGTAAAAAGTTAAACAGACTGGAAAGTGAGCATTCTTTTTGAATTCTTAAGAAAAATGAGGACACACACAGAGCACAAGTCTGACCCTCAAGATTGGAGAAAGAGGCAAATGCAGAGAGTCACAGCTTACCAGACAGAAACCCATGAGTAGGAAGTGTCACAGGAACCAGTGCTGTGGTAGAAAAACCTGAACTGTAATTGACAAGTTTCTGGAGGCTCAGGATGAAAAAGTCTGAACTAAATAACTTGTCTGAACCAAGACAGAAAGGACTCCCACACTCTGTTTTACCCCCAAGAGTTCGACTAGCTTCTCACAGTAAATATCTGAGAAAAATCCACAGGGAGGGGAAAAGGAACCATTTTAAAATTCACTACAGCCTGTTCTTAACAAGGTCTGTCCTCAGGAGAAACTAGTTAATCAGAGGTAACTTGCTGGGTACTTTCAGAGCCTAACTGACCTGGGGAAAGGGAAACCCCCAACTCTAGCCCACTCCAGCTTTCCATGTGGAAGAAGAGAAATACTCAACTCCAGCCCACTCTTGCCATCCTGTCTTCAGTAAAGGGGGAAAAATAACTGAGAAATACTTGCAAAGTTCACAGTCCAAAAGCCAATATTCCCTAAATGATTAAGACCTAATAATAAGACTACAGAGTGCACCCTGTCACCCCATACTTTACCACCATGTTACTAGAGGCCTATTTACAGCAGTTCCTTTTACTCAGTTCATCACATCTGGCTATCAAGAAAAAATAACAAGGCATACTATAAGGCAAAAAAACCCCACAGAATTTGAAGAGATATGCAAGCATCAGAACCAGACATGGCAGGGATGTGGAAATTATCAAACTGGAAACTTAAGACAAGTATGATTAATATATTAAGGGCTCTAATGGATAAAGTAGACATCCTATAATAACAGATGGACAATGTAAGCAAAGAGATGGAAATCTTAAGAAGGAACCGAAAGAAATGCTGGTGATCAAAAAAGGAATAGCAGAAATGAAGAGTGCCTTTGATGAGCTTATTCACAGATTGAACACTAGCTGAGGAAAGACTCTCTGAGCTTGAGATAAATCAATAGAAACCTCCAAAACCAGAAAACACGCACACACACACACAGAACAAAATACCCAAAAATTGTGGTACAACTCTAAAAGGTATAATATACATATAATGGGAATATCAGAAGATGAAGAAAAAGAGATGGGAACAGAAGAAATATTTGAAACAATAATGATTAAGAGTAAATTCAGACACCTAACCATAGATCCAAGAAGCTCAGAAACCACCCAAAAAGGATAAATGTCAAGGAAAAAAAAAAAAAACTACACCTAGGTATATCATCTGAAAATGCTTTTAAATACCTCTTACCTGGATATCTTATACTTCTTTACATCAGTACAAAGGTATAGCAGTCATTAATTCAACTCATTAAACTTACAATTCTGCTTTCCTGCTGCATAGAGGGCAATACTGCACTTCATAGTTCCACATTCAAAATTTAGTAATTTGCTTTGACTAGCGAAACACTAAATACCAGTGCATAATGAACCACTCGTCCTTCCCACTGCTGCAGTGATCATGGAAGTATATTCAGACAAAACCTTCAATTTCTTACCAACTCATTTTGGGTATTTAGTCTGTGTGTTGTGTTAAGACATTGAAATTTGAGCTTGCTTGTTTCTACAGTGTAACCTCAGCTCCTCTTACCGATACAAATGTTACTTTTCTCCAGAAGCCTTTCACAAGTACAACATTGTCTGATTTAAATGCTGCTTCTCCAAGTGATGACAGCATTCTACTCATACTTTTATTATAACACAACACTATAGTAAAATGGCTGCTGGAATTATCCACTTCCTTTGTTAAACTATACTCCTGAGGTAGGAACTCTTAGTGGCTAGCTTGTAGTAAGTTGTTAAAAAAACATTTACTGAATTCACTGATCATTCCTACATTCACTCATCAAGAGCCAGGGACCACTCCAGTTACTAGAGATAGAGCACAAACAGAGCAAACCAAAACTCCTGCCTTCACATGCCTTATATTCTTATGAGGGATAATGATAATAAGGAAGACACATAAGTGTAAACATACAGATCAATAGATAGTGATAAAAACTACAGAGCAAACAAAGAATATAAAGTGTTGGATGGTCATCAGGTAAGACTCCATTTAGAAGGTGAATTTTTAATAAAGACCAAAAAAAAAAATAGGAAGGAAATTGGTCATACAATTTCTACATGTGGAAGAAGAGCAATGTAGTAGAAAGAATAGCAAGTGCAAAAATTCTGAGATGAGAAAATGCCTGGCATGTACAAAAAACAACAAGGAGGCAGTATGCCCAGGGCAAGTGAATGACCATGAGAACAGTTAAAGATGAAATTAGAGAAGTAACAAAGGATCAAGTCTTGTCGAGACAATTAGGCCAGTCTAAAAGCTTTATTTAGATGTTATGTTGTGTAAAATGGAGAGCTATTGAAAGGCTTTGAGTAGAGTGAGGAGTGGGAAAGAACAGGACGAGATGAGGTCAGAGATAAACAGAGACCCATATTCTTCATTTTATTTTATGTCATATTTCCTCTCTCCACAATACATGAGAAAAATGAATGGATCAATTTACTAAGAAGGATTGTTGAATAAATGATATTTTATGATGATTATCTGTCCATCACTTCATATGCAGGAAAAGTGATTAAAACCAATAAATAATTACCAAAATATTGCAATATACCAAAGTATAATAATGTACTGAACGTCAAGACAGATCAAGCATTTAATGTAGCAACATATCTTAACAGGCAATTGAAAATACTAAACATTTAACAAATATATTAGTTATAAATGTATATAACTTTATAAATGTTACTTCATTTATTTGGATTTGCTGAAATATCACAAAATAAATACAAGTAAAAACATTCCCTTATTGTAATACTGCCTTCCATAAGAAAAACCTCTGCTTGGAACCCAGGTTCATTGCCAGAAGAAAACAACCCAAAGCAAGAAGTACAAAGTGAAAGAAAACAAACTACAAATCAAAACACCTTTTGCAAAATGTTAAATCAAATAAACACACCTTGCGTTGTGTCTTTGATGCTGCCAAGTCTAAACTCTGGAAAGCTGCCAAGGGGTAAGATGTTTCCAAAGCCAAAGGTCTTTACTTAGGTAGCTGTACTTGCATTCCTGGCAAATTCAATTCCAAATACCAAAAATAATATTGTTGGTGATTTTTCTTACTGCAATTCAAAACAAAGTATATAGAAATAGTAAATGAATGATCTCCAGTTCCCTAGTTGTCCACGAATCTAAATCACAGTGAAAACATTTCCAAAAAGTGTTTCTTAGTTTGCTAACTCTGTTGTTTATTCAAATATCCAATATATTTGGAAAATGTTGCATATTATGCCCCTTTTAACAAGGCATATTTTCATAATAAAGGCTCTGAGAAGTCCTGTAACAGAAAAATCTATTTAAATTTACATGACCTAGTGTGTCTTAAACAGTTATCTGAAAAGTAGCAGGAGATGCTTCCACTGTTTTCTAAAGTCAGGCATAAATGTAAAGAGACTGCTATAAAATTATTTTCTGTTATTTTAATTTGCACAAGTTTGACTTAAAAATTATATTTATTCAGTCATAAATGTCAAAATATATGTTACTTTCTAAATGCCCATTTTAAAATCAACATGGAATAATAAGCAGGTAATGCATGATTTATTCATTTCTGTTTGTTAAATATTTACTGAAAACCTACTAAATGCCAGGCAATGAAGTTATGTCTAGTTTTATATTGCAATTGCTGTCATATGGATAAGAGCATCAAATTTAAATATTTTCAAACTGCTGTCTAATCATGATACCAACTCAAAATGTAACCCCAATTATTTGGGAACACAAGCTTTACTAATTCTAATGAGATAATTAAAAATAGTAATTTTTAGGTTACTTTTAAATAGTGCTAACAATCCAAGAGTAATAATATGAAAGAATAATATTTTTTATTTGACCAATGAAACACTAAATACCAGTGCATAATGAGCCACTCTCCCTTTCCACTGCTGCAGTGATCATGGAAGTATATGATCACTTTCATTTAACGAAGGTGCTACAAAATAATAAAGTTGGACACTTACCTCACACCATATACAAAATTTAATACAAAATGAATCACAGAACTAAATGCAAAGACTAAAGCTATAAAACATTTGAAAGAAAACATGGGAATAAAACTTTATGACTTTGATTTAGAAAATATTCTCTTACATACAACACTAAAAGCACACGCAATAAAATAAAAAATAGATAAATTGCACTCCATTAAAATAAAACTTTTGTGCTTTAAAGAACATGACCAAAAAAGTGCAAAGGCAGTCCACAGAATAGAAGAAAATACTTGCACGCCATATATGTGATAAAGGTCTAGTGCCCAGAATATATAAAGAACTCTCACAACTCAACATAAAAGATCAAATAATACAATTTTTAAATGGCCAAAGTATTTGAACGATTTTCCAGAGAAGACATACAAATTGCCAGAAAGCACAGGAAAAGATGCTCAACATAATTGTCATTAGGAAAATTCAGATCAAAACCATGGTGAAATACCACTTTACCCCTAGGAGGATGACAATTTTTTTAAAAATGCAAGTGGAGATGAGGATGTGGAGAAACTGGAACCTTTATACATTGCTGGTAGAAAAGTAAAATGATACAGCCACACTTTGAAAAAGTTTGGCAGCTCCTCAAAAATCCAAACACAGAGTTATCATATGGCCAGCAATTCTACTCTTAGGTATATACCCAAAAAAAAGGAAAACATCTCCACCCAAAAACTTACATATGAATGTTCATAGCAGCATTATTCTAATAGCCAAAAAGGAGAAACAACTCATGATGAATAGGTATATAAAATCTAGTATATATCTATGCGATGGAATATTAAAAAGAATTAAATATTGGTAATGCTGCAACATGGATGACCCTTGTAAACATGTGTCTAAGTGAAAGAAGTCAGTCACAAAAGTCCACTTAATACATAACTTCTATTGTTCCCTTTATATGAAATGGAACTTCTCTATCTTTCTCTATTGAGCCAGACAGGGGAAGCTCAATAGAGAAAGATAATAGATTAGTGATTGTTTAAGGGGTTGGAGTCTAGAAGGGGTAGAAATGGACATAATGGATACAGAATTTCTATTTTAGATAATGAAAACGTTCTAAAATTAGGTAGTTGCACAACATTTGGAATATGCTAAAAACTCCTGAATTGTACACTTTAAAGTGATAAATCTTATGCTTGTGAAATATAGCTCAATAAAGCGGTTATTAAAATACAAGTGTCATAAAAATGCAAGTCTACAGTCCACATCTAAAATGTTTGGGCCAGATATGACTTGAATGTTTTTAGATTATAAAAAGGTAATAAATCCCATCTACCATAATTACATAATACTCCTGAAAGGAAGCACATTAATACTTCATAGAAAAATCTTATGCCTATTAATTATGTAAATAGTCCCATGTCATTTCAAATCTGTTTTTTGTCTCAATTAAGTTTGCAAAAAACTTGACAAAGTTTAATTTTGCAGAACTTTTGGATTTTGAAAATGCAAATGATGGGTGTTGGAGCCTTACTCATGATGATTGTTAATATTAGTAATAATCTCAGCAACTACCCTTTTGTTGGCTAGCAACTAATGTGGCAACCGCTGTGGTAAGCACACCACATATAATAAATTTTCATAACATTTTTGTATAATAGGTACAATTTCCCAACTGAGGAAACTGAGTTTCCTAATGATTAAGTGATTTACCCAAGCATGCAAAGTTGACAGGGAACAGATTTAAACTCAAATCTATCCGATCATAGAGCTCACTCTCTTTCCTCTATATATCAGAGTATGTTCAGACCATTCACCTGAACTATGGACTCTACCTCTGTAAAATGGAGTAAGAGCCCTTTTACATATACATACATGTATACATACATATACATACATATATTTTTTCATTAAAAGATTTTATTTCATTCTTACTTAACATGTGTATACATACATATATGTACGTGTATATGTATATATACACATGTACATATGATCATATATATGTGTATATGTATATGTATGTATCTGTATGTACATGTACATACATGTGTACACGTGCATATGTACATATACATATGTGTGTGCATACACATACATATATGTACATGTGTGTAGGTATACACATATGTGTGTTTATGTATGCATATACATACAGATACACATATATACATATACACATATATATGTGAAGTAAGAATGAAATAAAATCTTTCAATGAAAATAATGTGTTAAATATAAAGGTCTACATAAATATGAGACAACATCATCTGAATAACTATTTTCATTATATCTCTAAATCAAGGTTCAAAGGAGATATGTTTTCAGTCAAATTCTACACAGGCATTCCAAACAAATGTATTAATTTTATTAGAAGAAATGCTAAGCATTACTTTAAATTGTTTTTAAATACTAAATAAAGAAAATCTAAATATATTCAAATGGTCTATAGCTAAACTTCTATCATCTCAAGCTTTCATAAAATTTTTGCAAGTCCTATATAAAAGTGGTGCAGTGTGCAAGCATATACATTATGTTTTGTCTTAAAACATTTACATATACATTATGTTTTGTCTTAAAACAGCTCTACCCAGGAGAAGCCAGAACAGATTACATTTTTACTTCATAAGTAACGTCTTATAAAGTATATTATACATATATATATTATATATACATATTATATTATATCTATATCATTATACATATATAATATACATATATGTATATTCTGAAAATTTTTAATGATTTAAGTTAACAGTCTGCTCACGTAAGTTTACCTACCATGTAAGTTCCTAGGGTAACTAAGGGATTGTTTATATATTCCCCTTTAAAGGAAAACTTATATATACTGCAAAACAACTTTTATTCCATGAAAGTATAATCATAGAATTAAAGAATTTTAGAAAGTGTGGTACCATATTTGAAAAAGTTTCAGAACCATTTTAAAATAACAATTCGATCTTGTTGCTCTACCATTTGCAAACCTGAAATGGATCCTCATTGCCTGCAAGATAAAAATAGTTTTGCATGTCATATAAGGGCCTTCTCAGTCTGGGCTAGCAGGTTCATACTGCCTCAACTCTAGCTATTTTTCTCTAGATTAGGCTCCAGTACCTAAAGTTCTTTTGATTTTCCAACCACAAGACCCCATTTACAGCTTAATAGTTTTACAAATCGTATTATAATTACTTTAATGTTGCTCAGCCCTAACCTTGTCTAACTTGAATTCATAGGTACTCTTCAAGACCCCATTTAATTACATGCTTTCTCTGTGTAATTCACCTATGCCTGCCAGAAAAATCTGTGGTTATCTGATTGATATGTAACTCACTTATTAAATATTGTACCTACTTATCTCCAAAAACATCTAGAATTTTCGCATATAATAGTACCCATTGTTTCTTATTATAATATTGAAATATTACCTGATTTTCATCTTTGGAAAAATATTATAAAATATTTACATGAATTTTGTTTCATTTATGGAATAGAGATGGAAAAGTGAAGATGTGGATTATAAAATGCAAATAATGATAGATTTTTGAGGTTAATCTTAACCATATAAAACCAAAGAGATGCTGGGGTAAGTCAAACATTTATTCATCAAAAATTGAATAAATCTGAGTCCCTTGAACTGAAAAGAAAAGTACACTAAGGTTTACAATTCAGGTCATGAGTTGAAAAACTTATTCTGTTTTGTAGATATATATATTTTAGGCTTTGCATGTCAAGAAGGAAAATCAAATTATAACAATGAGACTGTGATTTTAGCGTGCTGAGATTCAGAGCAGGCCAATGAAAGTGCCTCCATGTATGGCTCTGTGACAATTACACAACTCTGCTATATTGTATTGTACTGTAAAAGCAGTCATAGACAATATGTAAACAAATGAGTGTGATTGTGATCCAATAAAACTTTATTAATAAACAATTAAATTTGAATTTTACATAATTTTCACATGTAACAAAATGTCATTATCCTTTTGATTTTTCAACCATTTAAACATGTACAAACCATTTCAAGCTCACGGATCATAGGATGCAGACAGTGAGTCAGATCTGGCCTGCTGGTCAAAGTTTGCTAATCAATGGTTTAGGGATACTTTTTATATCCATTTATACTCTTGAATTATCAAGTTTCCTCTCTGACGTAAATAAGTCAGAAGTTCACAAAATTTTATTTAAATCTAGGTTTTTGTTTTTGAATTAATTTTTATAATATATATTTTCTCATGCAAATGATTTTTTAATTAGCAGCCAATTTTTAACTAGATTTAAACAAATTATTTAAAACCTGGGATATACCATCAATTATACACACACACACACACACACACACGCAAAATGGCGTTTGTGTTGATCTTGCATTATCTCATAATAAGCTGGTATCTTCAGGTCTTTTTCCTCAAAAGCAAACATGAAGTAGTTTAGATTCTTTTATACAGATACTCCTCAACTTACCATGGGATTACGTCCCAATAAACCCATCATAGGTCAAAAATATCTTAAATTGAAAATTCATTTCATACCCCAATAAACCCACAGTAAAAATGAAATACTGTAAATCAAACCATCATAAGTCCAGATGCTTTTCAACTAATAGGATTACATACCAATAAACCCATCACAAAGTTGAAAAATCATAAGCCAAACCATCATAAATCAGGGATGGACTGTATACAATAAGAGTGGTTTTCTGTTGCCATCACACAAGAATTGCAAACTGCTTGGGAATTTTTTTTAACTATAAACGTGTTGCTCTATTGTTTTCTGGCATTTCATACTACAGAAAAGAAGTCTGAGGCCCGTATAATTTTCATTTCCTGATAATAACATGCTATTTTTTTTTTCTTTCTTGATGTGGAAAACATTTTTTTCTTTATTATCACAATTTGATAATTTTGTGATTATTGTGTCTCTTTAAGTTGTCATGCCTTACATTAAAAAGGCTCTTACTTCCTTCATAGGTCTTTTTCAGCTCAGGAAAGTTTTTCTCTTATATTTTTAAAATTAGTTTTCTTTCAAATGCTCTGTTCTCTTCTTTAGGAACAACTAATTGATCTACCTATCTATCTGTCTACCTATCTATCTATCTATTTTCTTGTCTCTTATTCAGAGACTCCACATAGCCATACAGTGGACTCTATTCTTTATTCTCCATATATCATCTTTTTATGATTTACAACTTTTTAACTAAAATAACCTCTCAAGTCTATTCTCCACACTGACTAAACCTTGTACAACAATATCAATTATAAATGTTACTGCCTCAAATATAGATTTTTAACACTTTTGTGGTGGGTAAAATAATGTCCCCCCAATCCAAAGATGTCCAAGACCTAATTCCCATAAGCTACAAATAAGTTGGATTGCAGAAGAGACTTTGCAGACATGATTCAATGAAGAACCTCAAAATGAAGAGATTGTCCTGAATTATCTGAATGTGTCTTCAAAAGTAGATAACCCTTCCAGGTGTGGTCAGAAGGAGATGTGACTACAGAATAAGTCAGATTGCTGCAATGTTTCTGGCTTTGAAGTTAGGGAGCGGTGCATAAACCAAGGAATGTGGGCAGCCTCCAGAAACCACAGAAGACAAGGAAACTGATAATCTCTCCTAGAGCCTCCAGAAAGGAATGCAGCTCTGTCCTTACCTCTATTTCAGCCCAAAGTGACCTATGTCAGACTTCTGAACTGCCAGATAATAAATTTGTGTTAAGTCACGAAATGTGGCGTAACGTCTTACAAGAGAAACCAAAAACTGATATGGCTCTCATATTTTTAGTTTCTCATCTTTTTATTTTCTGTTAATATCTTCTTTCTGTCACTTCATCATTGTCTGTTCTTTTTACATGAAGTTCTTCTATCCATAGAAGCCATATAGTCTTAAATGTGTTGGATAGCAAATAACTCTGAAATGTTCTTCCTTAGCTTAAGATTATTTTTAGAGTTTCATAGGTATACGTCTGAGTCTTCTGCTGATATCCTCTGCCTTGATTTTGTATGATGTCTTGTTTCACTTGATTCATTTTCAAATGCAAATTTATCCAGAATATTTTGACACTGAAAAAAAACTGTATAAATAATTTCTACATAAGCCAATGTTTTCCATACATGTATAAAGGGGATGGTGTTGAGGAGAGAAGAGACAGAGAATTAACTTCCTAGGAACACAGACAAAGCAGAATTGAAAACTGGGAGGTTCTTTTTAAAACTGTACCTTCCCATCTTGAAAAAACATCTGATGTACCTCTGCCCAGAGAGATTCAGTATTATATATTGAGTCACACTGAATGACGGCAATGTATTATAACACTCATACATATTGTTAAAACAGTTAACTTCCAGTCAAGTTAACTATGCATGTGGAAAAGGTTGAAGATTTGTTTTTTGCATAACAAAGGATATTTCTACTTCCAGAGCTAAGTCTAAAACTTTCAATGCAGTGCACCTTCCACCTGCTGCAGGTAATAAACTGTAATCCACAGTTGGGACGTTGCCACAGGTATCCACATAGTTCATTATTCTATACCCTGCAATATTTGAATATTTTAAGACTCAAAGTATGTAAAACAAATGTTATTCAGATTAACCTATCTTTCTTTTGTCATTGCCAACATTTTAAATTGTTCCATATAATTAGGCTGGCATTTTTGCAAGTATGTCAATAAAAAAAACTACTATAGAAGAACAAAGCTACTTTATGCTGACGTCCTTTCTCAATTTCGGTGGCTTAAAAGTCATGCAACTGACAAGAGTCTTTCATTAATGAAACCGTGTTTGCCTTCTAAGTCAACAAAACTGTTAAACCACTGAGTATGGAATGCTTACCTTTTTACTGTTGTTTAACATTTCAAAATTATGAGGTAAGTAGGAATCATTTCTTTTTCATGAAAACATATACCTATCTCATTCTATTGTTGGAAAGGTACTGAACATTTCTACCACGTAAAAAGGGTATAAATTTTTGTAAAGGGTATAAAAAAATTAGCTCTAGGCCTACATGATCCTTGTCTGTTTAATAGGAAATTTGAGAATATCAAATATGATCAAATATGTATCACTATTTTCCATTAGTATTATTTTAGTCACTCTGGACAAATATCAGAAAAACACAAAATTCTAAGTAATATTGTTTAAGACATTCACAGTTAGAGTAAAATCTACTGATATTAAAAATGCAGATACATATGAACAAAGATTAAGGGGAAATCTGGCCTAGTTTCACGTTTCTACGTAGAGGAACTTCCATTGGAGCAGGGGCTCTCAGTGGAGATGCTTTGGCATTGGAGTAAGACAAGGAAATTCTTCATTGAGCTGATTGCCCTCTACATTACACAATATTTATCATCTCTAAACTTCAGGGTCCCAAAAGTCAGTAGTACTTCCTCTAAAGATATTAGAATAATTTAAAACACCCTGGCATATATCAAATACTCCAGAGGTGTCACCCAGAATGGAAAACCACAGCCCTAGATTTACAGTCCTGGCCTCAGATCCCACTTCTTATTCAAGTTTACCAAAAAGAGACTAATCTGATCAGTGACTAGTTCACATTACTCCACCCGTAGAGCTAACCCACATACACCAGTAAGCACTGAAGATTTGCCCACTTTTACTACCCTCTCTGCCCTAGACCATGAAAAGCAGTAATTGTGCGTAAGCATATAGGTCCTGCAATCTGAAATTTTTATCTCAGCTGAACTAAAGTCTAGGTTCTAGGAAAGAGAGTAGGAGTAAAAGGAGGTAGGAAGTACTGGTACTCATTTTTGGTCTGATTTTTGGATAAAGCACTATCCCCTATCGACTTGTTATTGCAAGTTGAAGTTGATATGGCAAACTCCACGTCTGTTTACAAACTCAAGAGAGGATGGAAAGAGCTATTATTGAGCCTCTAAAAATCTCTAAATCCATTGTAATGCTCTCTCTAAGCCACTTGTCTTTATCCCTCTTTCTCTAACAGAAATGAACTGAATTGAGTAAAGAAAGGAATAGTCAAGTATCAAACAGTTCAAATAAAATTATAAGCACTAAAGAAATAACAGGTACTCCTATACACATTCATGCATACTACAAAAGCAATAGATCTTTACCTCTTTAAGTTTTTCCTTATCCAATAACAACTTTTTTATATCTACTATTGATGCCCACTTTTATTGGTAAAGCTAGAGAATTCGACCAAAGAAAATAATGAACTCTATTTACAGATCTCTGTATGAATATAGAATCAGGAAAAGAGCCACGGTGAAAACAACCACGATATTTTTTATCCACGAATTAAAACATTACAAAAGATTATTCACTTAAGTAAAAAAAAAAAAAAAAAAAAGATTTACAAGTATCAAGTAATGATATTCAAGTGGCATGTATTAAAAGTAATAAGCTTTCTTTGTCCAAAACAGACTTGGATAGATGAGGAAGATTATGTATCTAATGCTCATCTCAAAAATACAATTTCACATTTTTCTCAAAATATTTGACAATACTCTTTTAACTTGTTTAAATACCAGAATATGTTTTAAGAGGTTATGATCAAAGGGCATTTGAGATAAAACATAGATTACATGGTTTTGTAAGATAGCAACAATTGGCTGAACATTGTTAGTTCCTGTTTATTAGCACTTAAAAAAAATAAAAATGATAGGGGGATGGCTGAAGACCCTGAACTAAGGTATGCTATGGTAAGAGGCACTGTAGAAGAAAAATAAAAGCCCCACTCTTTTCCCAGGTATGTAGCCTTGGGTAAAAGTTACTTAGTCTCTCTGTAGGATGAGGCAGTGGCAGAGAATAATTTCCTTATTCCTAAAGAAGTTGAACAAAAACAGATGTTCTTAATCCAGGGCCCATTTAGGCTTCAAATTGCACCTTTTTCTGAGGAGTGAGTCAATACATTTCCTTGGTTTATCAAAGTGGTAAATGACACCAAAAGGTTAGTCATCCTTGCATTAAAAGGTAATGTTTCCGGCCAGGCATTGAAGCACACGCCTGTAATACCAGTACTTCGGTAGGCCGAGGCAGGAGGATCACCTGAGGTTAGGAGTTCAAGATCAGCCTGGTCAACATGGTGAAACCCCGTCTCTACTAAAAATACAAAAATTAGCTGGGTGCGGTGGTGTGTGCCTGTAATCCCAGCTACTCGGAAGTCTGAGGCAGGAGAATTGCTTGAGCCCAGGAGGCAGAGGTTGCAGTGAGTTGAGATTGTGCCATTGCACTCCAGCCTAGCCAACGGAGCAAGACTCCATCTCAATCTTTTCAGGTATATATATACCTAGTGATATTAAAAGGGAAAAAGTGTCATTCAAGATATTATAGGTGCTACCTAAACAGAACCAATACAGAATCAATAATGAATAGATGAGTGAATTTCTTCCCCATTTCCAAATGACCCAAAGATTTAAAAAAAAAAAAATCAGAAGGGAAATTTGAAAATACTTTAAGCTGAATGACAATATTTACACGTTTATAAATTAGGATCATATAGACAAAAAGATTAAAAGTGTAATCAATAACACTTCACATATGTGTAGATCATTGCTCTAATGATACTTTCACAATCAATTATTCCTTTTTTTAGGAAGGAAGGGTATATCTTACAGTCCCCATTTTACAGATAAGAAAACAATTGCGAGAGTTACTGCCCAAGGACAAACACTTCTTAACCCTGCCAGTTTCCTGACTTGTAGGCCAATGCTCTTTCCGATGTTAACAAGTAGTACAAGCTTCCTTCCTCCGGGTTTACACTGTAAACCTGGCAAAAGTTTTTTAGCTCTTTTGTGTTTTCTCTCTGGAATGTTTGTCGTGTCTGAATCATTAGGGGCAAGAGTACATGAGCAAACAAAAGGAGATTTTGAAGTGGTTATCTGAGGTTACCAACTCATCCCATACTGGTTGATCATTAAGTATGGGCCGAATGAAGCAAAAACAGCTCTACTGGTTGAGCACACCTCTCCACAATAGAGAATGAAAGGGAGATTATGTCTTGGGGCTTCTCTAGAAATAATTTGCTTCGACTTCTTCGGAAGGCTTATTAAGCTCTAACATGCCCCAGAGAACTCCAAGTAGAAGAAACCTGATTCCAATCCCCTTTTCCTAGTCATCCACGTGGACACCAACATCTGATGGGTTCAGAATTCACCAAGCTCTAGGAAAAGTAACCCCACTTTCCTCACCACCACCAATAAAGCCACCTAGTCCTGTCTGAATCGCCTCTCTGCAAAAGTTTTGGCATTCAAATACTCGTTCATTAATAAGAGGAAGCAGGTGAAAGAGTGAAGAGAAGTACCATGGAAAAGGGGGGCCCGAAAGGGAACTGCAGAACCCGAAGAGCTGCACAGAGAAATAAGCTGCCGCAAGTTATCTGACAGCACAAAGGAGCCAATCCCGAGCCGCATGGAAGACCTTGGGTA
Organism: Sapajus apella; assembly: GCF_009761245.1. Lineage (NCBI taxonomy): Eukaryota > Metazoa > Chordata > Mammalia > Primates > Cebidae > Sapajus > Sapajus apella. Next base: position 7,951,602 of record NW_022436943.1, on the reverse strand, counting down.
GTGGGCGGGACTAACGTATCCGGGGCCCAGCGGCAGGCGCCAGACACGCTGGCAGGGCGGGAACCGCGCGTTCCTTAGCAACCGCAACGGCCACGCCCACCGAACCCAGCACCCTCCATCCCCCACCCTGCATCCAGCGCCCTGATCCGCGGGAACGGGTCCTTCAGTCATCTTCGTACCTACTGGGTTTCCCGGATTCCGGGATTCTCTTGCAGGGCCTCCCTCCGCCCAGCCCGCCCAAGTGCCGCTCCCAGGGACGGAACGATCGTCTCCTAAAAGCTTTAAGGCTAGCTAAGGAGGTGCGCCCATTTTCAGTCCCGGACCCCGAGCATCCTGAGCAAGGTCTCCCCAAATCCCCTCGCACTCGCCGGACACACACCTCAGCTCTGCCAAGGCAAGGGCCGACAAACTTCGTGTCCGGCTGGAAATGTTGCTGTCCACGGTCCTGTCACTCAGGGGTAGGGGCGGGACGAGCCAGCCGCACACTCCTACTCCCAAAGGCCGAGGCGGAAAAGAGGCGGGGCTCTGCTTGCAGGGGCGGGACCAGGCCTCAGTCGGCTCTCGGATTGGTAGGTCTTTCTCCCGCCTCTACGCGGGTCCAGGACGCAAAGGCGCCCGCCCTGCGGCCTTTCCCTCCTTTTGATGCTACCCTGGAGTTCCAATATTTGTCTCACAAGGTGACTGTAGAAATTAAAAATAAAGACTGTGACTTGTTTTGTAAATATAAAACGGACAAATATGTTATTTTGGTTATTGAACCCTTCCCATCTCACACACACTCCCCAATTCACACTCCCAGGAGCATCCGTAAGTGGAAGTGTACGTTGTCTGTGTACACAATGAATTCATTAACCATTCAAACAGCAAAAAAGAAAAAAACAGTTTATATTAACTAGAGATTAATCAACTTAGGAAAGATTTCTAAAACACGACCGACAATTAAGATTTAGGAGCCCATGTTTAGGTACTCAATTTTCACATCTACAAAATGGGAATGAAATATTAAGATGTTATTTGAAACGCATTCGAATATAGAATGCTTTATTCATATACTCATGTAATCCTTACAAAACACACTGAAAGTATTATCCACAGCCTATGAACAATGAAACACAGGCTAGGAAAGGCTAGGTTTGTTCAAGCATTCAACAAATCTAAGTGCCTGCAGCCATTATTTTTAATACTGTGGTAAACTAAATCTAAAATTCCTTCAAAATATTATGCAACATCCAATGTAATTTTTCTCTTGCTCACATAAAAGTTACCTTCCTCTAGGCCAGCCCATCATATCTTTTTTAAAAAGCCCTTGAGAAAGAAAGTAGCATACAAAAAAAAAAAAAAAAAAAAAAAAAAGGAAAAAAGTATATATAGACTAACCAGAAGGCTCTCTGAAATCTCACAGGATATTATGGCCAGGAATTGAATCCAAAATGTAATTTTATTTTCTGTCCTCCTAAATCATTTTCTGGTCTCCAGTTCCTCTCCCAGAAATAAAGGTAGAGTTAAATGAGATTATATTAATACTCTTAACTAGATTGTTATGTGTGTGGCTTTATGTAGTGAAATTTTTTTCCTTTACATATTAAACCAAAACCCAGAAGTGTTTATCTTGTCTGATGCAGTTGTAGTAACGAAAAAAAAAAGTACTTCTGGAAAAGTGCCTTCCTTGAGATTCAATTAAAATGTTCATCACACTGTGATGCAATTGTTGGAATAAAAGAAATCCATTCCAATTACAAATAATTTTACACTCTTGACCTGCTGAACTTCTAAATTATTCTGAAAGCTTGCTAAATGTAAATAACTCTCTATAAAACTTTCTTGATTTTCTTTAATCTTTTAAAAATGTTTGGTTTGGCCAGGCATGGTGGCACGCACCTGTAATCCTAGCACTTTGAGAGACAGAGGCAGGCAGATGCCTGAGGTCAGGAGTTCAAGACCAGCCTGGTCAACATGGTGAAACTCTTTCTCTACTAAAAATACAAAAATTAGCCAGGCATGGTGGCAGATGCCTGTAATCCCAGCTACTGAGGAGGCTGAAGCAAGAGAATCGCTTGAGCCGGGAGGTGGAGATTGCAGTGAGCTGTGATTGCACTACTGCACTCCAGCCTGGGTGACTGAGCAGGACTCTGTCTCAAAAACAAAAAAAAAAAATTGGTTTTAGACTAAAAGAAAAGAGTTATGATTGTACATTAGTAAGTATATTATGTAAATAAATGCTGTAAGATTTAAATAAAAGTGGTGAACGTACTTGAGTCCATTTTCATTACATATTTAAAGATGCAAATGTATTTGTTTGAATATTCTCACATATATAAAATATTATACATTTAAATAAATGTATTATATGCATGTAAATGTGTAATCATTGAAATAAACACAGCTGTATACTACCCATATGTATAGCTCCAGATGTTTGAAGCATGCACTCAAATTGCTGGAACTTGACACCTTGGTGTCTAGTTAAACATCCAGGAGCAAATATGTTCTACATATGCATAGGAATACATTTTAAAACTGTATCTACTATTTCAAAATAAGGGTGGAACAGCAAATAGTGAGTCTCTACCACTGCATTTCTTATTATGAACACATTTTTGTGAGATGATCTTGTCCTAGCTAATTGTTCTACAAGCAGTTTATTAATCCATAAAATGGGCACTAGCCACCTTACTCTACACGCATTTAACTACTGCAAAGTAGTCTTTCAAGTGTTTTTCAAAATAATTAAGCTCCTAAATATTTCTTATTAATACTCCCAAGTAGGACATAATTCCAAGTGTGTAGCTGCCAGCTATTTCTTTTACAAATGATATGTAGATAGAACACATATATTGTAACTTTTGGAGTAGAAGAGTCTCACGCTATTCACACTTCACTTATTTATTTTTTACCTCATGTTCTATTATAAAACTTGGAACATGTGTAATTTGAAATCCCTCCATAGGCCCAAATGTATATTGGAAGAATTTAAGAAGAGCAAATATAATTTATCAAATAAATAACTATATCTTAGGGACACTGAAAAAGAAGGAAATAGCTTAATGTTTTAAAATTAAAACATCCAGGTGTATGTTATACGCTTATTTATTCACCATATAAAGACATACCTTATTGACTTAAAATTCTGGCAAGTTGAAATGTAAACTAGAATCTAATAATTGTATGTACTAACTCCTTTGTCCTAGATGAATATGCATATTGATTGAAATTTGAAAAAAATATATATTTGAATCATTTGTAAAAATTTGTTTTAGAAATATGAAGCTCAAATATCTTAACAAAATTGATTCTGTCAAAAGCGAATGATGCATATTGAATATTTTAACATGATAAATACAGCATCAAGTTACTTAATCCTATTCAGCAGTCCTTTGCTCTAAATCGTAAGACAAAATAATTATCCAACCTAACTCTCTGAGTAACTTGGATCACTTAATAGATCAAACATACATATTGCTATTTCCTTTCGATCACCCCAGAACAATATCAGGGAGGCAACTAGAATGAATTTTGTTTAAAACATTTAAAGCAATGATTTCTTATGTAAGTTCATTTAAGAAATCCCTGTAATCCCCAAAGTCTATGCTCGAAAGTCTTGACTTTAATTTATAGTACTATATTTTAAACTACTTAATAAAAACTGGAAGATGGGTTTGCTTTTCTTATAGAAAAATTTCCTTTTGAAAACTCAGAAAATTAATTAACCATAAAAACGTTTTCACTGACTTGTATATTATTTGAAATTATAGTTACATAGCACTTACGCAGAATAAACTCCATGGAAAGGATGCAGGACAGGCAAGCTCCAAAATTGAGGCTTAGGCTGGAAGCGTTCTTGGCTTTGCCAAGAAAGAATTCAAGGGCTAGCTGATGGTGACAGCAACTCTTACTAAACAAACAGTATACATCGGCAGCAGAGGTACTGCTTGACAGTGTCCTCGGAGGAGCAGTTCAGAGGCAGTTCTGCACTCATATTTATACCCACTTTTAGTTATATGCAAATTAAGTGGGGGTTTATGCAGAAATTTCTAGGATGAGGGTGATAACTTCCAGAGTGTAGGGTCGTTGCCATGGAAAGGGGCAGTAACTTCTGAGGGTTGCCATGGCAATGGTAAACTGACATGGCACACGGGTTGGCATGTCTTATGGGGAGGTGCTTCTGCCCTGGAACTGTTTTAGCTAGTCCTCAGATTGGTCTAGTGTCCAAGTCCCCACTCCAGAGTTTGTTTAGTTCTCCCTCCTACCTCAGAAAGAATGGACCTACATTACTAAATGCATAGTTCAATGCTTATTTGCCTTCTGAAGAACTGAATTCAAGATTATCTCTGAAATCTAAAAAAAATTATCTCAAATATTTTTCAGATATAAGAACTCATATAGATAATTATTTCACAGGTGGAAGAAAGATGGAGTCACACATGCAAATATGTTGATATAATTTCAAATGTGTAGCTGCCAGCCATTTCTTTAACAAATGACATGGAAAGGAATACCTTAAAACCAATTGAAAGTGTTCACATTTACTTTTTTTCACTTTCTTGAACATTTAGTATATGTCAGTGATTCCAAAACATTTCTGGAATCATGGTGCCACTGACAAATAATTCCCAGATGGCCTTTTTCCCTTTCTTAGTGTAAACATAATAATAATAATATGTTTTACAGTTGGTAGCCTCCTAATGTCCAGGCAATGACTCAGTAATCCAAGCCACTTTAATTTTGCATCTCTTCCATCTGAAAACAAGGCCTCCACATTCCTCACATGTGGAGAAAAGAGCAGCTGTAGGACCTGAGAGGGGCTTTTCACTGCCACAGAGCAGAATTGAGACACATCATTGGGAATATACTTTTGTCATTCAGTATTAGTGCCAAGATTCATCAACATTATATCCATTTTATATTACATTGTGAAAAGCTATCTCCCTAGTCTCCCCTTTATATTACAGCCCAGTTTCTCCCTCACTCCAGTATTGCTGAGTATCCTTACCATGCTTCACCTGCTCTTTGGTTCATAGTCATTCACCACTTTTTTTTCAGACAGGGTCTTGTTTTGTCACCAATGCTGGAATGCAGTGGCTCAATCTCGGCTCACTGCAACCTCTGCTTTATAGACCCAAGTAATCCTCCCACCTTAGTCTCCAACAGTAGCTGGAACCACAGTCCCTCCAGTAGCTGGGACCACTGGCACCTGCCACCATGTCCGGGAATTTTTTTTTTTTTTTTTTTTTGTAGTTTTAGTAGAGACAGGATCTCACCCTGCTGCCCAAGCTGATCTTGAACTCAGGCTCAAGCAATCTGCCTGCCATGACCTCCCAAAGTGTTAGGATTACAGGCGTGAGCCACTGCACCTGGCCTCACCACTTTTTAGTGTATTTTATACATAGTTTATTCTGTGTGTTGCTTATTATCTGGTTCCACTTCAAGAATCTGAGTTACTTAAAGGTATAGATCTTTGTCAGTTTTATTAACTGGTTTATCCCAAGGGTTAAGACCAGTACCTAGCACCTAACAGACACTCAAGAAAATGGTTTTCTTGATTGAGTTAACTGTCGTGCATAGCTGTGATTGATTTGCTTAAATTCTGTGTAATATTTTAGTGGCTGAATATATTATAACTGATATATCTATCCTCCAGTTGTAGGCCTTTTGAGTCATTTCTAGGTTTTTTCTATAGTTAACAGGGTAGTTATAAACATGAGTTCTGGTGTAGATTTGCAAGACTTTCTCTTTGATTTATAACCAGGAGTAGAATCATAAATTTGTAGTACATGTTCATATTCTAAACAAAAATATAATAACAAATTATTTTCCTGAAATATTGTACCATTTTATCTGCCTAACAGAAGTGTTTATGAGATTTGAATATACTAATCTTCTCAGAAAACCAGACTTTGGCTTTTAACTTTATTGCTTATGATTTCATTGATTTCTACTCTTTCCTTTATGATTCTTTTTTCTCTACTTACTTAATTTTCTTATTTTGCTATGTCATTAAGGTATAATCTAAGACAATTGATTTAAACTTTTATTTTTTCTAATATAGGCATTTAAATGAGAAAATTATGTCTAAGAATTGCATTGGAGGTATCTCATAAATTTTGATATATTGTATTTTAATTAACATTCACTTGGAGACAAGTTTTAATTTCCCTTTTTCTGAGTTATTTTGTCATTTGGTTACATATTTAGAATTGTGTTTTTATGTTTCTAAGTATTCGAGAGTTTTCTAATCTCTTATTGTCTTTTAATTCCATTGTAGTTAGAAAATATACATTGTAAGATTTCAAACTTTTGGAAATTATTGACATTATATTATAGCCTAGCATATGGTTTATCTTGAGGATGGTTCTCAGTGTATTTGGAAAAAAAAATAAGTGTATTCTGAAATTGTTGAATGCAGTGTTCTCTAAATGTCAATTATAGTCTATATACTTCCTGACAGTTTTTTTTAAAGAACATTTTAAAATTAATTAATTAATTAATTAATTAAACTTTAAGTCCTGGGATACATGTGCAAAATGTGCAGATTTTTACATAGGTATACATGTGCCATGGTGATCCTTACCAATGTTTTTAGGCACATTCTATCACTTACTGAAAGACAAGTGTTAAATCTCCAACCATGCTTGTGCATTTGTTTATATTTTCTTTTCCTTTTTACAAAATTTAATTCTTTTTTATTTTAGGTTCCAGGATACATATGGAGGATGTGCAGGTTTGTTACAAAGGTAAATGTATGCCATGGTGGTTTGCTGCACCTATCAACCCATCTCCTAGACATTAAGCACAGCATATATTAGTTATCTATCTTGATAGTCTCCCTCCCTAAATCCCCCCCACAGGACCCTGCGTGTGTTGTTCCCTTCCTTGTGTGCATGTGTTCTCATTGTGCAGCTCCCACTTATCAGTGAGAATATTCGGTGTTTGGTTTTCTTTTCCTGCATTAGTTTGCTGAGGATAATGGATTGCAGCTCCATCCATGTTCCTGCAAAGGACATGATCTCATTCCTTGTTATGTCTGCAGAGTATTCCATGGTGTATATGTACCACATTTTCTTTATTCAGTTTATCATTGATGGGCATTTGGGTTGATTCCATGTCTTTGCTATGGTGCATAGTGGTGCAATGAACACGTGTGTGCATTTATCTTTATAATAGAACTGTTTATATTCCTTTGGGTATATGCCAAGCAATGGGATTGCTGTGTAGAATGGAAGTTCTGCTTCTAGGTCTTTAAGGAATTATCACACTATTTTCCACAACAGTTGAACTAATTTACATTTCCACCAACAGCGTAAAAGTGTTCCTATTTCTCCACTGCCTCACAGCATCTGTTTCTTGATTTTTTAATAATTGCCATTCTGACTGGTGTGAGATGATATCTCATTATGGTTTTGATTTGCATTTCTCTAATGATAAGTGATGTTGAGCCTTTTTCCATATGTTTCTTGGCCACATAAATGTCTCCTTTTGAGAGGTGTCTGTTCATGTCTTTTGCCCACTTTTCAATGGGGTTGTTTTCTCTTGTAAATTTAAGTTCCTTGTACATTCTAGATATTAAGCCTTTGTCAGATGGATAGATTGCAAAAACTGTCTCCCATTGTGTAGGCTGTCTTTTCACTCATGATAGTTTCTTTTGCTAAGCAGAAGCTTAGTTTAATTTAGTACCATTTGTCAATTTTTGCTTTCATTGAAATTGCTTTTGATGTTTTGTCATGAAATCCTTGCCTGTGCCTATTTCCCCCTGAATAGCATTGCCTAGATTATCTTCTAGTGTTTTCATAATTTTGAGTTTTGCCTTTAAGTCTTTAATCTATCTTGAATTCGTTTTTGTATAAGGCATAAGGAAGGGGTTCAGTTTCAGTTTTCTGCATGTGGCTAACCAGTTTTCCTGGCACTGTTTCTTAAATAGGGAGTCATTTCCCCTTTGCTTGTTTTTGTCAGGTTTGTCGAAGATCAGATGGCCGTAGATGTGTGGTCTTATTTCTGAGATCTCTATTCTGTTCCATTGGTCTGTGTGTCTGTTTTTGAACCAGTACCATCCTACTTTGGTTACCGTAGCCTTGTAGTAACAGACTCAAGAGCACATGACAAGGATACCCTCTCTCACCACTCCTGTTCAATGTATTGGAAGACATGGCCTGGGCAATCAGGCAAAAGAAAGAAATAAAGCATATTCAAATAGAAAGAGAGGAAGTCAAACTGTCTGTTTGCAGATAACATAATCCTATAGCTAGAAAACCCCATTGTCTCTGTCCAAAAGCTTCTTAGACTGATAAGCATCTTCAGCACAGTCTCAGGATACAAAATAAATATGCAAAAATCGCAAGCATTTTTATCCACCAATAGACAGGCAGAGAGCTAAATTATGAATGAACTTCGATTCACAATTGCTACAAAGAATAAAATACCTAGGATACAACTAACAAGGGAAATGGAGGACCTCTTCAAGGAGAACTACAAACCACTGCTCAAGGAAATCAGAGAAGACACAAACAAATGAAAAAACATTCCATGCTCATGGATAGAAAAAATCAATATCCTGAAAATGGTCATATTGCCCAAAGTAATTTATAGATTCAATGCTATTCCCATTAAACTGCCACTGACATTCTTCACAGAGTCAGAGAAGACTACTGTAAAGTTTATATGGAACCAAAAAAGAGCCCATATAGTCAAGACAATCCTAAGCAAAAAGAACAGAGCTAGAGGCATCACGCTATCCAACGTCACACTATGTTTTCTTTAGTTGTGTTGTTTCATTATATATTTTGAAGGTTTGTTATTAGTCTCATATACATTTAGGATTATTATGATTTCTTGATGAATCAATCATTTTATCATTATGAAATGCTGATCTTTTTATCTCAGGTTATCCTTGGTCTTGAAGTCTGTTTGCCTGATATTAATAGTGGTAGACCAGGTGTATTATGCCTACTGTTTCTACTAGATCCATTTCCATGTCTTTACATTTAAGCTATCTGGGCCTTTATATTTCAGTCTGTCTCTTGTATACAACATACTGTTGAATTTTCATTTTTTTCCAGCCTGACCATCTTTGATTTGTTATAAAAATATTTATTCAATTTCCATGTAACATAGTTATTAATATGAAACGTATAAGTCTACCATTTTTTCTATGTATTTTTTTATTTTTCATTTCTACTTTTCTCCTTCATTTGTCCTTTCCTGTTCTTATTTGCTTTAGTCATCTTGACTATTAGCCTGAAATAAGAAATTCATTACTCTATAGATGGTGTGTGGAATCTCAATCTAAGTTGTTGCTGAAGTTCTTCTCAGGAGAGGTTCTTAATTGGCTGATAGTATCTCGATATAGATCTCAAAGACTGAATCATAAGATAAAAAAATTGAAGGAGCTCATCACATCTAGCAATCTCATCAGTATAAGGCTGGAATCCAGGCTTTCCTGAGCCCAGCTTGATGCTGATAGGTAGCCCTTACTCATCCACCCACTTGACACGTAATACTGAAGCTGAAGAAAGCAACTAGCCTGGTATTCCGAGAGGGCTTTGTAAATGGATATGGAGGTGCCATGGTACTCACAGGCACCTTACCAGTTTCAGCCTTATGTCTTCTACAGGGCCTTGCCTGGGACCAAGAATTGGATTTGAATCAAAAGGAGAAGGAAGAGAGACGGAAATATTTTTTCCCCCACAGAGGCTGAGGAGAGAGCTGAAAGGCAGCTTTGGTTTCAGGGTTCCATTCTTCTCTGAATCTGTCTCTTCTTTCTTATTTCTGGCAGGCCTGACTCTCAGGGATGCTCACCTCCTGCTCATGTTCCCTACCCCAAGTACCACCAGCGAGCATGAAAGGAACTCCCACAATCAAGGATACCTGGTTGCTTACGGTGTATTGCCCCAGAGAGCCTGCTCTTACGGCCTCACCAATTTCCACAGTCTGGAGGAGCCAGGGTTTGATTTTGGTCCCAGAGATATGCTGGCCTCACCAAAAGGGTTGGGAAGTATTCACTTCTCTTCATTGTCTAGAAGAATTTGTGTGAACTGCCAGTGTTACTTTCTTAATTTTTGTGTAGAAATCTCCAAGGAAGCCACCAAAGCCTAGACTTTTTGTGAGAGGATCTTTAATACAAAACCAATTTTTAAAGTAGATATAAGACTATTCAGATTGTCTACTTTAGTGACCATTAGTAGTTTGTATACTGCAAAGAATTTGAATGTATTATATATATTGTCAAATTTATTGAGATAAATTTGTTCATAATATTCCTTATAGTCATTTTTATTTCTGTAGAATTGTGGTGACCTCACTTCTCACATTCCTGGTAGTGGCAATTTGTCTTATTTTTCTAATCTCTCTGGCTAGAGTTTTAATTTTATTATCTTTGTTAAAGAACCAGCTTTTATTTTTATTGTTTTTTCTTTTGTTTTTCAGATTCTTATTTCATCATTGATTTCTATTTTTATCTTATTTCCCTTTTCTGCTAACTTTGGATTTAATTTGCTCTTCTTGTTTTAGTTACTTTAGGTAGAAACTGAAGTCATTGATTAGAGAATTTTCTGTCTTTTCTAATAGAGGAGATACATAACATAAATTCCTTTCTAATCCTTACTTAAGCTTCATGGATTTTAACATTTTTAAAATTTTCATTTATTTAAAAAACCTCATTGCATTTTGATTTCTGATATGACTAATGAGTTACTTAAAATATGTTATTTACTTTCCAAATACGTGGAGATTATTCAGATAATTTTCTGCTATTAATTTACTATTTAATTCTGTTGTGGTTAGAGAATATACTTTGTATAATTTTCATTAATTAAAATGTATAGAAATTTATTTTATTATATAGGTTTTCTTGGTAAATATTCCACGTACACTTGAAAAGAATGCACATTCTGCTTTACCTCAGTAGCATTCTATAAATTTCAGTTGTGTCTAGTTGGTTTATAGAGTTGTTCATATTTTGTATATCTCTACTGATTATGTCTACTTATTTTAATAACTATTTAAGAGAAAGGTGTTTAACTATCCTACCAGAATTATGAATTTGTGTATTTCTTCTTGGAGTTTTATCAGTTTTCATGCATTTTAAAGCTCTATCATTATGTGTGTATGTCAAGTATTCTAAGATTAGCTGATTGCTTTATCATTATGAAATGACATTTTTTATCCCTGGTAATGTTCTTTTACTCTGAAATCTACTTTGTGTGATATTAATATAATCATGTCAGCTTTCTTTTGGTCAGTGTTAACATGGTTTTATTTTCCAATCTTTTAACCAATTTGTGTCTTTATATTTTCAAGTGTTCTCTTTTTTGTAGACAACATGTAGTTGAGTCTTGTTTTTTAAAATCTAATTTGACAACATCTGCCTTGTAATTGAGGTGTTAGACCATTTATGTTAATGTGATTGCTGATATAATTGGGTTTAAATGTACCATCTTTTTGTTTATTTTCTATATGTTCAGTCCCTTCTTTGTTCTCTTTTCTTTTGCTACCTATTTTGGAATTATAGAATATTTTTATGATTCTACTTAATTTCCTTTGCTGACTTCATAGCTGTAACATTTTAACGTTTTCTTTGTGGCTTATAGTATAAATGTTTAACTTACCACCATCTATCTTTAAGAAACATTATATTATTTCACATGTAGTTAAAGAAACTTGATGAAATATATTTCCATTTCTCTAGTCTTTGTGCTATTGTCATATATTTCATCTCCCTATATATTATAAGCCCAACAATACATGTGATTATTCTTGCTGTAACAATTCAATATTCTCTTAAAGAGATTTTTTAAATGTGGGAAAAAAATTATATTTACCCACATATTTACCGTTGCCAGTGCTCTTTACTCTATGTAGATCCACGTTGCCATCTGGTATTATTTTCTTTTCACTTAAAAGAATGTCTTGAGCATTTTGTATGATGTGTGCCTTCTGTTGATGAATTCTTTCACCTTTTGTGTGTCTAAATAAGTCTTTATATTTCATTTATTTTTGAATGATATTATTGCTGGGCATAGAGTTCTAAGTCAACAGTTTTCATTTCAATACTTTAATGATGTTCACTACTTTAAAGCGACTTCAAACATATATGCATTAGGCTACTTGGCATGTTCATATTTTTCTCTTTTTTTCTCTGTGTATATAATTTCAAATCGTTTTTATTGCTTCATATCTATATATTGAAGTTTATCATATTTTCTAATATTAATTCCATCTAGTACATTTTTTACATCAGACATTTTTTCCTATATTTAGAATTTTAAATTGGTATTTTTGAATACCATCTATATCTTCCCTTAGCATACTTACCCTTTCCTCTACCCTCCTGATCATTGGGAAGATAGTTATAACTGTTTATCACCCTTTTCTATTAACTATATTATCTATATCACTTCTTAGTCTATTACTACTGGCTGAACTTTATATTCATTATGTGCACCATATTTTCCTATTTGTTTTCATGCCTGGAAATTTTCTTTATTGTCACATAGAAACAGGGTAATCATTTTGAGATTTAAGTTTTGTTAGGCAGAAACAGATCAGCCTTTAGTCTCTGGATTTTGTCTTGCTATTGACCTAATATACTTATGGTTGTTCTAGCCATTGCTCTTGGAATTATGTTGCATTTCCATTTTGTCTGGAATAAATACAAACTATTTCTGACCATGTGTTAATCTTATGGATTTTTCTCTTTGATATTTCCTGGTGATTCGTTTCTCAAATGCAGATTATTTCCTCACATTCATTCACCAATCAGTACTCAGTTGAATTTTCAAGAGGAGTGAATTCTGTCTATCCAGAGGTCTTACTTTGTAGTTGTCTCCTGTCTGACACCTTTCCCTGTGAATTGTAGCTGCTTTGACTTTGTCAGACTCCCAACTACATCCTCTTAACTCAAGCATACCACCAGGCTCTAACTGGCTTTCCTTTCCATGTGCCTGGAAACTTTAAGCTCTAATCAAAACCATTCAGAGCCTATATGCATTTATCACCCTCCCTTTGGAATTTTTGTCCCATGCTACTTGATGCTCAATGCCTGAAAACCATTGTTTCATAGATGTTGTTCAAATTTTTAGTGATTTCAGCTGAAGGTTAGATCCAGTCTCTGTTATTTCATCATAGTTGGGAGCAGAAGTTTTGAGCAGCTCAATTTGTATCTGAAAATTTTTATCATAATTTACAGGGTCTGGAGAAAGTTTCATTTGTAACCAGAGGATTTGTATTGCCACTATAGGCATGTGACAACAGTAAGAATTAAGTCCACTTTAAACTTAATTGAGTGTAAGGGCCTCAAGTTTTGAACTGCAAACATTTGAAAACTTGCTTATGGGTACGACTTCTCAGGGATTTTTTTTTCCGTTCTCTGCTCAGAGTCAGGGCAACCATAATCCTCTGATGACAGGAATGAACATATTTATTTTTGCATTTTTGCTTCCTCCTTATATTAAGGTTTCCAACTCAGTGTTTGAGAGATTCTTAATATGTTTTCCAACTTCAGTGAGCTCTGGTTGTGAAAACCACTGAAAGCTGTTTAAATCACTGAAGTTTTCAGCTATGACATACACCCTCAGGTCATAAGCAAATTTAGTGTTCCTGCTACTAGTAAAAATACAGCTGTTCCAATTAACAATTATTCCATAACACACCACCACAAATCAGTAGTATAAAGCAATAATAATTTTCTCATGTCAAAAATCTTATGGGTCAAGAATTTGGACAGGATTCAGCAGAAAGTGTTTGTCCCACAGTATCTGGGGCCTCAGCTGGGACACCTGAAATGCTGGGAATGACTCAAATGGCTGGCAGTTGGAATCATCTTTAAGCTTTTCTTCAGATACGTCTGGTACCTAGGTTAGGATAAGATGAAAGCTTAGTTGTATTTAGGTGGAACTGTTGACAGGAGGACCTGTGTATAACGTTTCAGGGTGGTTTGGAATCCTCACCATTGTCAGATCCCATTATAGAAGATCTGTGAGATGAAAGATACTGTTGTCACTCTCTTTGGAAGATGCAGTTTGCAATATCCTCTCATATTTTTTCATATATATCCAGTGTTTTTAGTTGTTTTCACTGTGAGGAATTCCAAAATACCAGAGATCAATCTAAATATTTAAGCCTAAACATATCACTCGATATGGAACTCTCAGCTTTCATATATATTTTGGAATCAATTTTTCAGGTTACACAAAAAATCTTAGTGGTATATGGATAGATATTGCACAGACTTTGCTATTAACGTTTAAATGTTTTTTTGCAATACCAAGTGTCCTTATTCTTGAATTTACATATTTTTTATATCTTATTAAAGTTTCATAATTTTCTACATTCAGGTCATGTATTTATTTCTGTTTATTACTTGACTATTATAGTTTTTGTAGTTTTATTAATGGCATCTACTACATTCTACTAATTTTCTAATTGGTTACTAATGGTTGGTCATCTGTGGAAAAGCTGTTGCTTTTCTGCCCATTCAACTTGCTTTAATTTCTTAGCTGTTTTAAAAGTTTGTTTGCTGATTGTCATACAATTTGAAATCATGTAGCAATAATGATAAGTTGTCTTGAAATTATATATGAAAGATAGAATTACTTCTTCTTTTTAATTGTATATGTCACTTTATTTTCATTATTCCATTAGTTGGACTTCTAATATAATGTTGAAGAATAGCAACAATAAAAAGTATCTTCATCTCAATATCAACTCTAATTAGAAAGTTTTATAATGTCTTACCATTAAATCTGATGATCACTTAAATGTCTGGTACTTAAGAATGCTCTATTTTGGACTTCTTTTACTAAATGTATTTATTATTAATGAGTATTTATTTCTAATAAATGTTTTTCACTACTCATTGAAATGAACAAATAATGTTTGTTAATAGATATTAATAGGTATTCTAATATGGGAATTTACTTTATCCAGAGAAATACTATTTATATTTTTTAAATGTTACTCAATTCCATTGTCAATTTGGGGGTTACTAATGTGTTTCTCCTTTACTTTTTTTATAATCATATTTTCAGAGTTTTTTGATTATTAATTTCTGTTAAAAGCTAGTTTTTGATTTCTGTTAAATAACTTTAGAAATATTTTTGTTGTTTTATTTTTATTTTATTAATATGTTTCATCTTTTTTAATTTCTGATTTTTCTGAGTTCCGTATTTTAATTTAATTTATCTTCATTATTTCATAATAATGCCTTTAGGTTCATACATTTTTCTCTTAGTTCTATTATGAGCATGGAGTACACATCCTGATAAATATCCTTTGAAAATAGCTTATAATTAAAGTATCTTTTCCTCTTAATAAATTATTATTTAGAAGCATCTTCTTTACTTGATAGGTTTATAGGTTTGAAGGGAACCTAAAGCAGAGCTATGTTTTGTCGTTAATTTCTTGTTTTCTTGCAGCACCCTCAGTGAGTATAGCCTGTTCATGAGGTCAGTTTTTGGTGACTTTTTTGAGGTCTCTTTGTAGTTTGGTATAAGGCCAATTTTCGGATTTCTTTTGGTGTCTCCTTTGTGCTAAATCCCCTGTTGAATATAAACTTCTTAAAAAAGTAAATGTATATCTATTAGATCAGGCTTGTTGTGTTACACAAATATTTTATATCATTATTTATTATATGTTTGCATTTCAAAGTTAATAAATCAATAGTTCCTAATAGTAGGTTTTAAAATTTCTCACTATGATTGCAGATTTAACCTTTTTTAAAAAATATTTTTTAGTTTCACTTTATATATTTTGTAACTATGTTGATTGGTACATAAAAAACCATTACTGCTATATGCTATTAAAATTCCTATGTTATATTAAGACAGCATAAAATATCTATTTCTGACCCTTTAATGCTGCTTACTGTAAATTCTAAAGGTCTGATATTAATATTACTATACTTTTTGACAATTTACTAGTTTGTTTTCATTTCGTTTTTTATTATTCCAATATTTCTGTGTCCTTTTGTTTTAAATAAGCTTTTCTATTGCCACTGAATTCAGTCTGATTTGAGTCTTTTAAAATTTCTCATAGTTTCTATACTAAAAAGAGATATCCTTCTTATTTTCCAGAATAATCATGTATATTTTAAAAACATTTTAACAGTCAACTCCAGGGAATTGAAATAGAAAGAGAGGGTAAAGCATTTTCCTACTGCGCCATTGTAGCATTTTTAGACTTACAGCTTACTATGACATCTCAAGGGTATTATTTTTTATATGAAAATAACAAATTTATATATATTATGAACAATTCAGTGATGCTTTATTTTCAAGATATCTAAAAATAAGTTTAAATAAGGTTTTGTGTTTTTCCTTAGAAAAATAAATATTTAAAATTATTAATAATTATTGAATAACATCAATTTTGTAAATTGGACATCTATTTAGCAATTTTTTATTTTAAATCTAGTAAACTAGCAGTTCCATAATTTTCAATACTACATCACCTGGATATTTTTCTATGGAGTATATAATTTTGAGATTTAAAGAAGAAAAAATGAGACAGTTGACCCACTATTAATTTTAGTAGTGTTACCTTCCTTGAATTTCAATAGAAATAAAGATTTATGTATCATGTATTTCTTATGGAATATTAAAATGTAACTGTACTCTGAAAACTCAATAAAGTATTTTGTCAGTCAACAAAATGCATGTGCACAGTACATGACAACATTTCTTCAGTAACCTGACATTTACTCAATTAACTCTATCTCATTTAGCAGAAGGGAATCTCTAGGATATAGGAGAAGTTTTGACTGGCTGCTCTCCAGACAATTTTCTTGTCCTGGAGCATAGGCCAGATGTGACACAAAAATCAGGAAAAAAAAAATGCTATTGTTAAATGGTTGAATAGATTAAGAATATATTGGTCTTTTAAGTGTTCCTATAGAATCAGATGCTGTAAATATCAATGAGAGCTATTACACTCTTTTTAAATGCAGCCCTCGTCTGCTTTTATGTGTTCTAAAAAGGGTCACATTATAACTCCAGAAGTAGGATGAAGTTGTGATGTGACACTAAGACTCTTCCTCTTCCTCCTAGATAAGAGAAGGTGGTGCTTAAAGAAAGCTGAAACCCATGGCAATCCATTTTGAAGAGTGTCGGGTCCTTACTGAAAATGCTAGGTCTAGCCAATCTGTAAGTGACACATTGGGTAGATTATTCAATGTCTCTGTGCCTTAATGTTCTCACTTATGAAATTAGGATAATAACGTACAGTTCACATGGCTGCTGTAAAAATCAAATAAGATAATGTTTGAAAAGTTACAAATATAATGAAGCCTTGGTAGAAATTGTATATTTTTAAAAATTAAAATCGATTCTAAATTATTTTTATTTACTCTAGAAGTGCTGGATTAAGGAGAAAGCAGGGTTGTAACCCATGTCCTGGGACACTACTAGTTTTGTCAGACTGCTGAAATAGAAATAATGTCACAGAAGACAAAAAGCAGAGGCAGACAGACGAGAGGAAAATCTTGGTTCAAGTCAAAACAAAAAATTTTGTTACTGTTCTTATACATAAACTAGATTAACTGCTGTAAGAAACAAGTCAAATTTCAGTGGTTTAACACAGTAAAGATTTGTTTCCTGCTGACTCCTCAGTGAAATACAAATAGGCAGTGAAGCCTCTACTTCATGCAGTAATTCATGGAGTCAGTCTTCTTTAACCTAGAAGTTTCACAATTCCTAGTGTCGTGAAGATTGAGGTTAATTTATCACATCTGGCAAGCAGGAGAAGTAAAAGAAAGTAAGAATAAAGAATCACATGGGTGTATTTTTAGGGACCATATAAACAAGCTGTGTGTATCATTTCTGAATTTCTCATATTGCATTGGCCAGAACTCAATCACATGTTCTCACCTACCGAGAGAGGGGAGGCTTGCAGATGTAATCTGTGTGCTTAAGGTGGAAAGAAATTGTTAAACACATAGTGTTGTTTCTGCCACAGATGTGGATTGATCAAGTGCCAGGATAAGGGGCGTGAGTCCACTGAACTTTTCAATTTCCTCACTTAAGATTTTTCATACTCCTTTCTTATGGTTTTCAAAATAAACATGAAATTATTGCTTAAACTGAAAAATAAACATGAGAATAGTTTAGCATTTGCTAATCAGTTCAGCTCAACAGGTTTTAGTTCAGTGCTGTATTCCTATGCCTCTTTGTAAATTTGGTCAAGTTATTCTTCTCCAAGTTTCAGTTACCCGTAAAATATCTATTTGTCTAAATCACAGAAACTGAATGTTAAATTGAGATAATATATGAAAATATATTTATAAATCACGAAGCATGAGGAATTATTCTTACTAATGAAAGATGGTTGAAAAATTACTATAATACTAACTTGGCATTACATTACCACTCTGCCCCATCTTCATCAAGTCTATTAGCATCCCTGTGCAAATAATGCTGCTTAAATGTCAGGCATATATTTGAATTTCACATGTGTTATACAGCTGAAATCTATGTTTATTTAACACTTTCTTATGCTGACAGAGTCCAAATAAGTTATGATATAAAAACAGTATGAAGTCATCACAGTGGACCAGATCCTACCATTACACATGAGCCAAGGATTTGAAAGGCAAAGATTCAGATTATGGGAAGGGGGAAAAAAAGGGGTTTTTAGAGGTCAAATTGGGCAAGGTTCTGAAAAGTGGTGAGTTTAGTTGGTCATAAGCATTATTTAGATATGATAATTAAAAAGAAACCATAATATAGGTCTTACTTAATATAATTCTTTATCAAAGGATTGAAGAGAAAATCATTTAGTTTGCCTTTTACTGTTGTAGACATTTTTCTACCTTTCAAAACATATTTCCTTTACAATAAATCATCACTTATTTAACATTCATAATCCTGTTCTTAATCATCTAAATGGAAACTTAAGATCAAATAATAAAGCAAAAGATATGCCAGTTTTATGAAAGTCCAGGTTGTAATTTTAGATAGGCTAGAAAATGATTATTTTGTTTCTCTGTCTTCTCTTCTTTGCCATTTTGCCTTTTCTTCCATTGTCTTCATTATATTTCCACAAGTTATCTTAACAGTACAGACATTTTGTGTGTTTTTATATTCCATAAAATCTGCAAACCACAAAAATAATATTCAGCTGTTATGTATAATGCAGCACTTGTTACTTCTGAGATAAATTCTAAGAATAAATTCCTTATTCTTGCATTTTCCATGAAAAATTTATCTTAGTCTTTCATGTGTTCAAAGCTAATAAATATATTGTCTTAATTTTTTCCCAAAAATCTGATACTGTTATATATTTGTTTCATTTGTTTTCTTCATATATATATATACACACATATATGTATTTTTTATTGCACTTTTCTTTGTTTCAAAGTCAAATGACACTGTGATTGATTTTGAATGATCATATCATTCTTCAAAGTTTGAGACCATTTCTTGAACACGTGGCTTTTTTGGCTTATATGTGAGATTCTCCCTCTCTCTCTCTCTCTCTCTCTCTCTCCCTCTCTCTCTCTGTGTGTGTGTGTGTGTGCGCGCGCGTGCACGCGTGCACAAAAGTGAGAAAAGAAGAGAGGGAAAACCTGTAAAATAATTGCTCATTATTTAGTTAGTAGCCATAAAAACTTCTCCATTCCTTATAGTTCCTGGATTCCACCCACTGTTCCTTCCACTTTTTGATTTCCTAGTAATTACCATTATGTACTATGTGATAGGTAAAATTAATGAATTTCACCTGGTGTTTTCCTGGTACAAAAAACTGGGGGACAACTTAGTGTAGCAACATTAGAGGGGAATTAGCTTCACTATATTTTTGGTTGCCATCTGCTGTGGGAACCCAAAGGCTACCAATCTCATATACTTACTGTTTGTACATAGCTGACATGTCCTAAATCCTTCAAGGTTTCACCAGGCCAAGTTGTAACAAAACCTCTGGCAAACTTGACCAAAGCATGCTTTTCACAAATAAAATGTTTGTAAAATGAGTTTTTGTTACTATTGTAATTGTTGTTAAGCAACTGTATTACGTATTTTGTTCCCAGGCTCTTGCCAGTAAGATCACATATGGTAGATGGGTTCTAACCCTTCATATTTACAGGCTAGGAACTTTTTGTGTCAGTTTACCAAAATTAATAAGGATTCAATATTGTCACACACTGCCAGAGTTCATAAACACTGATGTATAAAGCCAAATCATGAACTTAATGATCTACAATGATTAACTTAAGTTGTTAAGGGTGCCATATACTTTCCTCTATTTGACTAGCACATTTTCTCCCTGTATATGAATTACATGGAATGTCGGTTACCAGAAAGGTGTTTGTGGCCTTCAATCACAGGAGGAGTTGGATGATTGGAATATGTAGTAGTATTTGGCTGTGATTATTTTCTGTTAAGGTGACTTTACATATCTCTGCTAGAATTGAGTACATGTTCATGTATACTTACATGTATTATATAGGATAACTTACTAAGGAAATCTTTTTTTTTTTTGCAAATTCTTGAGAGGCACCACACTGTTTTGCCAAGTATTAATGCAGTATTATCTTGTTTCATATTGTTTTGTGACTAGCAGCCAGACATATACTTTATCTGAAATTTACATAAAATCCTTTTAATTCAAAGATTTTTCTTCTACAGACAAAATACAACCATTTGGGGAAATTATTTGAACCCAGAAATTAGGACAATTAGCAAATGTATTTATAAAAATAAATAAGAATATCTTTCTCATCAAATCTTTAGCTGCTAATACTCACAACTTAATTTACCATGAGAATTTTACACTGATTTAATGAGACTATAT
The DNA here is from genome assembly GCF_009761245.1 of Sapajus apella. Classification (NCBI taxonomy): domain Eukaryota; kingdom Metazoa; phylum Chordata; class Mammalia; order Primates; family Cebidae; genus Sapajus; species Sapajus apella. The sequence continues at coordinate 7,930,830 of NW_022436943.1, read as the reverse complement.
CTTTATAACTCATGCTCTGTGAGTCAAACGACTTTCTAAGTAATTCTGTAACACAGAATATGTGAAGAACTTTCAGTTACTCTTAGTGAAGAAGTCTTTTCAGTTATTCTTAGTAAAATAATTTATTGGGGCTTATTCTCCCATTTGCTTCTAATTTTTAATTTTATACATGAAGAATAAAAGAGTAGGGATAAAATTTGTTTCCTTGTAGTCATGCTAAAGAAGGCAAAATCAATGTTCTATAATGGTTCATTGCCAAATGCAGAGATTGAGGGCTGAGGGTAAATGTACAGAGATTTATACATCTGTAAGGGAAATAAATGGGTGCCATCTAAGAATAATAGTTAAGATGGTTGTCCTCTAATAATTGAGAAATAAAAGAAATGAAATTATATCTTGAAAGTATTAAATCAGGACATGATATATGACAAGCTACTCAAGTAACAGACCTGTTTCCCCAGATGTTTTCCTAACAGGAAAAAATGTCGAGTAAAAAGTTGTATTTCTCATTTTAATTTTGAAATGTGAATTGTCTCTCAGAACTTTTCATTTCTTATAATTTAACATAATATGGTCAGCCTCCCTGAATCTAATCAAGTCTGGAACACTAATTAAAGTGTTTTCTTTTTCAAGACAATGATGTCATCACATGGGCCACTGAAGCATCAGCAACTAGCTTACTTCAGTCACGTTCTGTCAGAAAGTCTACTTCTGCCTCTACCTTGCAGTACAGTGACCAATGCTTTCAAGAGATGGTTCTGTAAATCTAAAATTATGAGCAGGTGTCAGAAACTTTCTAGATTCTCCAAAGAATTTATTCATCAGTTTCTTAAAAACTAGCTAAAAGGAGAATTAGTTTTCCTCCAGAAAATGGAAACTCTACAGAGAGTTATTTAATGTATAGGCTTATGTGTGTGTGTATGTCATTTGGTTTTACATGATAAGTATTTAGGTTTCTCCTACATAATTAGCACAAACATAGAATGAATGGGTACTATTATTGTCTTTGAACACCAGCAGTCTTAAGAAGCAGCTTGGTTTATTGGTGAGCTAGTACTAGAAATAATTGCTTAGCCTAGTTAATAATAATCAAAATTATAGTGGGTGAATATATGATTCATCAAAATAAAGAAAATTATAATTTTCTCAAAACAATGATTAGAAAAATTATTTATACTAATTTTAATGCAAAGACCTTCACAGTACATTCATATGCTAGACCTTCATAGTACATTCATATTAAAATCTTGTTTTTGAAGAATATTTAAAAACATGGGGATAGCTTATTAAGTAAAAATTCAAGCTAATGAACAGCTTATTTGCTAAGATCTCAGTACTGACATTGATAAAGAGATAGATAAATAGAGAGTAATACACATATAGATACAAAAGACACAGATACAGATACAGATAGGGTACATGGTTGTATCATCTTTAGATGACATAATTGTCATTTTTAGTTCATACTTGTTTATACTTTCTAAATTATCCCCAAAAGGTGAATTCATATTTTTTATTGTCCATAAAGGATGGATAAAGAAAGAAAAGTATGTATGTCTATGTATGTGTGCATTTATGTTTTATGCCATTTTTGCAGACATTTAAATGTGGTAGTTTACTATATTGGCTTGCTACATTTATTTTTTACTCTCATGCTACAAAACATAAACTCAGTTTTGAAATGTTACAATTTGATCAGTGGTTCAACTCATCTCCTCAATTATTTGATATGAAATTATCTCTGTTGTACTTAATCCTCAACATTTACTTTTTAAGTAAAAATGTTGCATAACATTTTTACTTAAAAAGTTGGTCAAATCAGAAGTTTGCAGAAGATTTCCAAGATGTTTGGCCCACATGTCAGTTTTGTTATCTCATTACACCAAAGGATAACTATCTTTCTGAATAATTAACAAAGTTTGTTGACCATAAGTTTCTCGATATCAGGGATTAAATCTTATTCAACTTCTCAGACTTTGAAATATTATGTAATAAATATATATTGAATTGAATATCATAAAAATGTTCACTCCTTCCCCACATTTTGTTGTTTTAGTTTCATTCCAACTAAAACATGGCAGTGATTTATTTATTTTTGACAGCAAGTATGCAAAAACTATTCAAAATTTTGTTTGGAAAAGTAAATGAACAAGAAAAGACAAGAAAATTAGTGTGTTACAGATGCAAGAATACATGGATAAATCAGTGGTAAAGAACAAATAGCCATAGACAAACCCTGTAGACATGAGAATTTAATATATGAGAAACATAATACTACATGTCAGGAATGGAAGAGTTAATCTATACAATATGTTCTTATTTTAAAATAATCAACTTAGAACCACAGCTAATTCCCAAAATCAGAACAAATTTCAGGTTTATCAAAAGTTAACACTAAAACATAGCAGAAATTAGGGCTAGAAATAAAATATGTCAGAATACCTGAATAATCAAAACCATTTAAGCTGGGGTTCTCAACCCTCAGGCCATGAACTAGTATCAGTTCATGATCTGTTACAAGCCAGGTTGCACAGCAGGAGGTGAGTGATGTGCAAGTGAGCTAAGTGAGCTAAGCCTCATCTGTATTTACAGCTGCTCCCCGTCCTTTGTATTACTACCTGAACTCCACCTCCTGTCAGATCAGTTGCAGCATCAGATTTTCATAGGAGCTCGAATCTGTTGTAAACTGCCTATGTGAGGTACATAGGTTGAACACTCTTTATGAGATTCTAATACCTGATGATCTGTCTCTGTCTCCCGTCACCCCCAGATGGGACAGCCTAGTTGCAGGAAAACAAGCTCAGAGCTCCCACTGATTCTACATTATGGTGAGTTGTATAATTATTTCATTATATATTACAATGTAACAATAACACAAGTAAAGTATACAATAAATGTAATGTGCTTGAATCATCCTGAAACCATCCCTCAGCCCCCGTTCATGGAGAAGTTATATTCCAGGAAACTGGTCGCTGGAGCCAAAAAGATTGGGTACCACTACACTTAAGCATAAAAGTAAGTGAGGACATCATGAAACAATGTATTGATATATTTGACTACGTAAAAAATTTTTTTTAAAAAAACCTCATTTGTTACAAAAAAAGAGAATTAAAAGGCGAATAACAAACAGAAGAGTGTCACAAAGATTAATGACTTTAATAAAGAGTTTGTAGTAATTTAAAAAATACTAAGACTTCAATAACTAAGATCATAAAAAGTCAATTTATAAAAACATAGATTAAAAATAGAATATAGTTATAACAACATTCAGTAATGGTCAGAATGAGGTAGGATGGAACATAAACCTTGAATCACCAAAGAAAAAGTATATTATGCTCTTCACATTGTTTATTAAAACACCACATGAAGAAATGCATGTCATAAAGATTTTCTCAAGAGTCAGGAGCTTCTTTTTTGTCAATTAATAAGAAAATTAAATTAACCAGAACATCTGCTTCTGTAAGAATTCCAGTCAATTATAATACTAATGTGGATGCTATTTTTGCTGTGATGCTCCTTTTTCATTTCCTATGTTTTATTTTTGTGCTTTCTTTGTTTCCTTTTTTTTTCAGTTAGACTTGCCAAACTTGTCTATATTACCAGTTTTTAAATTAAAGAAAACCATAAAAACAAGTTTTAGCTATTGCACCAGGAAGGATGTATTGATATAAAGTGGCAAAAACTGACTTTGATTAACTTAAGCCAGAGAAACATAAATTTGCTGCCAAAGTCATATACTTGAGAAATATGAGTTAGGGAGCTCCAAGGACGTCAGGAGCAAGGGCCTGTGAATCAATTACAGTTGCCTCTTACTCTGTGGAGATTTAAGTTCCCCTCCAGATTTAAATTCCTAGGAGGAAGAATCTAACTTCTCAAATAGCTCATTATTTATAATAGTTTTATTTATTTTTTAATTTAAAAACTTGGGTTTTCTTGATATATGTAGTCAGATAAAAATTAACTTTATCTCTTCTAATTTTCTTATCTTATTGCATTAGTTATTACCTCAAAAGTATACAGAATAAATTGCTTAATTCTTCATTTATTTAATTTTACTTTCTTAATTCTTATACCAGGCATTGTTCAAGGCTGGAAGGAGGACATAGCAGAGAACAAAAAAGAAACCCCTGTGCTTGTAGAGGTCATACTCTGGAGATTGATATGACAAATAAAAACCCCGAAAAATAAGTAATATATACAGTGTTACATATTTTTTAGAGCTAACAATAAAAATAAAACATGGAGAGCCATGGACAATGCTGTGGGTGGGCTGAAAACAATGGTAACAGGAAGAATCCCTATTTGTTTCTAGTTTTAGGATACAGAGTCTTACTAGTTAGATGATTGTTGTTTCTGTGAAATCAACCTATATTTTATATTTGATCAATTTCTTTTAATTTCAAATTTTAAAATTAAGAATGGCAGCTAAATTTGATCAAACTGTTTACTTTTATATTCTTAAGGATTTCTTTCTTTAAACCATTGATAAGATTAATTACATTTGTGCAGGGAATATAAGCCAATTCTTGCCTTCCTAGGATAAATCATATTTTGTAATAGTGTGTTCTTATTGGTAATATGCTGGAATCAACTTGCTAATATTATACTTAGAATTTTGTAGCTCTATTTACAAGTAAAATTAATCTGTTTTACTTAAACTGGTCTACTGGTCCAGTTTTCTATTTTCTTATCAAAATCATATTTTAATTATTTCAATGAGGAACTTTTCAGTAGCCTGAATTCTTTAAATAGTATTGGAATATCTTCTTCAATTACAAGAGTAACTAATAGTTATATAACATCAACTATACTACAGAATGTTCTAAGCACTTTATGTGTGTGTATATATATATATATATATATATATAAACTTAATTGTCACAACAACTGTGAAGTGGACATTATTATTATTTTCTATATTTTATGTTATGATTATTACATTATTAATTTCTACATTTTATAGATGAGGAAACAACACAGAGTGGTTACACAGCATATTTAAGTTCATTTGACTTTGGTGCCTTTTTTAAATGATTGATGTTAAATATGCTTTCCAATTTATTTTATGATCATTTACTACTCATGCTTTCTACCTCTTGGATTGACTTTATTTGCTTAAATGTTGCTTTTAGCATTCGTTTCCTCAAGTTTTTCAAATGTGTGGAAATTTGAAAGTTTTTCAAATGTATTGAAATTTGAAATTACAAGTGGTATAATTTTTTTCTGTTAGAAATATTTTATTGTTTCCATATATGTGATTATATTTTCATTCATATTCAAATCACACGTGTTTTTGCTCTCATTACTTTGTCTTAAATCATTTTTAAAAAATTGATTTTATTGGTCTTCCCAAAGAATTTACTTTCTGTTTTTTAAATTTTATTAAGATTAACCTATTTGTTTATAACTTAACTTTCTTACTTTTTTTGTTTATTAGTGTTTTATTTTTATTTTCTTTTATTAATATTAAAGGGGTCTTAAACTTACAATATTTCATCTCAGAAGAACGTTTACTTTGTTATAGGATTGCATATGAAATGCTCTCCTTTTCATTGCCTTTTAGTTTGTAATTACAGTTTCATTTCAAAAATACTTCATAATTACTCATTACAATGAATAATTAAGTTATTCTAAGTGAAGAAATATTTTATCAGAATTTTATTATTCATCTCATATCATAGAATGTGGTCTGTAACATTTCACTTCTTTGAAACTGTTAAGGTTCTCTTTGTGTCCAATCCAGTTAAAACCAGTAATTTCTGAATGTGCCAAGACACATAAAGAACATATGTAAAATTTTATAAATATACTCAGTACTACATGTGTTTATATGCATCTATGTTTGTGTGAATGAGCTTTGGTATTGTATGTCTCTACTATTTTGTATAAAATTACATTCTTTACATTTTTCATATTTGATTTTTCAACATAATAAATAAAGGAAATTTCATAGCTTAATATATCCAATTCATGTCAAACAAGGATGGGTGTTCAAGCCCCTTGAACCATGCGCTAGACACAGAACTAAAGAAAAGAAACCAGTAGATATAGCAGTTGGAGCCAGATGGGGACACAGGGCCACTAACGGCCCTGCAATGTCATAGGGACACTACACAGAGGACAAAAATTTGTTAATTGGTGACTCCTCATCTACTTCTTCCATGTGGGGTGCTTCTTTGTTACACCTGAAGGCTATGTTTTATCAGGAACAACAGCACTGGATTCCTTTGCAGTCACCTCATCCTCACTAATGACAAGGCCCAGCTGAATGACATCTGAGTATTCTGTGAGATCTCAAGGGAGACATGGGAGGAGAGCCCCTGCGTTTCATATGGCAGCACCACCAAATCCTTTGTAGCTTTGTCATTCTATTTGTTCTCATCTTTCTCATTAAGTTTGATGTCTAGGCACTTTGTGGCCATAATATAGCCCCATTGTGGAGTCCTTTTAAGTTCCTGGGTTTTGATGAGCTGCTGTTGTTGGTTGTCTGGCCATACATGCAGGTCAGGATGCAACAGAACAATCACACCAACTGTTGGATATTGCCACCATCTCAACCCTCTTATCCAAGATTTTCCTCATGGGCTTAGATTCTCAAAGCTTGACTTTGCCTTTCTCCCATTGACTTTTCCTTCTCATCCTCAGGGAGCTCCAGCCTTCCTCAGTGAGCTCTTCTTATTGGGCTACTGAAGGCAATGCTCATTCAAAGACCCAGTCATTTCACTATCTAAAAGTCTAGCTTTCACACATATTTCAGAGTTAGAGCTTCCTCCTGATTTTTCCTTTCACCAGTGATGGCTCTCCTATATACAAGGGACATTCAGAGAGAAGTCATTTCATCCGTAGATGAGAAAGTTGTCTAGCAACTCAGAAAGGTATCACTGATTAGTCAATCTTCATAAATTTTCAGCTCCAAACTTTTGGAAGATGCCTTGTGGAATTCTCAAGATTGTATTTCCCCATTTCAGAGAAGAGTTCAAAGCACTTCTTGAGAAGATACTCGTGAATGACGTTAAAGGTTTTACTCTTTGAACCATTTTTGAAACCCTGGATAAAGGAAAATTTGGTGGTTTTCTTCTTGTACTTAAAGAGATCAATGTGAGAAATTTGCTTCCACTTAAGATACAGAAAGCCACACATACCCTATCAATGAGAAAAAGCCCAATAACCTCCAATATCATAACTTCCCTTAAGCCCATTAGAAAGCTGAGTGCAAATGAACTAAATCTCTAAGAGTGACAAGGCTCTCCAAGGAGAGATGAACATACTAAACTCATCCTTGGCAGACAATGAGAGGAAGAGGTAGAATTCACCATTTTAGTGAACTCTTACAGGTCAAGTGTGACCCAGTGTTACAATTTAGAATCCCTTTAGAAGCTCTAGATACAAAGAGAGTTGGTGCTTACACATCAGCTCTTTTCCATGGGCTTCTACCAGGTGATCATAAGAATAATTGGGGCTGGGCACTGTGGCTCACACCTATAATCCCAGCACTTTGGGAAGCTGGGGTAGGAGAATCACTTGAGGTCAGAAGTTCAAGACCAGCATGGGTAATACAGTGGGACCCTGTCTCTACAAAAAAATTTAAAAATTTAAAAATTAGAAAGATGTGGTGGTGTACACCTGTAGTCGCAGCTACTTGGGAAGCTGAGGTGAAAAGATCACTTGAACCTCAGAGGTGGAGGTTGCAGTTAGCCTAAATCATACCACTGCACTCCAGCTTGGGTGACAGAGCAAGACTGTCTCACAATAATAATAATATTTGGGAGCATTGCAAGAGACTCTGGGGAGTCCTTTTGTTGGCACAGAGGCATGAAACCCTGCTTATATGGTTCTCTGACTTACACAAAGCAAAAGCTATACACTGCTGAGACAGAAACAGGAAACCTTCCTGCCTCCAGGGCCCAGGCAATGCTCTTGGGGGAGCAGAGGAGAAATGGAAGTTGCCTCTGGAGGAGGAGGAAGAGCAAACACTTTTACTTGTGTTCTAGGCAAAGATACACTGCTCCTGAGGGAGAGGTAGAAGCAAAACCCTCTGGCCAGGCGCAGTGGCTCACGCCTATAATCCCAGCACTTTGGGAGGCCAAGGCAGGTGGATCACGAGGTCAAGAGATCAAGACCATCCTGGTCAACATGGTGAAACCCTGTCTCTACTAAAAATACAAAAATTAGCTGGGCATAATGGCGCATGCCTGTAGTCCCAGCTACTCGGGAGGCTGAGGCAGGAGAATTGTTTGAACTCAGGAGGTGGAGGTTGCGGTGAGCCAAGATCACACCATTGCACTCCAGCCTGGGTAACAAGAGTGAAACTCTGTATAAAAAAAAAAAAAAAAAAAAAAAGAAGCAAAACCCTCTGACTCTGAGGACAGGCGAGAAAGATCTTCCTGCCTCTACCAGGAGCCTTATACTAGTAGCAAATAATATTAGTCTACCACTGGACAGTGCCAGGCAAAAGTCCAATAGCATCAGTAGAGGTGAGGGACAAAGGTCATCTGCTCATAGGAAAAGGGAGGAGTCCAAGCACCTGCACTGATACAAGCTGGGGTCTGAGAGAGAGGCAGGATATTCTCTCAGGCCCAAGACATAGAAATGACAGAGTTTGGCTGCCACAAGGGGAGGGGTGGGAATGCTGTTAAAGCCACAGCTCTGAGGCCAAGAAGCACAGGGCCAGCCTGAGGCTGAGGCAGGATCTGAGAACTCTAAGATCTTGCTGTTTGTTGCAAGACCAGGAAGACAGACTCCTCTGTGGGGCATTTGAGTGGGGTCTGCTGAAAGCTGGGAGTGAAACAGAAAACTGAGTTAAACCTCTGGCCCCCAGACCCTTCATTAAGCCAAGGAGGAACACCCCATTGTTGGAAGAATTTAAAGTCCTGGTGCACTGAAACAGGTGACAGCAATGACACAATTCCAAATTAGCTCAGCTAATGAAGAGATTGATTCAACTACTCATAATAACAGCCAGTCAGGAGAAGAATTTAGGTTTATTTCTTTCAATTTCTACTCTTCTTTCATACATTCCAATCAGAGGTCAAGAGAAACCTATGAAGAGAAGCCATCAATACCCTGAATTCTAGGATCTTCTAGAATTAGGATATTCTAAGAATTAGGATCTTCTAGAATTAGGATCTTCTAAGAGACATTATTTGATTTTCACATACATGGTCTTTTTCAGTCATTGGTAAGGCTACTGGATCATGTCATCTAGGTTTCTGGTGCAAATGAACTTGGTTTTATTCAGCTTTCCCCATAACATATTTCTTTTTAATCTACTTTGTTTTCTTTCCTTTGTGTTTGTCACTGTCATCTTCCATATTTCAGTCTTAGACTTAGCCCCATCATCCTTTCCAAACTCACCTTATTCTTTCTCATTCTTTTCATCTGCCTCCTTATCACTGGTTTTCCTGATTCATTTCTTCTCCAAAGAAAAAGTAATGAGATGTCAAGGAAATGAAGGTGCATCTTCACTGCTTCTTGACAAGTCTCCTTCTAGGTATTCAGTGTAGTTTTCTTGAAGATAAGGATCACTTTGACACACAGGCTAATAAGTTCATTGTAGTCAGAACAGACTACAATGGAGTCCCCAGCAGAAAATTTTCAGGTATGCTGCTCATTTTCAGTGATTAGTGAGCACAACTTTCTGCCACCAGGTAGAATAAACACCAACACCAACCCAACCAATAATGGAGATCTCTGTACCGCTGTGCAAAGCCTCCCTGAAACCTTGGCAACAGTTTATAAACTGTTATGATGGTATTAGCCTTGATCATGTTAATTCCTATGTTTGTAAGAGTTAAGATCAATTTGAGGGATTGAGAATGATGTCTACCTTTAGCTCTTTATGACTAGCCATCTAACTTGGAACTGTCTATTAGGCTTTCATGGCAAATCTTGTCCAGAGTATCAGAAACAATAGAGGTTTGTTATTTTCATTGTTGGAGTAAGATATATTGATGATAAAAGACATTATCTAGGCAAACTTCCTGGGAGGCAAAGGTTTCCACCTACTCCTTTCCATGGTACACTTTCTTGGGCAGTTGGAACAAGGACAGAAAGAACCAGAAAGGGACCACAAAGACTATTCCTGTTTCTCCTTGTGTGATGGCACAGGACTGACTAGAGAGCCCTTAGTTATTTTTGTACACTAACTCTGTGAAATTTTGAAGGAGATGTATTAAAATCCTCCATGAAAATTTAGTGCATTGTCTTCTTTTTAATAGTTTTAACTATTATTATATCAGGTATACAGGTTTACAGTTTTCATAAATTATGCCTTTTACTATCACACAGTATTTTTCTCTGTTCTTACTGAGTTTAACTTTAAATTCCACTTTCCATATTTATACTTCCCTGACTGCTCTTCTTTTATCTATATTTCCCTAGCATCTATCTGCTTACTTCTTTTTTCAACATTTAAAAAAATTTGTTTCAAATGTGTTTTATTTTTTTTAAATCACATAATTTTTTTGCCTCCAAGGCTGACAACTGCTGTGCTAATAAGAGAAATCTAGTCCATTCATATGTAAAGAAACATTTTACATAATTGTTTTTATTTTTATGTATGCCTACCATTTATTTTACTTTGTTGTTTCTTCTTTTTCCTTTTTCTTATTTTTTACTAGATTACTTATTCCTGTTTTAACCTTTGTTAATTTAGAAGTCCTGGTCCTTCTCTTTCTTCCCGTCCTTGACACTCAATCCAATATATATTTTTATAATATTACATCACACCAGACCATCTCTGACCTTACACTACTATTTACTCACTGCCTTATTGCTCCAATTCCTCTCAAAATAAATCCCTTAGAACACTTGATTTTTGTTGTTTCCATCTACAAACTACTTGGACAGAGTTTAGAAGTTTTATTCTAGAGTACTGTTGATTTTTCATTACAATATAGTGCTTCTCTTTAAAAAAAAAATCTGTATTTGTTAGATACATTACTAATTCACCATCACAATATTATTAAATATACTTACTAATTCACCATCACAATATTATTAAATATACTCACTAAACTATTTTTATTGAAAGATTTATTGCTCATTGTATATTTCCTTGTTATTCTTTTATGTAGGGGTCTAGTTTATAATTAATTCCTTATTTGTTAAGGAAGAGTTTTTCCCACATAGATTATCTTTATTTTCTAGGTCTTTGCATATCTATAATGTCATTTTTTTATGTCTTGGTCTGAGAATGATACCTTTGCTAGGTATAGGATTTTCTGATCATTCTCTTATTATCTTAATGCATGTTATTCCACTATTTCCTTGTTACCAGTGCTATGAATAAATAGTTCAATGCCACTCTGAGTCTTCATTCTTTAGTTTTTAACTTATTTCTGATTATGAGTTTCTGCATTTTTATTTTTATTTTTAGAATTCAGGAATCTTGTCAGAATATGTTTGTTTTTATTCTTGATCTGCTCTACCTGGTATTCAGTGAGTCTTTTCAATCTTTAGGGTCTTTATTATTAAAACCAGGGTATTTTTCCATTTTATTTTGTTACCTCATGCTACGTCTTCTGGGTCTATCCTATGAGATTTTTATCATTTACCTTATTTTTTTCACATCTTACTTTCACTCTCTGCTTGAAGTAGTTTTACCCTATATCATGGGTTTGGTTCTCAACAGTGATCATCTTCCCTCAATTCGGCAACTAATAATTTGTTAATTAAAAAATTATTTATGTTTCTTCCAGGAAGTCGTACATATGTTATAACTGACTCTACTTAAAGGGACTTAGTATTTTGCTTGTTGAAGTTGATGAACATGGTTATGTGTCACATCTTGCAGCTCTCATTCACAGAGGCCATCTGTTCTAAGGGTTCTGCTTGATTCCCTTAGCATTATCAATGTTTTTATTCACCTACTCGTGATTTTTATTCAACATTAATAGCTAGGTCAGGTTTCCTGAGATGTTCATGTGAATACCTAAGAATAATAGAATACACATAATTAGCTTTTGTGAGAAAATGATATGTAACCTACCAACTGTCAGGTCTCTGTTGAGGCACTGAAGGGAGGCCTCTCTGATCTTCATTCTCACCAGTTTAGAATGCCATTTTTTTAGAACCTCCCTGAGTAAGATTTTATCAATATAAATTAAAGATTATGACTTTCTTAATTAAAATTCTTCAGTGACTTTTGATTGTACTTGGAATTAAACCTAAACTCTTTTTTGTGGTCTGCAAGATTTGAATAATTTTTGTGCTATTTTTTCAGCACCACACTTTGCCTAAGTCTTTCATTCTGTTTTCTATTCTTTCAAAATAGTTTACTGTCTCTGGTCCCTTAATTGAACTTTTATTTTTCAGTGTTCTCATGGCATTTTAATTATATATATAGTTATTTCAATAAATTCAAAAAGTTAAATTCAATTGTCCAGCCGACTGCATTGAACCATAGATCAAGACATGTAAGCAAAATTGTTTGTAATATCTGATAGATTCATAATAGTCATATGTGAGGAATAGTGTTGAGAATTAAGGAGCAAGTGGCTATTTGTATGTAAATTGAATAGTTGTTATGAAATGGCTAATAAAGAAAGTGACATGAACTCACAGAATAAAAACACCTTAATATTATAAACTATAATTCTTTGAATCATCTCAATACTGGTTATCTATTAATATTGAATGGTTATGGTTACCTATTACATAGAGAAATAAGTGATCCTAACCCTTTCTAAATTCTCCGAAGATTCTACTGTTTTATTATTACTAAAGGATTAGAGCTTGGGTAGACTGCTCTTTTTTTAGAAAGTTTAATAAGGAGTCTTTGTAAGTGTATATAGATAGTACTGTGGCTATCTACTATAGTAGATACTGAAAAATAGATTACTCTTCAAAATAAATAACAGAAATCTTAGTGAGCAGTAAAAAAGTGTTGGTAGAGGAAGTAAAGAAATGAGAGAATCATCTCAGTGAGGTGGAGAGTAATCAATATGCAGACAGAGTGAGCCCCATGGAGTTTAGTGTCCACTGAGAAATTCCTTGTGTTGAAGGTGACTAGATAATTTATGATGACCAATACTCAATCATACTTTGTTTCTCTTTTAGTACTGGGGTAGTAATTCCCTTCACTTCCTGCAAGCTTGCAGTCCAATATGTTACTAATAAAATCCTTTTGCTAGTAATGTTCTAAGGAATGAATTATTGGACAGACAGAAACTGAGAGAGTAGGTCCACAGAATGAGACAGTGGTGGACACGAGCAACAATAAACATACTGAGACTAGGAATTCAGACTGTGCAAAGGAACAAAGAAATAAGTACTTGAGGGAATTTTCAAAAATATTATGGATCTGGTTGGATTTTCTACTGTAGATGTGTTAAGGCTTTGAGACATTATTTACATATTAGAAGAAAAGGCAACCAAAACACTATCAACCTCAGAAGGCTAAAGGACTTTGGACGTTAGGTTACAAAGCACTTTGAGATATCTAGGTTACAAATTTGTGTGTGTGTGTGTGTGTGTGTGTGTGTGTGTGTGTGTGTGTGTGTCAAGGGGAGGGCAGGTGTTAAAGTGAACTGTACTGTCACCTTAAATGCAGCTCAATTTCTGTTCCTACATAGTCAGCAATAGTGAGAACTAACATTTGTGATTCACTCTTAGATTTTGAAACATTGAAGAGTATTTTCTTGATGTTGTAAGCTCCAGTAAGCAAATTTGAGGACATTGAAAAAGGCACTATCATCTGTGCATAGTGCAGTTTGATATATATTTGTTGCATGAATCAATCAATGAATTAATCAGTACATGAATAAGTGAGTGAATGAATGAATGAATGAAAAGGAACAAATGAATAAGCCAGGGGAATTGGATTTCGTTCTGACTTAACACCTTTGGGATTTTTAAAAATCCATAAATGTAAATAATTTGAATTTGAATTTTAAGTATCTTTCAAGTTACAATAATAGACCAAAAAAGTATATTATAAGATTTAAAACTGTAAGACAACACAAAAATCAAACAAAGTGAAATTTAGAAGTGTTATGGTACTCTTTAAACTAAACTTATTAATTACATTATTGATTTTCCAAATATTTACAGAAGAAGTTTCTATATGCATATGATTAGTATAAGAAGCAAGAGCAATTATCAATACAAATGAATACAATATAAATGCTCAGTCAGCCTCAAGGCTAAAGCTTTTTCTGCTAACACTCTAAAGACCCAACATAGTGCTTGACCCTTAGTGATCTCTCACTAAATGTTTGCAGGGTAAATGAATGAATAATTAATGATTACATTATATAATCAAATATTAAATATTTAGCTTACTTAATATAAATATATTTTAACTATCTTATGTATTCATTTAAATTTTTTCCATTAATTTTCAGTGTTATAATAAAAAAGAGAAAAATGGAAATAGGTTTAAGCTTCAGTGCAAGGGATTTATATTCTGTTTAAGAAAGACAATTTGGCAGAGATTGTTTGATAATAGAACAGTTCACTGAAAGAGATTGGAAAATTTCTTAAGAAATTAGTGTTAGCACAGTACAAAGGCAGAAAATTAAATTAAGTCAATAGTTTCAAATGTATGCATTTGATATCTCATCAAAGACTCTGTATAGAAACAAAACTCCCCCATTTGGTGAAAAGGGCAAGTATTTAATGTATAATATTAGATGAGTTGTAGGTAAGTATATAATTACAGTAGCATTTTAGAAAATGAATTTTATTAATATCTCAGAGAAAATGTTAATTTCATTAGTTTTTATTCACTTGAAAAGATAGTCATTAAAGGCCTACTCATTGCTATTTTAAGCGTAAGAACTACAAAAATAAGTTTAAGGGACTCATACTTTAGTGGTGAAGTCAGACAAGTAAGTCAACATTTCCAGGAGAGCCTAACATTTTAAATACGTAAAGACCACGGGACTCTGGAGTAACAAAGAAAGAACACTTCAGAGGTTAGGAAATTATTTACAAAAATGTATTTGAATACCATTAGAAAACCTCTCAGATAGGAAAGGAAATATTTCTCTGGTAGAGGCAGAGGGACTTGTAGGACTATCAGATTCAAAGTTGTAGGGGCATGAGAGAGCATGGTTTGTCCAAACACAAATGAATATTTACTTAATGACTACTATGTTCCAGACATCTGTGGCTCAGAATATACAGTGAAGAACAAACCAGACATTACCTCCAACTTCAGGTTTTTTCAGGCTAATATTTACAAAAATTTTGGTAACATTTAATAAAGGTTTACTTGTCCTTTTTGAATACTAGCTATTGCTGTTTATTAAACCTATGTTACTGTTCTAGTAGTGGCTTGTGATTTTGTGTGCAAATAACATATTGATTTTTTTATTTTTTTGTTTTTAATATTTTTATTGAAAATCCAACTGTTTTAATCCATTAGCTAAGGAGAGACTTGACTGTTGAATTTGAAACTTATGGCAAAGTTAAAAAAGCACTTTGTCTCGGAACATATATACTAATTATTCTAAGTTTTTAATCCATTTTACAGAAATTTGGTAAATATTTATCAAATGGAACATTCTAACTACTGGTTTAAACCAGATCACATTTTGTTAGAAACGGTGTATGAAGTCATAAGGTCTTTACAGCCATATTCCAATATCATCACCCAAGAAAACAGTGAATCTCCAAAAAATTATTTTCCTGATCCAATTTGTTGACTTCATCAATTTAACTTTCTTCATCATCTGATGCACAGGCCAGAACTGAAATTGTTTCTGCTGAGTGTTGAAATAATATAAATACTTTCTTATTTTCATTGTTGACCAAAATTTTGTTTTTTACTAAAGACTATGAGTTTACAGAGACTTTGTTTGATCAATTCAAGTTGTATTTGATGAGAATAATTTATTTCCTTTTCATTGTTTTGGACAGTAACTAGGTCTCTATTAAATTTAAAATGTAGTATTCTACATATGTGAATTTGAAATGAGTTATACTTGACAAAAACCTGGTTATTTTCATCGTTTTCAGTTCTTAAAAACTTACCCAAATCCGCTCATTTAAGGTTTTCTTTATTTTATTTTTTCTGAGCTCTACATATGCTTTCAATTTCCATCATGGTCTCTACATTTACTCATTCGCAATGATCTTAACACTGTCAAACAATTTTTAAAAATATATTTGTATTTTAAGTATCAAAATTTACGTCAAAATATAAAACAGATAAAGCATAAAATTGTTAATATATATTCAAAAAATATTTTTCAAAGGATAACTTTCAAATTTCTAGAATGAATGTTAAAAACCAAAATGGTCAAAAATAAGTATATCTGTATTAGTCCATTTTCATACTGATATGAAGAAATATCTGAGACAGAGTAATTTATAAAGAAAAAGAGCTTAAATGTACTTACAGTTCCACATGACTGAGGAGGACTCACAATCTTGGCAGAAGGTGAGGAAGGAGCAAAGGCACATCTTACATGGTGGCCAGCAAGAGAGTGTGTGGAGGGGAACTGCCCTTTGTAAAACCATCAGTTCTCATGAGAACATCCTGGGAAAAACTCATCCCATGATTCAATCACTTCCCACCAGGTCCCTCCCATGACACATGGGGATTATGGAAGCTATAACTCAAGATAAGATTTGAGTGGGGGTTGGGGACACAGCCAAACCATATCAATATCTCAAATAAATTGTCAACAGACATGCAATATAAAAAGATATAAATTAAGGCAATCATAATACAAATTGTGGGAAAAGGGTAAAAGTCTAGAGTATTTATGTGCAACAAAAGTTAAGTTGTTCTTGCTTTAAATAGTCTATGATAACTATAAGATTCTTCACGTTTGCCTCATGTTAACCACAAAAAAAATTACAGCAGATACACAAATGATAAAGAGAATTAATTCAAAACAGCACTACAGAAAACCACCAAACAAAAAGGTAAGAAAAAAAAAAGAGGCAGGAACAAAGGAGCTACAAATTATCAGAAACAATTGACAACACAATGGCAAGAGTAAGTCTTTATCTATCAATAATAACCTTGAATGTAAATGAATTGGCCGGGCGCAGTGGCTCACGCCTGTAATCCCAACACTTTGGGAGGCCTAGGCAGGTGGATCACAAGGTCAAGAGATCGAGACCATGCTGTTCAACATGGTGAAACCCCGTCTCTACTAAAAATACAAAAAATTAGCTGGGCATGGTGGCGCGTGCCTGTAATCCCAGCTATTTGGGAGGCTGAGGCAGGAGAATTGCCTGAATCCAGGAGGCGGAGGTTGCCGTGAGCCAAGATCACGCCATTGCACTCCAGCCTGGGTAACAATAGTGAAACTCTGTCTCAGAAAAAAAAAAAAAAGAATGTAAGTGAATTAAATTCTACAATTAAAAGATACAGAGAGGCTACTAAATGGTCAAAAACAAAACAATACTCAAATATATACTGCCCACAAAAGACTCACTTCATCTATAAGGACACATATAGGCCAAAAGTGCAGCTGTTGAAAAAGATATTTGATGCAAATGGAAACCAAAAGTGAATGAAAGTAGCTAAATTTATACCAGATAAAATAAACTTTAAATCAAAAACTCTAAAAAGATACAATGAAGGTAACTACATAATAATAAAGGGATTAATTTAGCAAAATGATGTAACAGTTATAAATGTATATAAACCACATCAGAACTCGCAAATATATAAAGCAAATATTATTATACCTAAAGGGAGATATAGACTGCAATAGAAGAATAGTAAGGGACTTCAATATCTCTCTCAGAGATGTACAGGTCTTCCAGACAGAAAATCAATAAAAGGACATTGGATTTAACTGAGCCTTGATCAAAGGCACCTAGCACATTTACAGAACATTTTATCCATAGCTGCAAAATACACATTCTTCTCAACTACACATGGGCCATTCTCCAGGATAGATTATATGGTAGGGCACAAAACAAGTCAACAAATTTCAGAAGATAGAGCTCATATTGATGATCTTTTCTTACTCTAATGGTATAAAACTAGAATAAAAAAAGAAATTTCAGAAACTTTACAAATACATGGAAACTCAGAAACATGTCCCTGAATAACCAAAGAGTCAATGAAGACATTTTTTTAATTAAAACTTTTTTCAAAAAAAATGGAAATTGCAATACAACATACCAAACCCCACAGGATACAACAAAAGCAGTTATATGGGGAAAGTTCTAGCAATAAATACTTCCATAAAGAAGAAAGATTTAAAATAAACAGCCGAACATTTCACCTCAAGGAATTAGAAAAATAAGTAAAAACTAAACCCCACAAATGAAATTAATAAAAGAAACGAAATATTAAATATTAGAGCATAAAGACTACAAAAAAATTTTAAACTCAGTGAAACAAAGAATGAGCTTTTAAAGTGATAAAAACTCTCAGTAAACTAGGTATTGATGGAACATATCTCAAAATAACAAAACCTATTTATGGCAAACCCACAGCCAATATCATACTGAATGGGCAAAAACTGGAAGCATTCCCTTTTAAAACTGGCACTAGACAAGAATACCCTCTCTCACCACTCCTATTCAATATAGTATTGGAAGTTCTAGCCAGAGCAATCAGGCAAGAAAAAGAAATAAAGGGTATTCAATTAGGAAAAGAGGATATCAAATTGTCTCGATTTGCAGACGACATGATTTAGAAGATCCCATAGTCTCAGCCCAAAATCTCCTTAAACAGATAAGCAACTTCAGCAAAGTCTCAGGATACAAAATCAATGTGCAGAAATCACAAGCATTCCTATACACCAATAACACACTAAAAGAGAGTCAAATCAAGAGCGAACTCCCATTCACAATTGCTACAAAGAGAATAAAATGCCTAGGAATACAACCAACAAAGGATGTAAAGGACCTCTTAAAGGAGAACTACAAACCACTGCTCAAGGGAATATGAGAAGACACAAACAGATGGAAAAACATTCCATGCTCATGGTTAGGAAGAATCGGTATTGTGAAAAGGGTCATACTGCCCAAAGTAATTTATAGATTCAGTGCTATCCCCATCAAGCTACCAATGACCCTCTTCACAACTGGAAAAAACCACCTTAAACTTCATATGGAACCAAAAGAGAGCCCTTATAGCCAAGACAATCCTAAGCAAAAAGAACAAAGCCTTTTTGTTTGAAGTCAGAAGGCACCACACTACCTGACTTCAAACTCTACTACAAGGCTACGGTAATCAAAATAGCATGTTACTGGTACCAAAACAGAGACATAGACCAGTGCAACAGAACAGAGGCCTCAGAGGCAATGCCATACGTTTACAACCATCTGATCTTCGACAAACCTGACAAAAACAAGCAATGAGGAAAGGATTCCCTGTTTAATAAATGGTGTTGGGAAAACTGGCTAACCATGTGCAGAAAGCAGAAACTGGACCCCTTCCTAACACCTTACAATAAAATTAACTCCAGATGGATTAAACACTTAAACATAAGACCTACCACCATAAAAACCCTGGAGGAAAACCTAAGCAAAACCATTCAAGACATAGGCATAGGGACTTCATGACTAAAAGACCAAAAGCATTGGCAACAAAAGTCAAAATAGGCAAATGGGATCTAATTAAACTCCAGAGCTTCTGTACAGTGAAAGAAGCAATCAATACAGTGAACTGGCAACCAACAGCATGGGAAAAAATTTTAGTCATCTACCCATCTGACAAAGGGCTAATATCCAGAATCTACAAAGAACTAAAACAGATTTACAAGAAAACAAAACAAAACAAAACAAAAACATTCAAAAGAGGGCAAAGGACATGAACAGCCACTTTTCAAAAGAAGACATATATGAGGCCAACAAACATATGAAGAAATGCTCATCATCACTGTCATTAGAGAAATGCAAATCAAAACTACATTGAGATACCATCTCATGCCAGTTAGAATGGTGATCATTAAAAAATCTGGAGAAAACAGATGCTGTAGAGGATGTGGAGAAATATGAACACTTACACTGTTGGTGGGAGTGTAAATTAGTTCAACCATTGTGGAAGACAGTATGTTAATTCCTCAAGGACCTAGAAATAGAAATTCCATTTGACCCAGCAATTCCATTACTGGGTATATATCCAAAGGATTATAAATCATTCTACTATAAAGACACATGCACATGTATGTTCATTGGCACTGTTTACAATAGCAAAGACCTAGAACCAACCCAACTGCCCATCGATGATAGACTGGACAAGGAAATTGTGGCACATGTACACCATGAAATACTATGCAGCCATAAGAAAGGATGAGTTCATGTCCTTTGTAGGGACATGGAAGATTCTGGAAACCATCATTCTCAGCAAACTGACACAAGAACAGAAAATCAAACACTACATGTTCTCACTCATAGGTGGGTGTTAAACAATGAAAACACACGGACACAGCGAAGGGAGTGTCATACACTGGGGTCTGTTGGGGGGGTATAGGGAAGGGACAGTTGGCAGTGGGGAGGTTGTGGAGGGAAAACATGGGGAGAAATGCCAGATATAGGTGATGGGGAGATGGAGGCAGCAAACTGCATTACCATGTATGTACCTATGCAACAGTCCTCTATGATCTGCATATGTACCCCAGAACCTAAAGCGCAATAAAATATACATATTAAAAAATAAATATATATCTCTCACAAAAAATAAATAAATAAAAATAAAAATAAAATTTAAAAAGAATATACTTTAAAGTATAAAAACTGACAAGTTTTTGCTAGACTATCAAAAAAAGAAGACTCAAATAGAATCAGAGATTAAAAATAAACAACATTACAACTGACATCATAGAAATATGAAGCATCATAAGAATCTATTACGAACAATTATACAACAACAAAAGTACATAACCTAGCAAAAAATTAACCAAATTATTGGACACATACATCTACCAAGATAGAATTATGAAGTAGAAAATCTGAATAGACCAATAATGAATGAGGAAATTAAATTAATAATAAAAAGTGTCTCATAAAAAAGAATTCATCCAGGTGTGGTAGCCCATGCCTGTAATCCCAGCACTTTGGGAGACACAGGTGGGTGGACCATCTGGGGTCAGGAGTTCAAAACCAGCCTGGCCCACATGGCGAAACCCTGTCTCTACTAAAAATACAAAAATCAGCCAGACATGGCGGCATGTGCCTATAGTCCTAGTTACTTGGGAGGCTGAGGCATGAGAATTGCCTGAACCTGGGAGACGGAGGTTGTGGTGAGCTGAGATCATGCCACTGCACTCTAACCTAGGCAATAGAGCAAGACTCTGTATTTAAAAAAAAAAGAACTCATTAACTAATGGCTTTATTGCTGAACTCTACCAAACATTTAAAGAAAAATTAATACAAATTATCTTAAAACTATTCCAGAAAATTGAAAAGAATGGAATACCTCCAAAATCATTCTACAAGACCAGCACTACCCTAATACCAAAACCAGACAAGAACACACATAAAGGGAAACTATAGGTCAATATCCCTAATTAACATAGATGCTAAAATCCTCAACAAAATACTAGAAAATTGAATTTCTTAGAACATTAGGAAGATTATTTACTATGAGTATGTGGTTGTATCTACCTGTTCTCACACTGCTATAAAGAACTACCTGAGACTGGTCTCTTTTATTAACTCACAGTTCCACAGGCTGTACAGGAGGTATGACTTTGGGGGAGCCTCAGGAGGCTTACAATCATGATGGAAGGCAAAGGGGAAGCAAGCATGTTTTCTCATGGCTGGTAGAAGAAAGAAAGACAGAGTGAGAGCAAAGAGGGAAGTGCTACACACATTCAAACAAGTAGATCTCATGAGAACTCACTCGCAATCATGAGATCAGCAAAAGAGAAATCAGCCTCCATGATCCAATCACCTCCCACTCCCACTATGCCCTTCCCCCAACACTGGCAATTACAATTCAACATGAGATTTGGGTGGGGACACAGAGCAAAACCATGTCATTCCTCCCCCAGCCCCTTTCAAATCTCATACCCTTCTCACATTTCAAAACACAATTATGCCTTTCCAACAGTCCCCTAAAGTCTTAACTCACTCCAACATTAATTCAAAAGTCCAAGTCCAAAATCTCATCTGAGACAATGCAAAACCCTTCTGCCTATGAGCCTGTAAAATCAAAACAAGTTAATTACTTCCAAGATACAATGAGGGTACAGGCATTGAGTAAACACTCCCATTCCAAAAGGAAGATATTGGCCAAAAAAGTGCTACAAGCTCCAAACAAAGTCAAAACTCAGCAGGGAAGTCGTTAAATCTTAAAGCTCTAAAATAATCTCCTCTGACTATATGTCTCACATCCAAGGCATGCTGATGCAAGGGGTGGGATCCCAAGGCCTTGGGTAGCTCTCTTCTTATGGTTCTGCAGGGTACACCCCCACAGCTACATTCACAGGCTAGAGTTCCTGTGGTTTTTCCGGGTGCACAGTGCAAGTTGTTTGTGGATATACCATTCTGAGGTCTGAAAGAGGTGGCCCTCTTCCCACAGCTCCATTAGGCAGTACCCCAGTTGGGGCTCCAACCCCACATTTCCCCTCTGCACCACCCTAGTAGAGATTATTTATGAGGGCTCTGCTCTAGCAACAGACTTCTTCCTGGACATCCAGGCATTCCCATATGTCCTCTGAAATCTAGGTAGAGGCTCCCCCACCTCAACTCTTGCCTTCTGCATAGCCATGGTCCAAACACCACATGGAAGTTTCCAAGGCTTGGGGCTTGCATCCTCAAAGCCATGGTCTGAGCTGTACCTTGGTCCCTTTTAGCCCCAGCTGGATCTGGAGTGACTGAGACATAAGGAGCCAGGTCCCAAAGTGCACACAGCAGTACAGCCATGGGCTTAGCCCATTAAAACATTTTTCCCTCCTAGGCCTCCAGGCCTGAGATGGAAGGGGCTGACACAGAGGTCTCTGAATTGCCCTGGGGGCATCTTCCCCATTGTCTTGGCTATTAACATTGGGCTCTTTTTTACTTATGAAAACTTCTGCAGCCTTGAATCCCTCCCCCAAAAGTGGGTTTTTCTTTTCTACCCCATGATCAAGCCGTAAATTTTCCAAACTTGTGTGCTTGTCTTCCCTTTTCAACATAAGTTCTAGTTTCAGGTCATGCAAATGAGCATAGGCTTTTAGAAGGAGCCAGGCCACATCTTGAAAGCCTTGCTGCTTAGAAATTTATTCCTAAATCATCTCTCTCAAGTTCAAAGTTCTACAGATCCCTAGAGCAGGGGCACAATGCCACCAGTCTCATTAGCAAGAGCATAGCAAGAGTGACCTTTACTCCAGTTCCCAATAGGTTTCTCATCAACATCTGAGACCACCTCAGCCTGAAATTCACTGTCCATAACACTATCAGCATTTTGGCCACAACCATTCAACAAGTTTCTAGGAAGTTCCAAACTTTCCCTCATCTTCCTGTCTTCTTCTGATCCCTCCAAACTGTTCCAGTCTCTGCCCATTACCCAATTCCAAAGTCACATCCATATTTTCAGGTGTCTTTATAGCAATCCCCCAATTCTCTGTTAACAATTTTCTGTGTTAGCCCTTTTTCACACTGCTATAAAGAACTACTGGAGACCACGTAATTTATAAAGAAAAGAGGTATAAATGATTCACATTTCCACAGGCAGTACAGGAGACATAGCTGGAGAGGCCTCAGGAAACTTACAAACATGGCAGAATGTGAAGGGGAAGCAAGCACATTTTCTCATTGCTGGCAGGAGAAAGAGATGGTGAAGAGGTAAGTGCTACGTACTTTTGAACAACCAGAGCTAATGAGAACTCACTATTATGAGAACCACAAGGAAGAAATCCACCCCATGATCTAGTCACCTCCCTCTAGGTCCCTCTCCTAACACTGGGGATTACAATTCAACATGAGATTTAGGTGGGGACATTGAGCCAAACCATATCAGTGGGACTCATCATAAAAGTGCAAGCATAGTGCAATACACACTGATTGATGTGTGATAGATTAACAATAAGAAGAAAGAAATCATACAATTATTTCAACAGACACAGGTAAAGCTTTTGATAAAACTCTATGTCCCTTCATGATAAAAATTCTCAACAAATTAGGTATGGAAGGTATGTACCTCAGCATAATAAAGGCATAACACAGAGAATGGGGAAAAATTAAAAGATTTTTCTCTTCTGTTAATAGAAGTGGTTTTTCTCTACTTCTACTTAATAGAAGTGGTTTTTCACCACTTCTATTCAACATTGTACTAGAAGTCCTAACCAGAGAAACCAGACATGAGAATGAAATAAAAGTCCTCCAAAAATAGAAAAGGAGGATTTCAAATTGTCTTTGTTTGCCTATGACATGATCTTGTAGGTAAAACACCCTAAAGACCCCACCAAAAAACTGTTTGATTAAATAAATTAATTTAGTAAATTTTCTGGATACAAAATTAATATACAAAAACCAGTAGCATTTTTGTTTGATAATCATAAGCTATCTAAAAAATAAGAAAAAATATCCTATTTGCAATAGTTCCAAAAATAATAGGATACTTAGGAATAAATTTAACCCCGGAGATTAAAGCTGAAAACTAAAACACTGATGAGGACCACCTGCGGGGAGGAGCCAAAACAGCCAACTAGAGACAGCTGTAGTCAGAAGCTCCCACCTAGAAGAATGAAATTAGCAAGTGAATCCTGCTCTAGCAACTGAATATTGAGGTTCCCTCATTGGGGCTGACCTGATGGTTGGCATGACCCACAGAGAGCTAGGAAAAACAGAGTGGTGTGACAGCCCACCTGGGAAAGGTGAGCTCCCAACCCCCAGCCAAGTGAGGCACTGAGTCATCATGCTACTCTGCCCAGGAAACCATGGTTTTCCCACAGATCTGTGTCACCCATGGATCAGAAGATTTCCTCTCGTGAGCCCATGCCACCAGGACCTTGGGTCCCAAGCACACAACTGTGCAGATTCCCAGTGGCCACTAAGACTGCCTAAGAGCTGTTAGGGCGAAGGGCAGCCGCCATCACTGCAGCTACCTGCAGTCTAAGACAACTGAGCTCCTGGGGGCAGGAAGGGGAAGCAGTCATCACTGCAGCTCATTTGCCCTTTCCTTCTCTGTCAGTGCTGGGGAAACGGAATGGATTGGACCCAGGAGGAATTCCCTACAGCCCAGCACTGAGGCTGTGGCACATCGTGGTCAGACTGCCTCTTTAGGCCAGACTTTGACCCATCCTTCCTCACTGGGTGGGGCCTCCCTGCAGGAATTTCAGCTACTCCAGCCAGGGGTTTATGGACAAAACTTTGATCTCCCTGGGACTAAGCCCCTAATGGGAGGGGCGGCAGCAGTCTCTGTGGATAAGCAGACTTAGTCTTACCCCTGCTGACTCTGAGGAATCTGAGGCATTCCAATGGGTGGGATATCCCCTGCACAGTGCATCTTCTCCACCAAGGGGCAGCCAAAGTGATTCATTAAGTGGGTACCTGATCCCATGCCTCCTGACGAGGTAAGACCACCCTAACAGGGGTCACCAAACACCTTATACAGGATATTTCCCACTGGCATGAGGTTGGTGCCCCTCTGGCACAGAGACCCCAGAGGAAAATCAGGCAGCCATTTCTGCTGTTCTGCAGCCACCACTGGTGACACCTCGAGGTTCAGGAGGGACCCAGACTAATAGGGTCTAGAGTGTGCCCCCAGTAAACTGCAGCAGCCCTATGGAAGAGGGCCCTCTGGAAGAGGAGCCAGACCATTAAAAGAAAAACTAACAGAAAGTAACAACAGAATTGACAAAGAAGTCCCCATAAAAACCCCATCCAAAGATTGAAGCTAGGTAATGAAGATGAGAAAGACTCAACAAGAAAACACTTAAAACTCAAAAATCCAGAGTGCCTCTTCTCCTCCAAATGATCACAGTACCTTTCCAGCAAGGGCACAGAACTGGGCTGAGGCTGAGTTGGATGAAATGCAGAAGTAGGCTTCAGAAGGTGGGTAATAACAAACTTTGCTGAGCTAAAGGAGCCTGGTCTAACCCAATTCAAAGAAGCTAAGAACCGTGATAAAACTTTACAGCAGCTGTTAACCAGAAGAACCAGTTTAAATAGAACATAAATTATCTGACAGAGCTGAAAAACACAGCACGAGAACTTCAAAATGCAACCACAAGTATCAATAGCTGAATAGACAAAGCAGAGGAAAAAATTTCAGTGATGGAAGACTATCTTGCTGAAATAAGACAGGCAATCTAATCCGTGACAGAGAAACTTAATCTTGTTTGCCTGTGTTACTTCAGCAAGATAGTCTAATCCAAATGTCCATCAATAATAGACTGGATAAAGAAAATGTGGTACATATACACCATGGAATACCATGCAGCCATAAAAAGAAACAAGATCATGTCCTTTGCAGGGACATGGATGGAGCTGGAAGCCATCATTTTCAGCAAACTAACACAGGAACAGAAAACCAAATACTGCATGTTCTCACTTATAAGTGGGAGCTGAACAATGAGAACACCTGGACATAGGAAGGGGAACAACACGCTCTAGAGCCTGTAGTGGGGGTAGGGGGATGAAGGGCAACAGGATAAATAGTTAATGCATGCTGGGCTTAATATCTAGGTGATGAATTGATAGGTGCAAAAAACCACCATGGCACATGTTTACCTATGTAACAAACCTGCACATCCTGCACATGTATCCTGGAACTTAAAATTAAATTAAATTTTTAAAATTTGTTGAAAAATATTGAAGAGGACCGAAATAAATAAATTATATCCAATATTCTTCAATGGGAAGAATTAATGTTGTTAAAATTTTCATGCTACTCAAAGTGATCCACATATTCAGTGAAATCTCTATTAAAAGAATATCAATATCCTGCAATATTCTTCACAGAAACAGAAAAATCAGTAATAATCATGGACTACAACTTACCTTAAGTATCCAAAGCAATCTTCAAAAAGAACAAAAATAGAAGCATTATACTCCCTGACTTCAAAATATACTACAAAGCTATAGAAACCAAAACAGCATGGTACTGGCATAAAATCAGATGCATAGACCAGTGAAAAACATTAAAGACCTCAGAAACAAATCTATGCATTGACATCCAGCCGATTTTCCATAAAGATGTCAAGAGCACACATTGGTGAAATGATAGTCTCTTCATTGTGCTGCTGGAAAAATTATATATCTGCATGCAAAATAATGAAACTAGACCCCTCTCTAACCACATACAAAAACCAATTCCAAATGGATTAAGACTTAAATGTAATACCCGGAACCATGAAACTAGTAGGAAAACACAGAGGAAATGATTCATGACATTGAACTGGGCAAGGATTTTTTTTTTTTTTTTGAATAAGCCATCAAAAGCACAAGCAACAAAAACCAAAATAGACAAATAAGATTACATCAGACTAAAAATCTTCTGCACAGCAAAGGAAATAATCAACAGAGTGAAGAGACAATATGCATAATAGGAGACACTATTTGCAAACTGTACAGATTAACCCCCTGCAAAGAGCAAAGAGTTACTATCTAGAAAATAAAAGGAACTCAAGAGCAAAATAACAAATAGTCTAATTTTAAAATGATCCAAGAATCTTAAGAGACATTTCTCAAAAGAAGACATACAAATGGACAACAGGTACATGAAAAAATGTTCAACATTACTAATCAATAGGAAAATACAAGTTAAAAA
Organism: Sapajus apella; assembly: GCF_009761245.1. Classification (NCBI taxonomy): domain Eukaryota; kingdom Metazoa; phylum Chordata; class Mammalia; order Primates; family Cebidae; genus Sapajus; species Sapajus apella. Next base: position 7,903,211 of record NW_022436943.1, on the reverse strand, counting down.
CATAATGAAATATTACCTTACTCCAGTTAGAGTGGCTCTTGTCAAAAAGACAAAAGATTCTGGGTGCAGTGGCTCACACCTGTAATTCCAGCACTTTGGGAGGCCTAAGTAGACAGATCACATGAGGTCAGGAGATTGAGACCAGCCTGGCCAACATGGGGAAACCCCATCTCTACAAAAATACAAAAATTAACCAGGTTTAATGTTTAAAAAATTAGGCAGATGCCTGTAATCCCATCTACTTGGGAGGCTGAGGCAGGAGAAATGCTTGAACCCAGGAAAGAGAGGTTTCAGTGAAAATTAAAAATAGAACTACAGTATGAGCTAGCAATACCACTGCTGGCTTTATATCCAAAGGAAAAAAAATCAGTATGTCAAAGAGATAGCTGTACTCTCATGTTTATTGTAGCACTATTCACTATAGCTAAAATATGGAATCAACCTAAGTTGTCTAACACTTAGGTTGAAATGTAGTATACATAAACAATGGTATACAATTCAGACATAAGAAAAGAAAATCCTGTCCTTTGTAACAACATGGATGAAACTAAAGGACATTATGTTACTAAAATTAGCCAGACACAGAAAGACAAATATCACATAATCACACTCAGATGAGAAATCTATAAAAGTTGACCTCTTAGAGAGTATAACAGTGGTTATCAGAGACAGGGGAGAGTGGGTGGGATGGGGAATGGGGAGAGACTGATCGATGGTGCAAAGTTGTCATTAGATAAGAGGAATAAATTTTGGTGTTCTTTGCACAGTAGGGTGACTACAGTTAACAATAATGTATTGTATATTTTGAAATAGCTAGAATAGAGGATTTTGAATGATCTCACCATAAAGAAATGATGATTAAGGTGATGTATATGTTAATTACCATGATTTGATCATTACTCAATGTATATATATTGAAACATCACATTGTACCCCATAAGTATGTATAATTATTATGTGTCCATTAAAAATATAAAATATTTAAAAGAAGGCAGTTAAAGCACAAGTATTTTAATATATTTAAAATAATATTTTTATTCTAAACTATTCAAAATCACTAACATTAAAAAATAAGTACAAATTATAATTTATATGAATTTTAAATTAAAATTATTTAAAGTAGAATTTTAAATCTTTTTAAAATGTAATTATAGCTCATTAAATATTTTTCTAAGAATAAAACCTTTGTAATTCTAGCTTAGTATCCATTTAGTATAGAATATAAATGTCACACTTTACAGAACTGCATGCACAGAAATTTATGAGTAATATAAATAGTTTAATACTGTACAATATTTCTCAGCCATCACATGCAACTATTGCAAATACTGCAATAATTCATGAAAATGTTTAGAAACATGAATTGGAACTTAAAGAGAGAAAATGGGTGTTTGGATTCCTAGAAAATAATGCTTAATTGTACACATATCTACTACATTCCTGCTATTTGCAGTCAAATGCTCTGCCTCATCTATTATGCTATTTGAAAGAAGAATTTAACAATTTACTTACTACTTCTCTTACCTAAGCATTTTTACCTCTCAAATTCCACATGCAGTTTGAAGCATGGCAGCTATGGCATAACTCACAATGTATCCTATGGTATTTTATGGCACCAAAATGGTGGTACTTATGAGAATGGATTTTTCAGGTTAATGGTAATTCTGTGCTAATGGAGAGTACAGGATTCTGAGTGTCACACATGCCCATATGATCTTAATAAACTCTATGAATGTGTGTGTATACACACACATATATACACATACATGTATATATATAGGAGGCATTTCTATTGACCTGTTGAATTACAGCACTGACTGATCTAAGCAGTGAAACTGACTGTAAATCTATTTACAACAATATTTACTGTTTTAAAACTCACAAGTAAATAATTTTTTCAGTAGGCAAGATACACATGAAAAAAGGTGATGATGGGTTATAGGCAGTATTTAAAGCAACAATTCAAAAATAAGCTTTAGCTTACACACAGTTTATTTCTTTTTAAAGAAATGTCATCAAAGAATACCACCAGTGTTTTCAGGTTCCCCTTCCTGATCAAAGAAGTGGTAGAAGAAATGGGAAGATTGTAGCAATGTAGGTTTTGTGGAAAAAAAAAACTTATGGGTAGGGGAAAAGATGAGAAGGAAGAAGAACATCATGAAATAGTATATTCACTATGTGCCCAAGACTGGGCTATACTTTACAAACATTTTGTCATTCAACCATGGCCATAAAACTGTGAACTGGGAATTAACCCTGTTTTACAGATGAAGCAGCTGTGGACCAGGGAGGTTTGGAAATCTCCACCAAGTAAAACAAGTAATTGGTAGGGATGGGATTCAAACCTAGTCTAAATCTGAAGCCCATTCTCTTGTCCACCACCCTTCTACTGCAAATGTATCAAAACCAAGATAGATACAGATGTTGAGAGTAAAAGATAGAGATTGATGGTGGACAGTTTGGGGAGACATGGCAAATATTTGGAAGCTAGAGAAAAGTAACTAGACGCATGAAGTAGATATGAACTCTGAAGGCAAGAAGTGCAAAATAAAACACCAAATAAAAAACAAAAAGCCAGGGAAATGAATTGATAGGAATTAGAAATTGCTGAGAAAGCAAGATGGGCTAATTTTGGAATCTTGAAATTGGATCTAAGCAGTAGATCAAGCATACTCCTATAAGTCTTGAGGCAGAAAAACTTTCTTGAAAGGGTAAATATTTGTTCAGCTTTTTCTTTTTGGCATTAAAAATAATTAACATTCTGCCTTTTCTCTGTGCTAGGAAACATCATATGTTTAACCAAATACACAGGAAATATCTTTGTTGATGATCAGGTAAAACAGACTGACCAAAATTCTGTCCATATGCCAAAATCTCATGAATATATAAACTGGAGGGAGATGTGGTGTTTGCAGTCACAGGTGGATACAATGGTTTCAGAAAAGCCAGCTTTTCATTGTGGTTATGAATACATGGTGACAAATTTGGTCATATTCAGAAATGATTAAGAAAAACTGAACTAGATAAAATATTGAAAGGTTTTTCTGGTCTTTAAATCTGCTTTTTTGTTCTTTAATTTTAAACCAATATTTGGATACATTTCTAATCTTGTCCATAATTGTACACTGGTACCAGAACAGACCATAAAGCAGTACAATTCACTGTCTCCTAACAAAGTGATGCACCAGCTTAAATCTTGAACTCCAATAGCATTTTGTCAGTAGGTTTGTTTTCTTACTAAACCCTCTGAATAAAAGGATAAAAAATATTCCTAAATTACGTAATACAATCATTTCCTCAAAATGTAGTACTGGAACAAGTGGTAGCAGCCTCACTTGAGAACTCATCAGAAATGCAAATTCTCAGACCTTACCTCTAGACCTATTGAATCAGAAAGAAAGCGGAGTGGGGATCCGCAGTCTGTATTTTCAAAAGCACTCTAGGTGATTCCGATGCATGCTTCAGCTGAAAACCACTGGTATAGTAGATCTTTATGTTTGTGTGCATAGTGTGAAGGTCATGTCTGAGAACTGTGATGTCTTCTTACACAAGAGGAATCAACCAAATGAGCTTTGCTAAATGTTTTCAGAATTACTCATGGTATACAATGAGAAGGTTTCTAAAACTACCACTATGAAAACTTTGGGTGGCTCAATAGTGATTAGAGGAGAAGGCAATGCACAGTCTCCTAAATAGTCCATCTTCGGAAAATCCCCAATTAAAGAGTAAATATGCTGATTCAATAAGATTTTATTGAGTAACACTTGACTATTTGGATTCACTCTCATCTGATTAAAAAAAATAATAATTGTCTGTTTCTTTGTATGTCTTCCTTAATAGATGGTGAGCTGCTTGTGGTTAGGAAACATGTCTTACTGACCTCTGCATGACCTATGGAAGCTGCAGATTTTGGAGAACAGTGTGTGGTCAATAAATTCTAGTGGGAAGAAGGATAATACAGAAGAGAGATGGGAGGGAGGAAGAGAAAGAAGGATCAACTTGAATGAAATAAAGGAATTAAAACAGGGCTTTCAGATAAACACATTCAGTAATGATTTTATTATGGTACAAGAATTTTATTTTCAAATAATGTGGTTTGAGAAATAGAAGCGTCCCTCAAATTACTCAACGTATAATACAACTACAGAATATAAATATGTGGTTAAATACATGCCATCAATATTTGTAGGTGACAATTTTATATCCTTTGGTAACATTATTTAGGCAGTTTCTCTATGTATTTTCCCCACAAAATAATTTCTTTTTCTTAAATAATAATTGCTAGCAGCCCAATTCTAATAAACAACCCACAATAAGAAGTCAATATGTGCCCATATAGAGGAAAGAGAAAGGATTACTTCAGAAAACAGATGTGAGCTTCAAGCTTCCAAGGATTTATTATAAACAGAAATGAGTAAAGAACATGAAAAATACTTTGGCAGTGCTATTTGAATACAGAGCTAATGAAAGGCTATATTCACCATCAAATGTATGCTAACAGCCAAATTGCCAGAAAATCTACTGTTTCAGGAGTGGTCTATGCCAAAACACAGGCTACAATTATACATAAAAAATGGTTAAACAAAATGTGAAACAGCAGGATTAACTTTCTACTGGGAAATCTGTTTCAGTATAATTGCATTCTGTTGTGACAAATAGGAAATATATGCAAATAATGAATTAGAAATCAATTTTGGATAAACAGTGTTACAGAAAAAAATAAGTCTAAGAGTAAAATTTATAAATTAGCTATTACTGTGAGCCACTTCTTTCTCTTTAATATTCCTTTCAATAAATAATAAGGTAGTGTAATGATATACATGCAAGCCCATTATTACTAATTCTAAAGAATGATTTTATCTTTTTTCATTCTGGCCACTGTGCTATATGAACAACTATAAGTCAAAAAGTCTTAACATTTTCACTGAGAAAGGTATTTTTAAAAATACAAAACTACCTAGTGAATCTTTAAAATAAAATAGATGTTTATGTTTTATAGTTTTGTGGGTCTTACTGGTTTGGTTTTTTGGTTTGTTTGTAGTTGTTCTGGGTTGTTTTCTTGTTATTGCTGTTTTGAGCACCAACTAAATGATATCATAAAAAGTTACTTTATAACTTGTAATCACATATATTTCAAATTGCAAATGGAGTGTTTAGACAATACACTGTTTGGAAGACCCTGTTATAATACACAGTAGTGTGGGAGGAGGAGATGCTACATTTATTTTAAGAGAGGGGAAAAAAATCTGTATTTCATTTGTTACACTGCTAACTTCACTTTAGGTAATTGCATTCAGCTTTATTATTGCCCAGAGCAATAACTGATTGTTAGTTATTGAAGTCTGAAATGATTTTCTCGTTTCCCAGGGGAATCTAGAGATTTACATGGTGCACAGCAGTAACTAATAGATATAATCTGGTCATAATGTAGCCATATAATGTGTTATTTACTTGTGGAGAACATAGATGTTCTACATTTTAACATTTCCTCAAGAAGAGTGAGATATTTTATTCAAGATATATAAGCATTAACTGTAACTGTTCCACCTTTTAAAGACTGTCAAAATATCAGAATCTATTTTAAAAAGGTGCCCAGAAATAATAACATTTTGTTAGAATTTATAAAATCATACATTCATAGGTATATGAACTAATATATATAATTTTTCCTTTTATAATTAATTTTTTTTACTTAGATGCTTTTCAAAAAGTACTTTATATAATTTTAAAATTTCTTTTATAATTCTAGCGTATTTCTAAAATTCCTGCTAAATTGTCAGATTCAACATGTAACCAAAGTAATATAATACTACAAAGCAAATTTAGTGGTGGTTATGCTGCAAGCATGTTTTATTTTTAAAATAAATGACCATTTCCCCATTATAAATTTTACTTTTATAGTTTTACTAACTCATCACTCAGAAAGTTAAATAAACAAAAGCATATTTTTTTGCTTCTTTATCTTATTAATTTAAGATGAATAGCTTGACTCCTAACTAGAAATGACTCACACGTAAACCCAAAACGATGGAGAAAGAGGAAAGTTTCTAACAAATCCTCACTTTTGCTCTTCAGGATGCTATCTTTCGTTATAACATAAGGGTATTGGCATGCTCTCATTCTGTGCAAAGTGTACATGGAATGAAAATGTATTGCTCATGGTTCTTGAATAAATAAAATTCTAAAGCAGCATAGCATAATAGGGGCAAATGTTTTATTAAAGGAGGTTTTCTTTTCCCTTTTTTTTCTATTCAACTGATATAAATGTTTTATGAAGGTTTCAGAGTATTCCTCCTGGAAACATTATGGGGCCTGTACTTTTCACAAAGCAGGAGAGATTTTTGCATCTTACTCCCATTAACCCTAATGAGTATTCTCCACAAAACACCTTGTGCATCAGAAACAAAAACACCTTTTTTCAAACAAAAAATAATAAAAGAGAACTTTCCTGGGCTATGGATAGAGATTTACATTCTTCAGAACTGAACTTAATATATATAATGTATGCTAAAAACATCCTAATTCTTTACTAATTCTGGAAATCCTCATTGAAAACTGATGATCTTGAATGTGTCTCAGCAAAGGTTTACTTGCAAAGAGCTTCAGTAAGGACTCACATTATGCAGACTATAAAATATAGTATAAAGTCTGATCATAAATAATTTAAACTAGAGTACAGTCATCACAATAAATGCACCAAGTACATTTTGCAAAACAATCCTACTGATTTTAAAAAATATATTTCCCACTTGCTAATTCAAAAAAGACAAATTTTCTGAGTTTCCATGTGTCCTCTGGCATTATCTTCAGGTTTTAAAATCAATTGTTCTTTTCTATTCTAATCAGAATTTATTCAGTGCAATGTGTACAAAAGGGAATATAAGATGCACATTTGGCTTCATTAACAACTAGTTTTCTATCAACAACTGAGCGAAGTTTACTTTTACTTTTACTTTCGTTGAGATTTAATGCTAAAAATTTACAAAGTTTATGCCACGAATATTTCACTTTTGTAGAGAACTCAATTAAGTGTATAAAACATTTTTAAATTCAGTTCTTATTTTTAAAATGTGGATCCTTATAACAATCTGGGAAAGACAAGGCATGATAAAGATGAAAGAAGACTTTATGAAGGTAGAAATGTCTGAAGTAAGTCCTAAATGTTACAGTCAACCAGGCAGTGAACACTGGTTGGGTGATGAGGAGAGTGGAGGGAGGTATTCCCGACACAGGCAATGGCAGGTGCAAAGCCTCAGAGCTGGGTAGGTAGCACATCAGGAGGTGAAGTACAGCTAAAGCAAAGATATAAGGCTAGGAAAAGAAGTCCTAGCACAGAAGGCTAAATGAATTTTAAAATGTATGGAATATGCATATGATGTAATATTATACAATGATTTTAAACAAACTATATACATATTAGCATGGATTGAACTTAGTAACTTAAAATTCAATGGAAAACAGGCTACAGTATAATATATATATCATGTGAAACATTTATGCAAAGTTTAAAAGTACGTACAATAATACTGATTTTTAATGGTTAAACACAAATGTAGTAATATATAAATGTAGAATATATATGTGTATGTGTGGGTGTGTGTGTGTGTGGGTGTGTGTGTGGGGGGGTGTGTGTTGTGTGTACCAGAAGAATATATGCCAGGATCAGGAAGCTATTGCTCTGGGGAGAGTGGAAGATTAATAAGACTACGGATGTTTAGATAAGTCCAATAAATGACTCTCTCCATCAATCACTTAAGGACTAAGTAAGAAATCAACAAACAGGCAAAATATATAGCATCTGGAGATAAAAATATCACCTCTATTGTGATCAAGTCTAGGTTGAGAGATGTGACTTAGGGCTGCAGCAAAATAGGCTTCTTGATATTGAAAACAGACACAGTTGTCCACACTGCCATGCACAATTCCAGACTTACACAGACCCACTCCTGTAGTAGCAGGGCATCTCCCTGTGAAATTAATGTTGTGTTGCTGGGGAACAGTACCATGATTCCCACCGGCAGGTCTGTTTGCAGATAAGGAGACGCTGCCTGCCCAGATCCAATTCCTTCTCCCAACTCACCAGCAAGATAAAAGGCTCCTCATCAGAAGAAAGGCAAGAGGCAGGAGGGGCCAGCATTGCCGGAGTGTTGGAAGTCACCTTTATGTAGGAGGAAACAGCAGGAGTAGACAGTAACTGTTTCTCCTCTAAAGCGTTTAAAAATAACTTACAAAGCATGCAAGCTTTTCAGAACAAAGATTGGAATCTCATTTGCTCACTTATATGTCTCAAACACCAACAAGAGTGGCTGGCTCACAGTAGGTGCTCAAAAACTATTTGCTGAATGCACAAAGATCATATATTTTATGAATAAAGAAAATATAATGTATACATGCACAAAGGAATACTATTCAGCCTTTAAAAAGAGAAAATTACATCATATGTGGCAATGTATGTGACCCTGGAGGACGTTATGTTAAATGAAATAAGCCAAGCACAAAAACACTGTATGATCTCACATATATGTGGAATCTAAAAAGGCTGAACTGATAGAGAGAAGACTGGTGTTATCAGGGATTGGTGGTGAAGCAGTGGGAAATGGGAGGATGTTGGTCAAAAGGTACAAAGTTTCAGTCTGACCGGAACAGTAAGTTTTTGAGACCTATTGTACGATATGGAGATTATAGTTAATAAGAATGTATTGCATCTTCCAAATTTGCTGAGTAGATTTTTAATGTTCTCATCACACAAAAAAAGAAATGATAAGAATGTGAGGTGATGGTTATGCTAATTAGTTGATTCAACCATTCCACAATGTATACATGTATTAAAACACCACGTTGGACCCCACAAATATATGAAATTGTTGTCAATTGAAAGCACTTATTAAATGACCTGAAGAAAACATTAGAGAATCTTAACCCTCATTAGTTTTTGATGAAAGACACATGAGTATTATAAGATATGCCACATTTTTCTCTAAGTTTGAAAAATTTCCACACAAAAAGTATAATGCTGGACATATCTCAGCAGTAAAGGTAGGCTAGGAACAGATTTTGAAGGCAGTTGAATACCTTTTAGATGGGTTAGGTTCTAAGAACAGCTGACAAAAATTATTGAAGCCATGCCACTACTGAATTTATGAACCTGAGGTCAATTTCCTAGGCTAAAGGTCATTTGGAACAGGGATGAGAAGAAGGCAAAAGAAAAATTGATGAAGAAAAAGACTGGCACCAATTCTGATGCTATTTTTGTACCCTTCCAATTCTGTTTCTTGGCGTATGCTCATAGAAAATCCCTTGTCATGGAAACCATGAGTGGAAGAAAGATGTCGCCCCTCAGAGCATCTCATTTCAGATAGGTGTTGGTACAAAAATACTGTCGAAGTACCCAGCATCCAGTTTGTGTGTCGTTTAGTTTTGCTGGAGACTCTCTTCCATTAACCAATATTCCAGCAGTGATAGGAGAAATAATCTGGCCATTAAAGAGAGTTCTTTTAACCCAAACACAAAGAAGGGAGGTTTTTATAGTGAAATGAGGCCCATAAAGTATGTGACTTTGACAACTATTATAAAAAGCTTCTAAGTAAGGTTAAGGTTGCTTGAATCAAGCCTCACTGGCGTTGCATTTAAACAGCTAGTTTCCAGAGAGTCCCAACACTGCATAGACACACCACACACACACATGCACACAGGCATACATGTACATGCACAGTCTTGCTCAGACCTACTTTCTCTGATTCTTATGCCTCAAAATAGGGCTAGCATAAGTTTAGCCAGAGCCAGCTTCTCTTAAGAAAATTGGGGAACGCAATATTCTATAGTACCGAGACCAAATGAGACAAAGGCATTGACATTTATACAAAATTGTGTTTTAAAAACAAAGTTGGACAGTAACAAAAATGGAGGGGAACTACTTTTTGCATGGTGTAATTTGTGAATACATGTCTACAAGAGTCATGATATTGGCAGACCAACCCAATTTTCCTAAAAATCCATCTTCAGGATCAACTTCCTAACTGTTTCCTGCTTTTTATTAGCGTGTTTTCTTCTTCTTGAACTTTTGATCGTCTAGATATTTAGAAAAAAATTTAAATTATTTTCTCAGGAAGATCACACTGAAAAGCAAAATTTTCCTCCAAAGTCGTAATATGCCAGTTTTTTTTAACAGTTCCCCCAAGGAGATAGTATAACACAGTGATGAGGAGACTAGGCTCTGGACTTGGGGTGCCTATAACAAAATCCTGGCCCCAACGCTCACCAGCTGTGAGTTGACCTTGAACAAGTAATTTAATCTATGACTTAGTTTCCTTCTCTGTAAGTGAAGCTAGTTAATTATCACTAATTCATTGGACATTAGATAAGTTAATGTATCAAAGTAACTCAGTAGAGTATGTAACACACAGTAAGCAGTCAATAAATGTTAGCAAATGGGTTACTGACACTTTAAATTATTAATAATAACATATAACATTGCATATTTATAGGATGTCCAACCTAAGTGATAGGTATGTAACATCAAAACACTTGGGTAACAATGAAAACATTGAATTGACTTAAGGCCATGGTTCTTGACCTCCTCTTTTACTTAATTCTGTGAAGCAACTAATTGTTTTATCCTGTGTTAATAAGCTTCACCTAGTAAATCTCTAAAGCCTAAAGTCCTATTTTTTTCATCTACTTTACAAAATGCCAGGCATTGACTACCATTATTTTTGAATGGGGGGTGTGTGCAAAAGATAACATACTTGTTCTGGTTTCAATTTTGTCTATGTGCTCCTCGTGTTTCCCAAGAAAACTGAAGCTTTTGAGAGTAACGCACCATTTTATTGCAAAGAATGTCAGTGTCAGCATATGCCAAAGAAGCCGTGTCACACTCTGAAAGTAAGTGTTAGAAGTAAATATTAGTAATTCAATAAACATCCTGTAGAGAGTACTCCAGGAAGCAGCTCAGTCATGGGTAGCTGCGTTCTCTACCACCTAACTCTGCCATCTTGACCACAACAATTTACTTGGGCTGGGCACCTAACTTCAGGGAAGCCAGAAACTTCTGAGATTGCATGACATAAGAGTCTTACCTCTCAATGACACTGACCTCTGAACTAATCAGAGCATCCTCCTGGGTGGGACTGGGTAGCGACACACAGAAAGGTAGCTGGGTAGTGGTGGAAGCAGATGTGAATACACGCCAAAGGAAGCCTATATAGATTGGAATCAGATGCTGACTGTGGGGGGCTGGGCTATGGGCAGCTGAGGAAGCTGAAGTAAATTGGCGGTCACACTGGCTTTACAAGGCTGCACTCCAGTCATTACAAGACCTGGCTGTTCAGCGATTCCTATTCTTGTTTAAAACAGTTTGTTTTTTCTTTCTGGCTTTCCTAGAAGATTGGCTAAAATTCCTGTTTTCTTTATTTTACAGCATTGCCTACACAAGGTGACCTGAATGAATTTCTGTTCTTTACAAACAAAAGAATCTATAGAAAAACCAAAGTAACATAAACATTAACTTTTGGGCTTAAAATATGTACCACATTAATGTTGTTTATTGGTGTACCTATGTTCAGTAATTTAATAAAATTACTTTTGCAGTATTTTAGTACTGGGAAACTTTGAACATTCTACAGCAATGTTCTTTATGTTTGCTTTCCATGCCTAATCTATGCGGGGGGCAGGGGACAGGGGAACTTCTGAGTACATTTCCATGAATTATCCACATTTTAAGCTCTTATATGAATACAACCTGTTAGTTATTTTATTCTAATTTCATATAGTGATATTATAATTATTTATATGATTATAGCTTTATTTTGACATAATATTCTTTTTTCCATTGTTTACATTGCGGAATTTTGAGGACATAGAATTTCTAAAATTAATACGTGCTTTAACTTATAGATAGGAAAAGTGATTAAATCTTTTCAGTTATTAAAAAATATATATCTTTGTCAAATCATATCAAGCAGCCACAGTTGAATTTTTGTTTATATACTTTATTCTCTAGATATTATTCTATTTAAATAGCTGGCACTTTTATTTTGCTACATGGAGTGCACATAAACATTTTATTCAGAATTCGTTTTAAACAGAAAAATGAAAACCCATTATAAGACTAAATTATCCTCGCAAGTGCTCTCATAGCATTCTGTGAATTTCTATCTATTCAATTAATGCCTTTGACTGTTCATGGGTGTTTCTTATTAGCTTTTAAATTCTAGAGGGGTAGAACTGTTTCCTGTATCTGTGTACCCAGCGTCAGGAACATAGTAGCCATCCAATAAATATTCATTACATTATACAACTAAAAAAAACCCATATGCAACCACCTTTTAAAGGACTGTAAATAATACATTTACCTATATGCTTATTGCAGCAGCTATGTGCCTCCATTGAATGCACACTTCTTAAGTCACTGTTGGACTTATCAGGCCATTGTTCTCCAAAGATGATAAAAGCAGATGGGATATTTCAGTGCTTTACCCCAGGAAGGGGAAGGAAAGTGATCAAAATTCGTTATCAGAAGTACAAATTAATAAGGCATTAGAATATCATTTGAAACCTAACATAGTGTGTATTTCCTGTGGTTATTAAGTAATTTAATTATTCCTGAAAAGTTTGATATTAAAGACTTTGATGCTAAAGAATTGAAAGCATACGGAAACCTGTCTTTGTGTGCCCTTTCTTTCTGTGCATTTAATATGGAACACTAGACTCGCTCCACTTCATGCTGATGGAGGTGGAAGGGGGAGACGGAGGTGGAAGCCTGCCACTGAATTTGAATTATGTAGGGAACATAGCCGTGTTGTACTGTCTTGTCAATATCTCCTTCCAGCTGGTGCTGACATAATTAGGCACATCAAGCACAGAAGAAGACATTTTAAATTCAAAGCACTGTTCCAAGTCCTGTGAGTAGCTATGAAAGGTGCCTGAAGTAATCAATAACACATGGTAAGGTGTGCAGTTCTAGTAGGTTATCCACCCACCTCAGGTCTATTATAAGACACAAAGAAGCAGAAAAGCCAAGATTTCTAACTTCTTAAAGAGTGGCCTTGTTTAAAGAGTTTGACTTATTAGGGTGTGTTTTCTTTAAAAATATATATACTTAGAATTGAATCTTTCATCACCAGCACAAAGTGGATATACATAAACTTTCTGAGACCAGAACATCACCTCCGTTGTTCTCTGCTGTACATACCCACAGCATCTAACAGGGTATGTGCCAATTAGTAAAATCTCAATAACTATGTGTCTCAGGGAATAAATAGATAAATGGAGAGCCCAAGTCTTACTTTTCCTTTGTTATCTGGATTAGAAATAAATTAGATAAAACATCTTAGCACACAATTAATGCTCCATAAAGTGGATATATAATAATTACAATTATATATGGTTATAATATATAACTGAAATTATAATGGAGTATAATGCACACTTTGGGTTTTACAAATATAACTCAGGCTTCTGTCACTGTCTTGCCTGACTCTTGCCTGCCCCTTCTTCTCCTCAATCTTTCTCCTTTATTCTATTCCAAGCCTCTATTTCTCAGAAATTTCTTTTGCAGAGCAGTTACACTTTTAAATTTCTCTTTAAAGCCCATTGTTTGAGGGTCTCAGATGCCACTCTCTAACAGACTTACCAAAGTATTTTTCTAAACAACAATTGTCTCCCAAGAAAAATTTTGGTGCCAGCTAAGATTAATTTTTCACCCACTTCAGATATGTAATTTCCACTGTCATTCATAGAAAGTTCTGTCACAGTTGAAAAAAAAAAGGCACCATATGGAACAAGGTCCGTAAATACCTTCCTACACCATGTGGGGGTATAAATTTAGTTTGTGATCCAAAAGATTGCAATAATCTAAGTGGTCGTTTTCAAACTTCAAGGTAGAATTTTAGTCGTCCTGGGGAGAAGTGAGATCAACAGGTTGAATCTCCAGGCCCTTAAATACTAATACTTTTATTTGCTTAATATACATGCATCTGTTTGTGGGGTGGGAGGAAATTTATGCTTAAAGAAAAAAACGGTCTAAAAATCACTGGAAAAAATAAGCTGGAGGAATACTCAGAAAAGGGCTGTCCAATAAAAAGTCTACATCATAAAGCATTAGCAGAAGATAGGATAGTGTTTAGTAGCAATAAACTTTCATCTATTCACAGTATTCTTCAAGATAATATAATCTATGGCATAGCCTGCAGCCATCAACTGGTAAGTGTACCTGGTTTTGCAACATGTCACCTATGCATATTATCCATGCATAGCTGGAAACCCAGCAACAGAGGCAAAGCTTGTGATGTAACATACAATGGTATTCCCCTTTTTCCTAATAGCTGTCAATGCTGGTCTGTAATAGTTACAAACTGCTTCTCATGAAAAAAAAAAAAAAGTTTCATGCTACTAAAACTTGGATTTTAAAAAGTATAAGGTGAACGGCAGAGTTTTTATTCTACACGTTTGAAGAGAGAGCAATGATTATGATTACAGCCTTCCAACAGCAGCTTTCAAACAAAATAAGAGCCATTTTTCTACCATATATGTTAAGAGAGTTTGCAAGGATTACCAAACAAATGTTTGTGTCTTCTGAGAAGTAGAGGCTAAGGTAGGAATCAAGGTTCAAGAGATTCACTGAGGGAAACTCCTGTGGAGAATAAAAGTGGGGAAGCAGGAGCAGGCAGGGAGAGCTTCAGACCACAGTGTGTCTCACATCTCCGAAACCAGAAGAGGAAGAAAGGAGGCTTAGGTAGGAGTCTCCGACTGCAGCATGGTCTGAAAAAAGTTTGGACTAGGCAATGGAGTCCCCAAGCCAACATTACCCTTCAGAGGAGTCCCATTTCCTGCTAATATCCTCAGTGGCCCAGATGGAGCAGCCTGGCCCCAGACAACTCCAGTTGTAGATCCACAGGGAGAGCAGCTGGGTCTGTCAGTCAGCTACTTACCCCACGGCAGGATCTGAGCAGTACGTTTCCACAGTCTCCACATTTTCCAAATAGGGAAACTCTTTGATTCTGAAGAACTGTTAAAAATTCTAATCTGGCAGACAATAAATCCACCTATGCCTTTTAATCAACCTGAAAATCAGTTAGCCTTGATCTTTGCTTTCACAGAAAAATTGCTCTCTACAAATAATGTCCTAAAACAGGAAGCCTTCAACTGAAGGATTGCTGGCTATGTTTCCACAGTTTGTAAAATTTATTTCATGGATACGTTTATACATTTAACAAGCATGAAGTAATGAAGTAAGTGCCTACTGAATGCCAGACAAAACAAATATCATATCTTTCCAATTCTTAAAGTATTATTATGCCCAGAATATGCACTTTAAAGGTTATTCTCAGGATCCAAAGTCTATGATGCACAGCAACCATAAAATAGAATGTGCTTGGAAAGTATTAGTGAGTGAACGGATTAACTGGTACCGTTTCATGCAATGGAATTCACAGTCACCTTGAGAAGATATATTGCGCTAGAACATATTCAGAGGGCTCGTACTCCTCTTAAACATCTTTACCCTAGAGTGTTTATTCAAAATAATGTATTTTCAGTGAATAAAAAGTTGACAACCAGGCTGGGCCTGGTGGCTCACACCTATAATCCCCAGCACTTTGGGAGGCAGAGGCGAGTGGATCATGAAATCAGGAGTTAATGACCAGCCTGCCCAATATGGTGAAACTCTGTCTCTATTGAAAATACAAAAATTAGCCTGGTGTGATGGTACGTGCCTGTAGTCCCAGCTGCTTGGGAGGCTGAAGGAGGAGAATCGCTTGAACCCAGGAGGTAGAGGTTGCAGTGAGCCGAGATCATGCCACTGCACTCCAGCCTGGGTGGCAGAGAGAGACTCCGTCTCAAAAAAAAAAAAAAAAAGTTGAAAGCAAAAAACAGTATGACTAGTAATTCAATCATCTTACATTTTTGAAAAATTTTCTGCTCTGGGAAGATATGTTTGGTTGCATTTTTATTAATTTTTATATTTGATTTTTTTCAGGCTGCATTTTCTATAGCTTAATCTTTGAGGATAATATAAAACCCAGAATACAAACCACACACTTAATAATGAGATTTCCTTGAAATCAAAAATGAACATTTTTTTCAAGCACTGAGCATTTTAGCCTGACTTAAAAACATCTGATTTTTCCATTTCCAGCTAACTGTATAGCTTTATAAACTCTGTATCCAATAGGATCATATTCTATTAAGTTTAACAAGAAAAATTAATAAAATAAAACCATGATTCTAGAAACAGATGGTACTATGTCGTTTCTTTTTCCAGTCATGACATATAATACAAAGGCATTTTATAGCAGTGACCCAAGCAGGAAACTATAGTGATATTGTGATTTAAAAACAAAAAGTTGTGTTTCTTTTAGTTCTTATAGACATTTGAGAGAGACTGGGAGAGTGTCTGTTATCAAAATGGAGAAAGTCAGAAGTACTAAAATCAACTTCCACATTTACACACAATTTCCTGAAATCGTATAAACAACCCTGTAGTACCTTTTTTCCGTATCCCTCCAGAAAGACTACTGAGGCATTAACTACAGGGTTTTGAAAGTTGAAGGCATGTTTCAGCTCTGTGGGATTTGTGCAAACCATCAGATGCTACCCAGGCTTGGAAGACAGACATTTATTATGTGTTTGCCGTCTGGCCTCTTTTAGGTCTTGCTGTATAGCTCTGTACTCTTAAATAATAGAAAATCATTATAGGTAATGATGATAGGAGGTCTTGATTTAATTGACCAATTTGGGAATTAAGCCTAAAGAGTTTTTAATTGTTATTTTGTAAGCTTTTAGAGTTTCCAGTTACCTCTGTCAATTTCTAAGGAATAACCAAACACATTTTCTAGTTAAAGTGAGAATATTTCCCTGTTGAAAATTGCCTGTTTTTATTATTGTAAGAATTGGTCCACTGAACTTAGCTCAGCCTCCAAGGTCTCAGCAAGAATGCTATGATTAATGAGGTAGCCATTAATGTCAGTAGATTGAACAACCAAAATCTGATTATATTAAAGTGCTTCCCAAACATTAGGGTCACATTAACAGTTTATTGAAACAAGCTGATAAAATTTAAAATGGTCATCTAATTCCCTTGGGTTCCTAATTGTTGCATGATAAATCACCCTGTAGAGAAATCTATTACCATGTTCCAAATGAGAAAATGTAATTTACTGTACCATTACTAGGGTGTTTGAAGCACTTCAGTTCTTTAACAGGAGGATTTTGCTAAAATGAGAGGAAAAAAGTTTAGATTTTTGTGAAGGGTCTGGCCTTGAATAAAACCTCCTAATGATAAATCTTCCGACTATACATTAGGTAAGAAAAATGATTCATTTTATGAGCCTGCATAATGTAAAAACAAATTACATTGAAGTTCCTTATAAATCGATTGCTGAAAGTTCAGTGTGAATGAGCCTTTACTGATGCTCATCTATTCTTTAGAAGGAAATCACTGCAGAAATCAACTGTACTGTATAAACTAGGTGAAACATTTTTTTTACTGTGGAAGCCTGGTCAAGTTCACCCCAGAGGCTACTATCTCTGCTCTGAAAGATAATTTTCAAGGGTCCAAGCAAAACAAATGAAATCTTTACCAGTTCAGGCTTCTGATCATGTATCAACCCCTGAATGTAGTATTTCCAGGAATGATCCAACAGTATCATATATTGTTAAGTATTTGAGATCATGTGGTCATTTATTCCTGGAAGAACCACTGGCCAAGAGAGAGGAGGAGGAGGTGAGCATTTCTGGGAATGGTCTGAAATAGTGGTGACTCCAACTGTTTTGATATAACTAAAAACATAGTTAAAAGAAAGGCATATAAGTATGTGCAAATAATGGGAAATTGTTAATCTATGTCGTTTATGGAAAGGAAATATTCTGGGCTTTGAAATGCTCATTTACTAGAATTATTATTCAAATTCAAAGAAAAAAAATGTTTCCAAGAAGCTCTTCTTGACCTCCTCTCTTTCCCAATTCAGAATGGGTTTTGGGTCTCTCTCCCCACATTTCTAAATTGATTGCATAAACCTTTCACAGAGCACTCACAAAATTATATTGTAATAATTTTTGTGTTTATGTGACCTACCAGTTCTTCAAGGACAGTGATTATATTTTGAAACAATTGTTAATCCCAGATCTTGTCATGATGTCAGAGGTACAGTAAATGTTCAAGAAATGCTTATTGAATAATTAATGAATGAATAAAAAATGAATGGATCTCCAAATGGCCAATTTGCCATTTTATTTCCCCAGTACTTCATGGCTATTTTAAATGTTTACTTTGTAATCAAGATGTCTTTAAAAATACCTTTCATCCCTGTCTTTAATTATATTTTTAATATTACCAGAAATGTTTACTTTTGTATCCTTTCTCTTTCATTTACTCACATGTCCTACCAGGAAGGACTTAGTGTGATGAGTGTTACCTTGTATTAGTACATCCAATATAGTTTAGAAATTTAAAAAAAGACAGTGGTTCAAGAGTGAACTATGTGTTTGGGTAGCTGGATAGGGGACAGTGCGACAGCTATCTGTGCTTAGAGTGATGGTTCCATTTCTAGCCAGGAAATGAGTCCTTGAGAAAGCAGGTTATTGGAAAGGACAGTTGAGTCTCATGGAAAATGATGACAACCAATCCTCAAATTACTACTTATATTTTAAATATTTCCAGAAAAGTCCAGATACACATATTTCACCTGTTTAAAGAGTTTTGCAAGTGTGTTCAGGTGCTTGTTGGTAATTTCATTCTAGGTTTCAGTGTGTTAACTTGGGGGGAAGGAATAGCAGAGAAAATATAGTACAAAAAGCAAGACCCAACTTGTGCACACAAAGAGAATACAAAGAATTGTCTCAAGTAAGAAAAAAAAATGAGTGAATCATACCCATGCCTGAAGTTAAATATCAGGCCCTTTAATTTTTCTATGGAAAATATTTTATAATAATATATATCTGTATTGAATTTCAAAAGTTAAATATTTCTGTGGTCCTAGGCTTACAAAATTGATCATTCCACTAGGAGGAGAGTCTGTGCAGAATTTCAAAAGGCTATACAATTTTCTTTTTACTTCAGAGAAAAATATTATTTGGCAGAGTGAGAATATTTAAAATATTTTATTTGTTTTCAGATACTGGCATCTGGCCCTTCATATTTTCAGATTTTCAACAATTAACCTTCTATTTTGATTACATTGTTGACAAATACAGAGCACTCATTTTTTGGTAACTGTGTGGCTTGCTCCCTTTCTTCCCTCAAATCTTTGCTCAAATTTCTTCTAATCCAAGTCTTTCTTTACCAATCTACCTAGAATAGCCCTGCTCCATCAATCTTTCCCCATAACCTTTATAAAAAATTGTTCTCAGGACACTGATATATCATTTATTTTTAATGCTATTGTATATGTCCTCCCACTTTAATATGTTTCTTGAAAACATGTTTATTATTTATTCATAGCTGAAACCCCAGGGCCTATAACAATTCCTGATATATTATAGGTGCTCAATAAATATTTGTAGACAAGAGGGAACAGGATATGTTAGTTGCAACAGCATCTTCTGTTTTCTTCCAAAAAGCAGGTAATTTATTAAGAATACATAGTGTATATGGGAGTGTTGTGATCAGATGTGCATTTTAGAAAGTTCATTTTGGCATCATACAAAGGATAGTTCATTTTTTATAGCAGTTTTAATGAGTAATATTTTTATAAGACTGGATTTTATCACGTTTGATGGGACTTTAGTAAGTATTGAATTGAAATGAACATTAATTGAGCATCACGAAAGACACAAGTGTCCTAGGTAATACATAAACTGATATTTCTTAAGTAATTAGACATCAACTTGGCTGGATATATTTCAAATCCCCTTGGTTCTAGAGAGTACCATTTTCTTCCTTTTTTAAAATCTTCAATGACTACAAAAATGGAATAAGAAATCTGCATTTTCTACAGATACTAAGGGAGATGTGTTTAACTATGCATTGCTCAAAAGGGCAAGTTGAATCAGAACACAGCAATTGCTCCTTAGATCTGTGGTTCTCATCTCCAATGTAGCCCAAAAGCACATGCCATGATTCTAACCGCAGGTGCAAAGGCGTTCAGTCAAATTCAGAATAATGCTACCTCTCTGATCCCAGCAACCATTCATGGCTGTGCCCATCTCAATGAAGTCCTTCTTTCAGAATCTGAACTAATTTGGTAAAATACACGGATAAATAGAATACTAAATAAAAAATCAGTATGGAATAATGTATATTTTCCTTAGTACTGAGTATTTTTTTCTTAGGTTTAGTTGTAATTGGGATTCCTCTTTTACGAGTTGCACATTCATAGCCTGTATCTATTTTTTTCTATCAGTCGTTTGTATTTTTCCTACTGATTTGTTAGAGTTCTTTGCGTATTCTAGATACTAATCCTTGAATGAATTACTGATTGCAAATATCTTCTCAGTTTCTTTTTACCTTCTTTCTGGTGTCTTTTGATGTATAAAAGTATTTACTCTGATGCAATCAAATTAATTAAGCATTTCCTTTATGATTTGTGGAGTTATTTTAAGTCTTATTTTAGAATCTTTCTATATCCAAAGCTTACAGAGAATTTTCTCCTATAATTCCCTGACCAGCTGATATGATTTGAATGTGTACCGCTTCAAATCTCATAAGGAATTGTGGTTCCCAGTGTAGGAAGTGAGATCTAGTGGGAAGTCTTTGGATTATGGACAGATCCCTCGTGAATGGCTTGGTACTGTCCTCATGGTAACGAGTGAATTCTCACTCCATTAGTTCACCAGAGAGACGGTTATTTAAAAAAGCCAGGCACCTTCACTCCTCTCTCTCACTCCTGCCCTCAGCAGGTGACATGCCTGCTACTCCTTCACCTTCTGCCATGAGTTAAAGCATCCTGAGGCCTCACTAGAAGCCAAGCCAATGTTTGTACATGCTTGTACAGCCTGCAGAACTATAAGCCAAATAAGTCTCTTTTCTTGATAAATTATTCAGTTTCAGGTATTCTTTCATAGCAATACAAAACCAACAAGCACACCACTCTACTTAAAATTGTAACCCTAGCCCCAACTCTGCAGGCACTCTTTACTTCCCTCTCCCCATTGACTCTATTTTTCTTGTTTACTTGTTTATGTTTTTATTGTCTCTCAATGAGTTATATGTATACTTCATAAGAGCATGGATATTCATGTGTTAGTTTCACTGACGTATCCATAATACACACAAGACTACTTGGTACAAGTAGATGTTTAATAAATTACAAGTGTAATTACTAAACGGATATTTCTTCTAAAAGTTTTAAAGCTGTGCTTTTTACATTTAAAATTTTAAATTTCTTGAATTAATTTTTGTGTATGTGGCATAAAGTACTATGCTAATTTTAAGTTTTCCAAATGGATAACAAATTGTCACAGCACCAGTTTTTCAATAGCCCAACATCTCAACCATCTATGTAGTTTCCCTATATATGTATGTATTTTTATATATTGTATTCACTAGAATGCAAGCTCCATGAAATCAGGGACTTTCCTTTGTTTTATTTTTCCTCAGTGCTAGAACCACGATTATCACAATGGAATATTATGCAGGAATAAGAACAAAAATGATCTATAATGGTATGCTACAATATAAAAAATGTCAGAAATATTCTGAATTTTAAAAAGTCCAAGACTAAAATTACATACCATATGATTTCAGTGATTTAAACTATAAAATGGGAAAATTAATATATAGTTAGATGTCAGATAATGGTTATCTTCTGAAAGAGCAGTAGCTCAAAAAAAATAAGGGGAAGTTTCTGGATTGCTAATAACATACTGACTCATTGTTTGTGAATTAATTCAATTAAAAAGTGTAAAAGTTTAACAAATATTTGTTGAAGAGTTCTTTATTCCATTACATTGCTTTGTCTGTGTGTGTCTACACCAATACCAGACTGCATTAATTACTAAACTTTTAAATGTCTTCATATTCAAGAGAATGAGTTCTCATGTTCCTATTTATCAAATTTATATTAGCTAAAGTAATCAAGCATTTATTCTGCTATTTCTATACAAACTATATTATGGATAATTAAGTAGTAGATAAAGAAATATTTCTTCTTATAGAAACACTTTAGCTAATAATGAAGAAGAATTATTACAGCATTATAGTATCATTACTTTGCAATCGCTTCTGTGTTAATTAATTTAGCCATTGATCACCAATGGCTACTGTCATTTCAAAGAAAGATGCAATGACAATTATATTCTCCCAAACGGAGGAGCAACACCTGAGAAGCAATCTGACCAGAAATAAAAAGTAAAATAAATAAATAAATAGTATCTGAATAGTAACAAGTCTTTGTAAAATCCAGCAATTTACAGAAAATTCAGAGGGCAAAGGAAGATGTTAAACTGCACCATATGATGCAATTAGCACAGTCCAGACTGAGAAACTTTATTGTACCAACAACTTGGTTTCTTCAATAAACAAATTATGGGAAAGAAAAGCAGGCCTTGGAGGGGAAACATATAGACTTCCCACCAATTGCAACACATGGGCCTTATTTGAATCCTAAGACTGTAAAACAATTATTACATTTATGAAACAACTGGAAATTTGAGCACTGAGTATGTGCCAATGATGAGGTAATGGTGGTTAGTTACAATTTTAGAAATAGTGATGTCTTATATTTTAGACATGCAAAATATTATTAATGAAACAAATAATTGCCATCTTCAATGGCTCCTGTTAAATTTAGATGTTCCACTTCAATAAATTTTTATATTTAATTTTGCTACCATTGCAATGAGATAGGTCGAAGTGGAAGAGGAGGGGAAGTCTGTTGTCAGTAGGATTGCCAGACAAAAATACAGGACACAATTAAATTTGACTTCCAGACAAGCAAAGCATACTTTTTGGTACCAATGTCTCCCAAATATAGCATGAGATATTCCTTGCTACAAAAAAGTGTATTCTTTTCTCTGAAAATTAAATTTAACTATGTGTCCTGTATTTTTGTTTACCAAATCTAGTTAGGAGGTGACTGCGGTTGATGGAATAGAAACAAAGTGGAATTAAGAGCTTGGAGAAATAGTGATTCTAGTGTTGACTTTGGGACCTTCAGTTACTAAATCCATCTACATACAGAGCACTCATACACCAGATTCTCCTCTAAAGAGAAAAGGGTTAAAGACTTCTGTTTGTTTTAATTTCAGTGTTAAAATATTATGTCCCCAAGATAGAAGCAGTAATTTTATCACTGTTTCTCCACTATCTTAGGTTACTGTAGAGACTTGCATTTAAACCATTATAGAAACCAAAGTGCCGGTCAGTAGTTCAAAGAAACAGTGCCAACAGCAGCATCAAAAACCACAAGAGCTTCTTGTAGCTGTTCTTCATACATCTATGTTCAGTTCTCACATTTTAAATTTTACATAATGTGTTTGTCTTATTAAAAATGAAAACAAAGAGAAAGCACTTGTGTCCATTAATCTCCTCCAGGTGCTTTATCCTCTCCTGTTTTTTCTCCCCCAGCTGGTTTTGTATTCTTATTTGTTTTTTGCTTTCTAGTCCTTGCATCTTTATCTGTTCCTTGAAAAACATCAGCAAATTTTTAAAAAACAGTTAAAGCAGTTAAAACAGTGCTTTTACTAGATTGTGGTTTCTAATTTAAGTGGCTCTCCATCTGAATTCGAGCTGCTCTCTTAAATTAAGAAGACTGTTGGGTTATTGGAGGGTCTTATATGTCTCTTCTTCAACTATAGCAAGTCATGGGTTTAAATTCCAGTCAATCATATAAAGATATACCTTGACCTTATATGACCAAGGAGCCATCACTTGGACTAAAATAATTTCCCATTCTATTCATTTATCCAAGTCAAGCAGGAGCTAGCAACTCAGTGGATGAGACTTACATTTATTAAACGCAAGAATTACTCTTCCATTTGTGAAAACTTTTTGTTGGCATTTTGGAAAGCATTCCGGTGCTGTCAGGCCCAGGTTTGAATTCCTATTCTTCCATTCACTTGCTCTGTGACCACAAAATTAATTCACTTGACATCCCTGAATATAGGTTTTCTTCTATATAATAGGGAAAATAATACTTAGCTTACAGGTATGCTGTTGTTGAATTTATGTAGACAAAGCCATCCTATGGAATTTTTAGGTAAAATCCCTGGTGGTAATGTACAATCATTTTAGAAAACATTTTGGAAGCTTGCTTAAAGTTAAATATACATTTATCATATTACCTTGCCATTTCATTGCTATTTACCATAGAGAAATAAAAGCATTTGTCAATACTAAGACCTATACAACAATGTTCATAGCAGTTTTGTTGGTAAAAGATAAGATGAGGATACAACCAAAGTGTTCATTAATAGGAAAATTAATGAGTAACTTGTGGTACATTCATACACTGTAGTACTATTCATCCATAAAGTGAAATTAACGACACATGCAACAACGTGGTGAATCTCAAGGTAAATATACTAAATAGAAGAAGCCAGAATAATATTGTATGATTATACTCACATAAAATTCTAGGAAATACAAACTAGAGTATAGCGACAGAACACACATCTGGGGATTAGAGAGAGGAAGGCACAAGTAAAGTTTTGGAGGTGATGTAATTGTATGTTACCTTGATTATTGTGATAGTTTCACAGGTACACATATGTCAAAATAATACAAGTACACACTTTACATATGCATCACTTAATGCATCACAACAGAGTTGAAAGAAACAAAATAGAAATATAAAGTGACATTATGTTGATCAATAAACTCAGATCTAATATCCAAAAATAAAAATATTATTTGAGTTTTCCAGGAAGGCATAGGATAGTGATTCTTATATACATTGTGTCCAGGATTTTCTTTGATTCTGTGCTACTTCTCTCCAGAAATAAATTCACCATTATCGATTTTTATTGGAAGGCTTTCCAAATATTTTTAATACATTATCATTGTAATTATTGATAGGAATTAAAATTCATATTATATATACATACATCAAGATACTCCACTTTAATATGCTCATATTATCATTCTTGTTACCTACATTTATTTGTTTTCCTTTTTCTATCATGAAAGGATTAAATTATGCTTGTTTAGAACTCATTATCTTCAGTTCCTAGCCTGTTGCTCTGATATCAGAAATCTCTTCCATAAATCATTATCAGCCCCATCTCTAATTCACTTCTTCTAGTTTGCCCAACACTCTTGACCTCTCTTTACACATAATTTCATCTGCCAAATGATTCCTACCCTCTGCTCCTCACCTCTAACAACACCATGATGACCATGATTCCTTCCCTTTCCCCAAAATTTCTGAGCAGAATGGCTTGGTGGCTTCCCTTTCAACCTCACTTTGCACTGACTCTCTTCCCCTATCACTTTGTTTTGAGAAGCCTCACTTTCTTTAGAATTTGTCGTGTATTCCTTCTCTGCCACATAGTCTTCATGCATAGTGCACTCCTCACCACTCTAACTTCCCACCTGGTCAATTCCAGATCACTCTTCCAGTGTTAGTTTAATGGCTAGCATTTCCATGAGGTCTTTGAGGAAGCATCAGTCTAAAGTATAAACTCCTCTTACACACCCTTGTGAAAATTGTTTAAAGAGTAAATGAACAAATAGATAGAAAATGGTCCTATGAGATAAATTCTTATCGTCTCATCACTCATGAGGAAATACAGGCTCAGAGGGTTTAAATTGTCAAGTTAATACATGCTTGCTCTGTATTCATAGAAGAAATTGCAAGGAAGACAACAAAGAAGAAAAGAGAAGTAAAACCAAGAAGACTCCTTTGTGGAAAATGTCAATGTCATGAATATAAGCTCTGGTATATATTTACTTGCATAGAAAATGTATTTAGTTACATTTACCTTTACATCAGAGTTACTGATTAGATTCCAACACTGCTCCCTCTAAATTTATAATCCCAGATCTTTAGGTGAATAATCTTCAGTTGCAATGATTCTGTACCCTGGATCATATCTGCTAAGTCAACCTGTGGTTTCAGCTGCAACTACTGTGAACAGTTCTGTGTACACTATCATTCTCCTCTTCCAGATTTTCCCCTCGAGATGTTTTCCAAAGCCCAGGAGCTCACCCGCTCTTCATGTAGGTACAGTTTGAAAATGATGGCGAATTACTACTGCTGGGACACCAACCACTGTGTGATGGAGTTGGTGGATAAATGTTCGCATCTTTCTGTCTTTCACAAGGACAATTTGGAGGTGCTGTCTACACTGGGCTTATGAAGTTCCCAGAGGCTCTGACCCACGAGCCTTAGTGGTAGCCATTTCAATAACTGATCGATCCATTATTGTATTTTTTTCCTTCCTCATTCCATTCCCTCTTGCTTACTTTTTCTTCTCAAATTCACTTCCCAAATAGAATATGTTCACCCAAGACCTTGTTTTAGGCTCTGCTTTGGGGTGCATCAAAATTATGACAGCCTCAATTTTTCATTTATTTTATTATTCAGTATGAGCACAGCTGGGCAGTAGAGTACAAGTTAAATGACATGCCATTACCCTTGCAAAATTCACTGCTTTGTTGGGACACATGGAAATATAAGAATGATATATTATAACATAAGCTTTGTGGTATAAGAATACACAAATAAAATTGGAAAATAAAATCCAAATCTACTATTTTAGTGGGAGAATCAGGAACAATTGAACAGATTAAAAAGATGGTATTTGAGGGGTCTTTTGAAAGATAAACCTAAGTTTATCAATAAGATAAGGGTGTAGAAAGAAGGCAAGAGAGCTCAACAGATTCAAAAGCACACACTGAATCACAGAAAGACATGATATATATTAGAAATAGTGAAACATTCAATGTATCTGTGCATAGTCACTAGGGTTAAGAAGACCAAGGAGGAGGATGCAGGCAGTGAAGTGACATAAATGCCAGGAAGAGGGTTTTATTCAGGACCAATGTGTAAGCATTAGAAGTTTCGAAAAGCAGAGTTACATAATTAGAACTGAGTTTTAGAAAGATAATTCTGGTAGACCATAAAGAAAATGAATGAGCTGGAATTGAAAAAAAAATTAATCCTGGAAACAGAGAAAGATTATGAAGCAGTGAGGATTGAGAAGGGAGAGAATTCGTGAGATATTTTATTAATATCAAGACCAGCTTTGAATGTTTCAGGTATTCCAAATGCGTCTAGAGTTTTTTGTTTTTAAATATATGACCCCATGAATCCATAAGTCTGTAAAGTTGGTTCTGATATGAATAACCTTATTCAGACTAATTAATCAAATCCTATACAATAAGCAGGTGACAAAAGTGTTTTAGGTTGTTGCTTCAGACCAGATTTGAGATGGACATTTGCACACGTAGTAAGTTTCCCAGGGCATATTCCTGAGGTCAAAGTCTGTGTTGAAGTGAAAGAAGTCGGGTTGGGCTGAGGAAAGATTTGGAATGTAATACATGGAAAACAAAACTATCAACCAATCACATAGGATGAGCTCTAGAGTTGATATGGTCTATCAGAGTTGTGCCACTCTGACGCAGGGCACAGGGCCTGTATATTCCCACCCCAAAAAAGAACAGCCACTGGATATGGACTGTGGGTTGTGGGATTAGAACAGTCATTGGATGTGGGCAAGAGGAGTGACCTTGTTTATAGAGGCTTTCACCTGCTCAGAACATTGCTTTGAAAGGGCCTCAGCTGAGCTCTGTCACCTGCCAACATTCCTGACATTAGTAGGACTCATGAGTTAGTTCCAGTCCTTAAGGAAGGATCACATCAAGAATTCACTCTGTTATCATACACTCTGTCCATTTACCATGTGGAAGGCCTGGTAGGTTTCAAAGAAACCAGTTTTAGTGTGGGACACCCCAGATTTGGTACTATCAGAGTGCTGTCAACATTTTAAAGCAAAAAGAAAAGAGGAGAATAAAGTCCTCCTTCATGAAGTTCCTTTGTTGTTGTTATTCTTTAGAAGATGAACCCAAAATACTGTATGATTTATCATTGTTATTTGAATGTATCAATTATTCTTTATGTTTTTCTTTGAAGGTTTTGCCAAAAACAACTCATGAATACCATCTAAGATTTTTCTAAGCAGTAGCATTAGGAAACCTCGACGGAAAGCTTACCTTGTTTTAAGGTATTGTTGACCCAGACTGTCAAACAGTGACCAACATTGATATTGAGAAACGAAGTCTGAAATTACTACATCTACTGCAATGTCAGGTAGGTACCCATAGTCAACAGCTGCCTTAATGTAAGTAAATAACTGGGTGTTTGATCTCATGCTGGTGAACTGAAAAAATATAGTATTTTAAGTGAATGTTCTACAATGTAGCAATGTCATTAAACTTCCACCCCCAGGAAAATCCCCACAGAATTGCCCCCAAAGAAACATTTGATCTGTTATGTTTTTAAAGCATTCTGTTCTGGTTTACTATTTTTTCAAAGAATTTCCACTTAAAATATCAAGGCATGCCATTCCTCTGAGACATGCCTCTGCAGAGAAGCTCATCTTCATCCTCTTCTAAAAGGCATTCTTTTGGGGCATTTTCAAACTCTGATTCCAGGTATCAATAAATGTCTACTAATAATTTCATGTAAAGAAGAAAAGCATATTTGAGACTTTGTTTTCCTAAATATTTATTTCAAATACTACATTTTCACAGTGGTTTTAATCCTAATGTCATTCTCAAAATAAATCATTACTTGTACTTCATATGATCTTTTCAGAATGCAATAAAACAGATTGTTTTTAATGGCTGTTCCAGCAATGAAAAAATATCTGTGTGAGGTGGAAACAACAAATTGATGCTTTTTCAATTCCTTTTAATGGCACGAGGATCTTTGCAACCTGCTGTGAAAAATATTCTCTTAATGATAGGCCTGTGGCACAACTTAAGGAGTCATCAAGAAATAAATGCGCCGCTGTCTGGTTGGCAGCTTGGTGTCCCTTAATTGAAGTGTTATAAGATTCTGTGCAGAGGAAGCCTCCAGGGTTTCGTAGCTAAATGGCACGGACACCTCTGATGAGACATGCAGATGAAGATGTGTCAATACAATCTTCACCAATTTGCTGTAATAGCAGGGACTGATTAATTTTATAACCACGGGTGCTTCTATTAGCTAACCTAAGGAATGATTTAGACTTTATTAAGCGACTTATTTCTTTTTTTGAAGTGACTACAGCAGCATAGTTTATCTCTAAGTGCTACACTGTGGCACATTTTCTAATAAAGATTCTAAATTTATTATTAAAAAAAAGGATCATGAGCTTGCCTTGGCTTAGAGGAGGCTTAATCATAGCAACTTTCTGTGACTATTAGTGTCTCAAAAGCATTTCAGCAAACTTGGAGTTTCTCAAAAATAAAGTAACTTCATGTTTGAAGGAATTGAGTTGGCAGCTCTTATATACATTTTTAATGTGCAAAAAGTTGAAGTAACAGAATCAAAAGTTTGTGGCTGTATATTTTTATCATTCTCTTCATATAAAATTGCTTTAATATTTTATCATAATTGCCCTTGGACAGCTAACATCATTTGGTTACACATAATCAACTAATGCTTTATATTTTAGGGCTTTGTTCAATAAAAAATTAATTATCCTTCATGGGTGGGCAATGTATTTGGAGATTGAGCTACATGATTTTATGCATAAAACAGGCTCTGGTTTATATATTGAAACCAAAATTGCTGTAACATTCACAGTGCAATAAAAATCAGAGACAAAGACTCATTTCAAACTTTGAAATGTGAGCTCAGAGACATACCTTTGTATTTAGAAAAAAAAAAAACTATAAAAGGAAATGAAATTGCATTTACTGTAAGTTGAATATCCAGTAAATTTTATTTTTTTAAAGAAGACTGGGAACATATTAAATGCAATTATATTCCATAAGCAATGAGATCACTATTAGTACTATTCTAGAGTTTGGTATTGCAAAATGTCTGTCAATAGATATGTAATAGTCAGTAACAATTCACGTGCTTCTCTTTCTTCTTCCAGGCTTATGTTATCCTGTAGAGACTAATGACAGTGATTTTGAAGAGATCTGCTTCTCAAATTTTATCAATTTTTTTTGCAATAAGCAGAAATATTCACCTAGATCAAAATACAACCAATATTCTGAATCTATTTTATAATAAAAAAAATTAATGGTTTGGTCTCATTCATCACTTCAAACATATTTTGATGTTTGATTATGTGGCCTTATGTGTCTGTGTTATAATATAAAATAAGTGGATACCTTCTAACCTCTAACATTGTAGGAGAGAAAAACATCAGGTAACTGAGAAAGTCAGAGAATAAATCAATAAACTAAAAATGAAATATATCATCCAAGTAATAGTCAAACACTATCCTCAAAATGCTCTGAATCCCAGATCCAGTTTAGTGGAAGTGTGCTCTTTTAGGAATTCAGGGTTTGGGTTCAAGTTCTATGTTTTTCACTAAATAATAGATAGTCTTTAATAAATTCCCTAACCTTCTAAGGAACATATTCTCTATTAGTGAAACCAGGAGTTGAATTAAGTCATCCTTGAGGCTGCATTTTAATCTATTACTTTATTTGTAATAAGTCAGGACTAGATTAGTATGAACCCTTTGATATTATAAGCGTATTTAACAACAACCGCACTTATACTTCCAAAGGTACTGGAAATTTTTATACCCTTCTGAATGGAACAGATTTTAGGGTACTTGTTTTCAATGGCACAAAGATGATCAGAGCTGAGAAGATACAGTATTAGACATACAAGATATAGTATTAGACATGTGACTAGTTAACTTATTTGTGTTTCAGGTGGGGGAGGCTGGTGAGAAATTTATACATAATTACTAAAGTCAAGCGATGGGTAGTAATTGGAGGCCACACAAAAATGACATCAGTAGATTACTAATGGCGACCAGTGATTGCTTATAATAATGTAAACATTTTTCATCTCTTTTCACACATTATTTTTTAAATTCTTCTTAGAATTCCAACCAACTTTAAAGTTAAACATGTATCACCTATTTTAAATATGTCTAAAATTAGACTGAATAAGATATAGTTAGAAATGTTAGGTATTTAGAGTGTTTGTTCAGTTGGTCAAAGGTTTCAAGTTTTGGGGAAGAATGAAAATGAAGTTTGTGAGGATTCCAAGAAATTGTGGAATGAGGATTTTAAAAAACACGTGAAATATAATCAAAAGCATCAAAATTTTTTAAATTAACTTTAATTTTATTTTATTTTAAGTTGAAGATACATGTGCAGGATATGCAGTCTTGGTACATAGATAAATGTGTGCCATGGTGGTTTACTGAACCTATCAACTCAGTTGCCTAGGTATTAAGCTTCGCATGCATTAGCTATTTTTCCTGATGCTCTCCCCCCTCTCATCCGCCATACTCGACAGGCCCCAGTGTGTGTTTTCGCCTCCTTGTGTCCACGTGTTCTCATTGTTTAACTCCTATATATAAGTGAGAACATGTGATGTTTAGTCTTCTGTTCATGCATTAGTTTGCTGAGGACAATGGTTTCCAGCTCCAACCATGTCCCTGCAAAGGACATAAACTTTTTCCTTTTTGTGGCTGCATAGTATTCCATCGTATATATGTACCACATTTTCTTTATCCAGTCTATCATGGATGAGTTTTTGGCTGATTCCCTGTCTTTGCTATTGTGAATAGTACTGCAATGAACATAAGTGTGCATATCTTTATAACAGAATAATTTGTATTCCTTTTGTTATATACCCAGTAAAGGGATTGCTGGGTCAAATGGTATTTTTGGTTCTAGGTCTTTGAGGAATCACCACACTGTCTACCACAATGGTTGAACTAATTTACACTTTCACCAACACAGTAAAAGTGTTCCTGTTTCTCCACAGCCCCATCAGCATCTGTTGTTTTTTGACAGATGAAACAATAGCATCTGTTGTTTCTTGGCTTTTTAATAATCTCTATTCTGACTGGCGTGAGATGGAATCTTATTATGGTTTTGATTTGCATTTCTCTAATAATCAGTGATGTTGAGCTTTTTCTCATGTTTGTTGGCCACATAAGTGCTTTTTGAGCAGTGTCTGCTCATGTCTTTTGTCCACTTTATAATGAGGTTATTTTTTTCTTGTAAATTTGTTTAAGTTCCTCATAACTTCTAGGTATTAGACCTTTGCAAATGGATAGATTGCAAATATTTTTTTCCATTCTGTAGGTTGCCTGTTCTCTCCAATGATAGTTTCTTTTGCTGTGAAGAATCTCTTTTGTTCAATTAAATTTCATTTGTCAATTTTTGCCTTGGTTGCAATTGCTTTTGAGGTTTTCATCATAAAATTTTTGTTTGTGCCTATGTTCCGAATGGTATTGCCTAGATTTTTTTTCCAGGGTTTTTACTTTTGGATTTTACATTTAGGTCTTTAATCCATAATGATTTAATTTTTATAAGGTACAAGGAAGGGGTCCAGTTTCAATTTTCTGCATATGGCTAGCCAGTTTCCCCAGCACTATTTATTCCATAGGAAATCCTTTTCCCCATTGCTTGTTTTTGTCAGGTTTGTAAAAGAATAGATTGTTGTAGAGGTGCAATCTCATTTTTGAGGTCTCTATTCTGTTTCACTGGTCTATATGTCTGTTTTTGTGCCAGTACCATGCTGTTTTGGTCACTTCAGTTTTGTGGTATAGTTTGAAGTTGGATAGCATGATACCTCCACCTTTGTTCTTTTTGCTTGGGTTGCCTTGGCTATATGGGCTGTTTTCTGGTTCCATACAAATTTTAAAAGTTGCTTTTTCTAATTCTGTGAAGAATGTCAATGTTAGTTTAATGAAAATAGCATGGAATCTATAATTACTTTGGTCAGTATGGCCATTTTCATAATATTGATTTCTCCTATCCACGAGCATGGAATGTTTTCTCATTTGTGTCCTATCCAATTTCCTTGAGCAGTGGTAGTTCACCTTGAAAAGGTCCTTCACTTCCCTTGTTAGCTGTGTTCCTAGGTGTTTTATTCTCTTTGTTGCAATTGTTAATGGAAGTTCATTCATGATTTGGCTCTCTGTTTATCTATTGTTGGTGTATAAGAATGCTTGTGATTTTTGCACATTGATTTTATATCTTGAGATTTTGCTGAAGTTGTTTATCAGCCTAAGAAGGTTTTGAGTTAGGACAGTGGGGTTTTTTAGACATAGGATATGTAATCTGCAAACAGAGGCAGTTTGACTTCCTCTCTTTTTACTTGAATACCCTTTATTTCTTCCTCTTGCCTGATTGCCATGGTCAGAACTTCGAAAACTATGTTGAATAGGAGTGGTGAGAGAGGACATCCTCGTCTTGTGCCGGTTTTCAAGGGGAATGGTGTCAGCTTTTGCCCATTGAGTATGATACTGGCTGTGTTTGTCATAATGGCTCTTATTATTTTGAGGTGTGTTCCATCAATATCTAGGATATTGAGAGTTTTTAACATGAAGGAATGTTGAATTTTATCAAAGGTATTTTCTGCATCTATTGAGATAATCATGTGGTTTTGGTCTTTAGTTCTGTTTATGTGGTGGATTACATTAATTGATTTGTGTATGTTGAACCAGCCCTTCATCCCAGGGATGAAGCCAACTAGATCATTGTGGATAAACTTTTTGTTGTGCTGCTGGATTTAGTTTGTCAGTATTTTATTGAAGATTTTTGCATCGATATTCATCAGGGATATTGGCCTGAAGTTTTCTTTTTTCTCTTGTATTTCTGCCAGGTTTTGGTATCAGGATGATGCTGGCCTCATAAACTGAGTTAGGGAGGGGTCTCTCCTTTTCAATTGTTTGGAATACTTTCAGAAGAAGTGGCCCCATTTCCTCTTTGTACTTGTGGTAGAATTCAGCTGCAAGTCTGTCTGGTTCTGGGCTTCATTTGGTTGGTAGAATGTTACTGCCTCAATTTTAGAACTTGTTATTGGCCTATTCAGGAATTCATCTTCTTCCTGGTTGAGTCTTGGGAGAGTGTATGTGTTCAGGAATTTATCCATTTCTTCTAGATTTTCTAATTTATTTGCATAGAGGTGTTTCTAGTATTATCTTGTGGTTTTTTGCATTTCTGTGGCGTCAGTGGTGATATATATGCCCTTTAACATTTTTATTGTATCTATTTGATTCTTTTCTTCCTTATTAGTATAGCTTGCAGTCTATCTGTTTTATTAATTTTCTCAAAAAACTAGCTCCTGGATTTGTTGAGTTTTTGAAGTGTTTTTCATGTCTCTGTCTCATTCAATTCTAGTCTCATCTTGGTTACTTTTTGTCTTCTGCTAGCTTTGGGGTTTGTTTGCTGTTGGTTCTGTAGTTCTTTTAGTTGTGATTTTAGAATCTCAATTCGAAATCTTTCTAGCTGTGAAATATTTCTAGCTTTAACTGTGCTCAATATTTTCTCTTTAACACTGTTTTAGCTGTGTTCCAGAGAGTTTGGTACCTTGTCTCTTTGTTCTCATTGGTTTCAAAGAACTTCTTGATTTCTGACTTAATATTATTATTTACCCAGGAGTCACTCATGACCAGGTTGTTCAATTTCCATGTAGTTGTGTGGTTTTGAGTGAGTTTCTTAGTCTTGAGTTCTAATTTGATTGTGCTGTGGTCTGATAGACTGTTACAATTTCAGTTCTTTTGCATTTGCTGATGAGTGCTTTACTTCCAATTATGTGATTGATTTTACAGTAAGTACCATGTGGTGCTGAAAAGAAACTATATTCTGTTGTTTTTGGGTGGAGAGTTCTGCAGATATCTATCAGGTTCTCTTGATCCAGAGCTGAGTTCCAGTCCTGAATATCTTTGTTAATTTTCTGTCTTGATTATCTGTCTAATATTGACAATGGCGTGATAAAGTCTCCCACAATTATTGTGTGGGAATCTAAGTGTCTTTGTGGGTGTCTTGGTGTTCCTGTATTGGGTGCACATATATTCAGGAGAGTTAACTCTTCTTGTTGAATTGAACACTTTATCATTATGTCATTATGTAATGTCCTTCCTTGTCTTTTTTGTTCTATGTTGGTTTAAAGTCTGTTTTGTCAGAAACTAGGATTTCAACCCATGCTTTTTTCTGCTTTCCATTTGCTTGATAGATTTTCCTCCATCCCTTTATTTTGAGCCTGTGTGTGTCTTTGCATGTGAGGTGGTCTCTTGAATGTAGCACAGGCCAGGCGCGGTAGCTCAGGCCTGTAATTCCAGCATTTTGGAAGGCCGAGGCAGGTGGATCACATGAGGTCAGGAGTTCAAAACTAGCCTGACCAACATAATGAAACCCTGTATCTACTAAAAATTACAAAATTTAGTCAGGCAATGTGGTGGGCACCTGTAATGCCAGCTACTTGGGAGGCTGAGGCAGGAGAATCACTTGAACCTGGGAGGTGAAGATTTCTGTGAGCCAAGATCACACCATTGCACTTCAGCCTGGACAACAAGAGCGAGACTCCATCTCAAAAAGAAAAAAAAGATAATATAGCACACTGATGGGTTTTGACTTTTTATCCTGTTTACCATTTTGTGTTTTTTAACCAGGGCATTTAGCCCATTTATGCTTAAGGTTAATACTATTTATTATGTGTGAATTTGATCCTGTCATCAAGATGCTAGCTGGTTATTGTGCAGACTTGTTGATGTAGTTGCTTCATAGTGTCTTTGGTCCATGTACCTCAGAGTGTTTTTGTAGTGGCTGGTAATGGATTTTCCTTTCCATATTTTGTACTTCCTTTAGGAGCCCTTGCAAAGCATTTCTGGTGGTGATGAATTTCCTCAGCATTTGCTTGTCTGAAAAGGATTTTATTTCTCCTTCATTTATGGAGCTTAGTTTGGCCAGATATGAGATTATGGGTTGAAAATTCCTTTCTTTAAGAATGTTCAATATTGGCCTCCAGTCTCTTCTGGCTTGGGGTTTCTTTTGTGAGGTCAACTGCTATTCTGATGGGATTCCCTGTGAAAATGAATCGGCTTTACACTCTGGCTGCCCTTAACATTTTTTTTTCTTTATGTTGACCTTGGAAAATCTGACGATTATGTGTCTTGGGGTTGATCTTCTCATGGAATAGCTTACTAGGGTCTCTGGATTTTCTGAATTTGAATGTTGACCTGTCTTGTTAGGTTAAGGAAGTTCTCCTGGAGGATATCCTGAAGTATGTTTTCCAACTTGGTTCTGGTCTCCCAAATTATCCATAGGTTTGGCATTTTTACGTAATACCATAGTCCTTGGAGGTTTTGTTCATTCCTTTTCATTCTTTTTTCTCTAATCTTGTCTGCCTGTCTTATTTCAGCAAGATGGTCTTCAAGCTCTGAAATTCTTCCACTTGGTCTTTTCAGCTATTGATACTTACGGCTGCATTGTGAAGTTCTTGTGTTTTTCAGCTTTATCAGGTCATTTATGCTCCTTTCTAAACTGGTTATTCTGGTTAACAGCTCCTGTAATATTTTATCATGATTCTTAGCTTTCTTGCCTTGGATGGGAACATGCTGCTTCAGCTCAGTGAAGTTTATTATTACCTACCTTCTGAAGCCTACTTCTGTCAGTTCAGCCATCTCAGCCTCAACCCCATTTCTGTGCCCTTGCTGGAGAGCTGTTGCAATTATTTGGAGAAGAGGCACTCTGGCTTATTGAATTTTCAGCATTTTTTGTTGATTCTTTCTCATCTTCCTTTATTTATCTAGCTTTGATCTTTGAAGCTGCTGACCTTTGGATGGGGTTTTTGTGAGGACTTTCTTTGTTGATGCTGTTGTTGTCGCTGTTTGTTTGTTTTTCTCTTAACAGTCAGGCCCCTCTTCAGTAGGGCTGCTGCAGATTGCTGGGGGTCCACTCCAGACCCTATTAGCCTGGGTTCCTCCTGCACCTGGAGGTGTCACCAGTGGAGTTCGCAGAACAGCAAAGATGTCTGCCTGCTCTTTCTTGTTGGAACTCCATCCCAGAGGGTCACCAACCCGATGCCAGTGGGAATGTTTCTATATGGTGTCTGGCAATCACTGTTGTGGGGGTGGGGAGTCTCACCCAGTCAGGAGGCACAGGATCAGGGACTCGTTTAATGAAGCACTCTTTCTACCCCTTGGCACTGGGAGTGCACTGCATTGGGGGGAATCCCACTTGTCCAGACTGCCTGGTTACCTCAGAGCCAGCAAGGGAAAAGACTAAGTTCACTGGCCTGCAGAGACGCAGCCACCACTCCCTCCAGGGGCTTGATCCCAGAGAGATCAGAGTTCTGTCTGTAAATCCCTGGATAGAGGTACTGAAATTCCCACAGGGAGGCCCTTCCCAGTGAGGAAGGATGGGTCCAGACCTGTCCTAAGGACGCCGCCTGGCCACGATTGCTACAGTCTCTGTGCTGTGCTGTGAGGAATTGCTCCTGGGTCCAATCCACCCAGTATCCCCAACATCATCAGGGGAAAAACAGCAAACTGGAGCTGCTATTATGGTTGCCACCCTCCCCTGGGGAGCCCAGTCATCTTAGGCAGTGGCAGCCAAAGTGATGGTGGCCACTCCTTCCCCCAGGGAATTCAGTAGTCTTAGGCAGTCTTCAGCCCAGTCGCCACTGAGAATATGCACAGGTCTGTGCTTGGGACCCAAGGCCTTGGTGGCATGGGCTCACAAAGGGATCTCCTGATCTGTAGGTTGCACAGATCCATGAAAAAAGCATGGTTTCCCAGGCAGGGTAGCACAATCACTCACGGCCTCCTTTGGCTAGGAGTGAGAGCTCCTCTTTCCTACTGCAACTTTTAGGTGGGCTGTCGCTCCACCCTGCTCTTTCTTGCTCGCTCTCTGTGGGGCATGCCAACTGCCTAGTCAGTCCCAATGAGAGAGCCTGGTTACTTTACTTTCCAGTGCAGGATTCACTCACCATTTTCATTCTTCTCAGTGAAAGTTCCGGCTGCAGCTGTTTCTAGTCAGCTGTCTTGGCCCAGCCCCAAAATATTTTTTGATAGTATATGCCATTGAAAATAAATGCTGGCACAAATTCACAGTATATGGATATTCATTCATAAATTACACACATGCACTTCTGAACTCATATACTATGACCATTAAAATAAGCGTATTTAAATAAACTTTTTAAATGAAGCAAAAATAAATCTGAATATCACTGCTTTTTCTTTCTGTACCTTAATGAATTATTTTGCACACTCCCTTAGAATGCATTCTCATCCATTTTGGATGTTCCTAAAATATTCTGGCAGAATCAAAAGAAAGTTCATAAAAATGAAATCAACAGAAAGCATTGAAGAAAGAGAAGAACATCTGGAAATGAAGAGAGAAGATAATCACAGAGAGAATAACATGAAACAATAAAAGCTACCTGGTATAACTGGTAAACTTATAACCAACGTGGAAAAGGCTAACATATGAAATAATGTGAGCATCACAAAGCAAAATGTTGGATATAATAATACTTAAACATGTGAAGCATACTTTCATCATGGAAAGGCTTTACTGACCCCCACACAGGCTGAGACAGCTTCCCTGTTGGGAAATGTGACTTTAGAGTTTAAAAGCGAAGCCAACAAATTACAGAGAATGCATACTTCAGAGCCAGCAATGATCTTCCCATCCATGAAAGCCAAGAGTACATTTCCACCAGTAATCATTTATGAATGACTGTGTATTATTCTCTCAGGAATCGGCTTGTTGGACTCTGTACCTGAGAACAAGATTGTTAATTGTCCTTACAAAGAAATACATGGGTAATTACATAAAACATGTTAAATTTTAATAATAATTTCTAGGCCTACTAAAATACCTTTCTTTAGGTAGGTACAGCTGAACGTTATCTGTCTTTATAGCAAGGATTTCACACTGCTTTGTTGAATAAAGGAAATGTCTCTCCAACCTTGGGTGAATAATTCACAATGTGACCTTGGATTTAACATAGAGCTTGGATCCATTCCATGAATGCTGGATTGAATGAAATGTTAGTATAAGCAGGGATTTATTTGAATTAGGTACTATCTACCTTAGATTTTTTTGGTAAATTAAACATATTAATATTTATTTATTTATTTAGAAAGAGTCTTGTTCTGCCACCCAGACTGGAGTACAGTGGCATGATCATGGCTCACTGCTGCCTCAAACTCCTCAGCTCAAGTGATCCTCCTACTGAGGATCTGAGCTGAGACCATGGATGCATGCCACCATACCTGAATAATATTATTTATTTATTTATGAGACAGGATCTTGCTATGTTGCACAGACTAGCCTCGAACTCCTGGCCTCAAGCGACCCTGCCATCTCAGCATCCCAACATGCTAAGATTCTAGGCATGGGCCACTGCATCCAACCAAGCCAAACACTCATGTTTAAACCATAGAATTACTTCCCTATTATTATTACTTATTCAAACCCTATCTAAAGTACTATGACACAAAACTTCACTTCCATTATGTCTCCTGAATACATGAGCATCAAAAACGTAAATAAAGCCATAAATTTGTGACCATCCCCTTATACAATTTTATCAGAGAAAAACCTATGATGAATGAAAAGGGGCTGTGAGTATGCAAAAGAGGCCACACTTTACAACTTAAATTTTAGCAAGTGTTCATGGATTCTAAACCTATTTTTCATTTTAAAAAAGGTCAATTTAGTGTTTTCTTTTTCAAAACATTCATTTCATATTTGTTTGGAGCATTAAAACATGATCCGTAGCAGCAGTTTTCAAAATTTTGGTCTCAAGAACCTTTTACATATTTAAAAATTATTGTGAATACTACTGAGGTTTTTCCTATGTGTATATATCTATTGATAATTAATACTACATTTGTAAAATATTTGCTTATTAATTTATTTAAAAGAATAGTGAGCCTGGCATGATGGCACACAATAGTAGTCCCAGCTAAATAGGAGACTCACTTAAGCTCGGGAGTTCAAGCCTGCAATGTGCTATGATTATGCCTGTGAATAACCACTGTATTCCAGCCTGAAAAACAGAATGAGACTCTCTCCAAAAAAATAAGTAAATGAATAAATAAACAAATATAATAATAAACCCAATGATGCTG
The DNA here is from genome assembly GCF_009761245.1 of Sapajus apella. Classification (NCBI taxonomy): domain Eukaryota; kingdom Metazoa; phylum Chordata; class Mammalia; order Primates; family Cebidae; genus Sapajus; species Sapajus apella. The sequence goes on along the minus strand of NW_022436943.1, from coordinate 7,863,272 downwards.
AAGTGACATATTTTAACAAGCAAGCAGAAGATTAATGCAGAATGGCTTCATTTTATTATTTTTAATTTTATTAATGTCTGACTCAATACAAAACAACTGAATTCCCATACATGTATATGCATCCAATTCTGTCATGCTGTATTATTTCATTGAAGTATATGAAGAAAATCTTGTCCCACACAGATATGGGAAGAAGGAGAACTATTTTTTTATTATTATACTTTAAGTTCTGGGATACATGTGCAGAGCGTGCAGGTTTGTTATATAGGTGTAAATATGCTATGGTGGTTTGCTGCACCCATCAACACGTCATCTACATTAGGTATTTCCCCTAATGCTATCCCTCCCCTAGTGTTCCACCCCCTGACAGGCCCCAGCATGTGATATTCCCTTCCCTGTGCCCATTAAGTTCTCGTTGTTCAACTCCCGCTTATGAGTGATAACATGTGGTATTTGGTTTTCTGTTCCTGTGTTAGTTTGCTGAGAATGATGGTTTCCGCTTCATCCATGTTCCTGCAAAAAACATGAACTCATTCTTTTTATGGCTGCATAGTATTCCATGGTGTATGGGTGCCACATTTTCTTTATCTAGTCTATCATTGATGGGCATTTGGGTTAGTTCTAAGTCGTTGCTATTGTGAATAGTGATGCAATAAACATACATGTGCATGTGTCTTTATAGTAGAATGATTTATAATCCTTTGGGTATATACTCAGTAATTAAATTGCTGGGTCAAATTATATTTCTGGTTCTAGATCCTTAAGGAATCGCCACGTTGTCTTCCACAATGGTTGAACTAATTTACACTCCCACCAAGAGTGTAAAAGCATTTCTATTTCTCCACGTCCCTTCTTGCATCTGTTGTTTCCTGAATTTTTCATGATTGCCATTCTAACTGGCATGAGATAATATCTCATTGTGGTTTAATTTGCATTTCTCTAATGACCAGTGATGATGAGCTTTTTTTCATATGTTTGTTGGCTGCCTAAATGTCTTCTTTTGAAAAGTATCTGTTCATATCCTTCACCCAGTTTTGATGTGGTTGTTTGTTTTTTTCTTGTAAATTTATTTAAGTACCTTGTATATTCTGGATATTAGCCCTTTGTCAGACGGATAGATTGCAAAATTTTTCTCCCATTCTGCAGGTTGTCTGTTTACTCTGACAGTTTGTTTACATTTATTTATTTGTAAACCAGCTTTGCATCCCGGGGATGAAACTGACTTAATCCTGGTGGATAAGCTTTTGAATGTGCTGCTGGATTTGGTTTGCCAGTATTTTATTGAGGATTTTCACGTTGATGTTCATCAGGGATATTGGCCTGAAATTTCTTTGTTGGTTGTGTCTCTAGCAGGTTTTGGTATCCGGATGATGCTGGCCTCATAAAATGAGTTAGGGAGGAGTCCCTCTTTTTCTATTGCATGGGATACTTTCAGAAGGAATGGTACAAATTCCTCTTTGTACCTATGGTAGAATGCAGCTGTGAATCCATCTGGTCCTGGGCTTTTTTTGGTTGGTAGGCTAATCATTACTACCTCAATTTCAGAACTTTTTATTGGTCTATTCAGGGATTCAACTTCCTCCTGGTTGAGTCTTGGAAGGGTGTATATTTCCGGGAATTTATCCATTTCTTCTACCAGTTTTTCCTTTCCATATTTAGTGCTTCCTTCAGGAGCTCTTGTAAGACAGGCCTGGTGGTGACAAAATCCCTCAGCATTTGCTTTTCTGTAAAGGATTTTATTTTAGAATGATGTTTATCAGGGCCTAACAGTTGCTAAAAATTGGGAGGTATTTGTCAAAGAGTACAAAGTTTCAGTTATGCAGGATGAATAAATTCTGGGAATGTAAAGTACAGAATGGTGACTATAGTTAATAACTTATTGCATATGTGAAATGTGCTAACAAAGTGGATCTTAAATGTTCACACATATCCCCCACACACACACATGCACACACAAAATAGTGGTAGCTATGTAATATGGTGGATATGTTAATTCACTTGATTTTGGTAATTATTTCAAAATGTATAGATATGTATCAAACTATTACATTGTACAACTTATATAAATACAGTTTTTTACTTGCCAACTTCAAACTTCAACATAAAGTTTGGAAAAATATGTACAAAGGATGAAATCAAACATTTAAGAGGGTAGTACTTAAACTAGCTTAAATAAATAAATCTAGTAAACTTGAAAATCAGAGTTACTTGTTAGTATTTCAATATAATTTAATATTGATATGAAACTCACTGCATATAAGTGAAGTTTAAGAAAACCCTGGAGAGTCCTTCAACAGCGCTGTAGGGGAAGGAAACATCCTCACTTCTGTTGGGCCCTCTCATGACTATAATTCTGTCATATAATTACTTACAGACATAAAACTTACAAAGAGTTTTTGAAATAATAATATGATACATATCAACAAGCCAAGTAAAATTTATTGTATTTCCTATAATCAACAGAGTGCAAAGACAACTATGGAATACAAGAAAATATTTGAAAAATATTCATCTGACAGGGGATTAATAACCAGATGATATAAGAAATATACAAGGGACTCAAACAACAGCCCACACGAAAAAACAAGCAATCTGATTAAAAATGGGCAAATAGCTAAGTGTGGTGGCTTATGCCTGTAATTCCAGCACTTTGGGAGGCCAAGACAAGAGAATCACTTGAGTTCGGGAGGCAGAGTTTGCAGTGAGCCAAGATTGCACCACTGCACTCTGGCTTGGGCAACAGAGTGGGACCCTGTCAAAACAAATAAAAACAACAACGATAAAAGCACAGGGCAAATAAGTTGCATAGATATTTCTCAAATGATCAACAGATAATGAAAAAATGACCAATATTGCCAATCATCAAGGAAATGCAAATCAAAACTACAGTGAGATATCATCTCACCCCAGTTAAAAATGGCTATTATCAAAAAGACAAAAGATAACAGATGCTGGTGAGAATACAGAGATGGAGAACTCTCATATGCTGTTGGTGTGAATGTAAATTAGTACAATCGGTATGGGAAACAGTAAGGAGGGACTCAAAAAACTAAAAAAAGAATTATGATATGACTCAGCAATCCCACTGCTGGATTGGAAACCAGTATATTAAAGAGGTGTCTGCATTTCTCATGTTTATCACAGCACTATTCACAATAGTTGATTCCAAGTGTATTAGTCTATTCTCACACTGCTGATAAAGACATACCCAAGACTGGGCCATTTACAAAAGAAAGAAGTTTAATTGGACTCATAGTTTCACGTGGCTGGGGAAGCCTCACAATCACAGTGGAAGGCAAGGAGCAAGTCACACCTTACATGGATGGCAACAGGCGAAAAGAGCTTGTGCAGGACCACTCCCCCTTATGATAACCATCAGATCTCATGAGACTTACTATAATGAGAACAGCATGGGAAAGACCTGACCCCACGATTCAATTACCTCCCCTTGGCCCCTCCCACAACACTTGGGAATTGAAGATGAGATTTGGGTGGGGATATAGCCAAACCATATCACCAAGATATAGAATTAACCTATGTGTCCATCAGTGGATGACTGGATAAAGAAAATGTGGTTTATAAACACAATGGGATATTATTCAGCTGTTAAAAAGAATGAAAACTGTCATTTGCAACAACATGAATGAAACTGGATGTCATTATATTAGGTGAAATATGCCAGGCAAAGAAAGACAAATTAGGAGATACTGGACCAGTATTAGGAGAGTATTAGGAGATACTGGACAAAGTTACAATTAGATAGGAGAAAGAAGTTCTGGTGTTCTATTCAACAGTTGGGCATTTAGTTTACATGGTAGCAGCTCTCAGGGGCTCTATCGAACCCTAGTAATTTGAAGGAATAATGGCTGGTGGAGGGATTCAAAAAATTGAGTATTTTTTCCATAAAAGTTTACCATTCTATTCTGATTTTAATCCCATTATATGAATGTTATACACATTGTATAGATTTATATTGTGAGCAATAATTTATTGTATACTTCAAAATAACTAGAAGATTTGGAATATTCTCAGCACAAAGAAATGATCAACATTAGAGCTGATGGATATCCCAATTACCTCAATTTTATCATTACATATCAAATATCATATCATATTATTACAGATATATTCTGTATGCATATATCAAAGTATCACAGGTACCATGTAAATATGTACAATTACTATGTATCAATAAAAAAGATGACTATATCTTGGCTATTGTTTGAGGAAAATGATAGAAAGTGTAAGCAAATGAATAAATGAGGAAAACTGCTCTTTCTCATGTGCTTTGCAGTAAGTATTATTTATGATTAATTTAAACATACAATTAAGTCAATAAGAAGCCTAAATAGGAAATAAAGTCAACTTCATATTAAATTTTTAGAAAAAATACAGTAAAATGTCTATATTAGAATAAATGAGCCTTCTTACATGATTTTTGAGATTGACAACTGACCAAAACCTATTACATACATTACATAGTATAATAAAAATAACTTCTCTGGCCACGTCTGGAATTCTTTGCAGCTGCAAAGGTACTTCTTGAAAATAAAGTTTGTGTTTATACAGGTGCAGCCATATTTAACAAAAAAAAATTTTATGCACTATGCAAACAGCTGCCTGTCTGTTTTCTTTGGCAGAGTTGTTTCCAACTGAAGCAACTTATATCAAGCACATCGCCCTGTGATACTTATATAAACAACACAGAAAAATTCCTGTACAAGGAAGAGATTTCTCATAATGTGTCTTATAGATAAACTAGTAAAACAGAAGCCATTTGACTGGAGCCTGCTAAGAAAACTCTGTCTTTAGTGAAGTATTTACCATCTAATATTATGTGTGCAAGCTGCTGGAGAAGCATTAAGTTTGCAGGGTAGCAACTATCAGGGGCTTTATCTAACTCTCATAATTTGAAGGGAATAATGGCTGGCAGAGGGATTCACAAAATTTAGCATTGTTCCATTAACGGTTTAATATTCTATTCTAATTTTAGTCCTTGCATAGATTGTTTTCCAAAACATGTAGTTGTAAAGCATATATTCTCTTATTATTTTATTAAGAAGTAATTAAGAATGTCATATTTGAAAAAAAAGCTACATATATTTATAAAATCATACTTAAGAGTATTACTTTTGACAGATTTTCTAACAAAAATCAACAGCTTTTGTGTTGTGCAATTTATTGTCCTGAATACAGAAATTTCTTAAGATAATGGGATAAAACATTTGATTTATCTCCTATTTCAATGTTTTATGTTAAAGTTTACACATTAATTTAACAGCTCTTACAACGTTCCAGGCACTGAGAATGAAGAAGTGAGCAAGACAGACACAAACTCTTGCCCTTAAAGAACAAATACACTTCAGAATAATGTTAAAAGTTACTGCTATAAATCATGTGAAAATTAGGAAAATTGAATCCGAAATATGAATGATGTAACGAATGCATGATGAGAGATAGAATAGCAGTGAAGAAAGGAAAGTTCAACCCAAAGTCCTTAGCTTAAAAGTTTTGCTCATGGTAGACCAGTTTATTCCTTATCACCAGTTTTCTCTAATTAATTGAAAGACACTCAGTATTGAAATCTTAATGCCCCTATTATAATGCAATCATAAGAACAATTTCAATAGCTAAAATAGTTATGGAATGGTTTCTAAACAAATAATATCCAAATCAGTAACCTTGGCCTTCTCTGAGACTTCTAACCAGAGGCCAGGTTGGAGCAGAATGGCTCCCTATGACTGAAGACACAGTCTAAAGCAAGTACCACAGATACTTGCCTCAAAAATCTCAAACACATGGGACAGCACTGATCCTCAAGGTTCTGAAATACAAATAGAGGTTTAAACAGGATAAAATACTTTGTGCTGTAGAATATATTTCTATCAATGTTTTATTGTTTAATAGCATAATATGCATTATTGAGTACAAGTGTGAAGAAAATACTTTAAACATTTTTTTAAAAAAAAAACCTTTTGGCCGGACGCGGTGGCTCTCACCTGTAATCCCAGCACTTTGGGAGGCCAAGGCGGGTGGATCACAAGGTCAAGAGATCGAGACCATCCTAGTCAACATGGTGAAACCCCGTGATCGCGCCATTGCACTCCAGCCTGGGTAACAAAAGCAAAACTCCGTCTCAAAAAAAAAAAAAACCTTTTTAAGCTGTTTAGAAGCTTTCATTCAAGTATGTGTGTACAGACAAAGATTCTTTGCTTGACTAAACTTTATTCAGGCTCCTAAAACCTTCTCCTAGGCCCGTCTGTGCACTTCCTTGTAAAATTTAGTTTTAATGAAAACACTGCTAAGTTCTAACAAGAACCCTCTCTTCCACCATATCTGAGAACCCCTCAAGATCTCATTGGGTTCTTCATTCTTTACTATTCCCCAGATGATGTCTGATCACCCTGACTTGTCTTCAACAACAATCCTGTTAATTCAGCTTTGCCAAAATTCTCCTTATCGCTGATGTTTCCTCTAATTATCTGTCCACTGACTCCTCATCGCTCCATGGCTATAAATTGCTACTTGCCCATGATATATTCAGAGTTGAGCCTCATTCTCTTCTGAAGTCTGTTTTCCTTTAATGTGATAAACCTGAGTAAAATCTGTTTTTACCGTTTTAACTACCCTCCAGCTCTGGTTTTTCTTTGACAGTATGTTAGGTTGAAATAGCATTTTTGCATTGTAACCTAAGCTCTGCAGAAACCAAATCAATATTTTATATCAAAGCTATATTTATTCTTGGGCACATTCAGAGTGTTTCTGTGTTTAATTACCAGAGCATTCCCAGCTAATTCTAAAATAAAAGAAATAATAAAATGTTCTTTTATGCGAAAGCAAACAAATGAATGAGTTTTTCATTTTGTGCTACACATTTACCCTAAGAAGAACCGATTTAAAAGGCTGTTTACTGCTACTAACTGACCTGCTTAAATAAAGTGTCAGTCAAGAAATCCAGACCCCTCACTGACCTGATAAAATATCCATGACATACTAGCTGTGTCCCAAGGCTAATGTGAGAATTCAGATAGGATTTTTCCAAAATAAAAATAATAAATCACCATCACCATTAACACATGCACTAACAAATGCCTGATTTTTCTAAGTCTCTAGAACCTGAAAGCAAAGGTAGCTGCTTGAATATTTTTCCAGAAACTTCCAAGTTCAAGCAATGAGAAAAACAGAGCTGAAATCCTACAAAGAGATTTCCCTCATTACCCCTTCTTCAGAAGGGCTCTTCTGTGATATATAGTTACACTCAGGAGTAATCCACAAAATTAGCTCAAGGGGATAGCTGTGATCTTTGTACTGCTAATTACTTTTCAAAGTGTGGTTTCTTGGCTGAGTCTTACTTTTTCTGAGAAATTTTACCGTTTTCTTCATAATAAGTATATCTCTGATTTGTGAAGAAAATGGATGAGGTTTCAATATTTAAGCAAAAAGTCAAGAAAACTCTCTTAACATTCTTTTATTCTTGCTTCTACTTCTTCATTACCTTTTCTATATTGTCTATTGTTCTTTCTGATAATAAAATGCTCTTTGCAGAAAATATTAAAATGTACAAAACTGTATAAAAAAGATAGTTAAAATCCCTGAGAATCCTATAATTTAGTAGTAAATACTCCCAAATTTTGATGGGCTTTCTCCCAGTATTTTCATGGCGATTTTTACATTATTAGTATTACTTAACTTGTCTTTCTGGGCCAAAGAAAATGAACTTGTTTAGAATTCTTCACAGACACCACTTTTTGTTTTCAGACATAGACACTGACTCACACTTCTATCTTATACAAAATTGTCCAGCTAATTGCAGCCTCATCAGTAGTTTATACTTTTACATTTTTCTTTTGTATATGAAGTTATTTGAACTGTTATGTCTTTAGTACTAGGAAGTTAGTTTTTGTTATATCGTTAGCTTAGTAGTTATTTATGTTATACTGAAGAGTTTTCTCATTGATTTGTGTATCTTCATATTTTAATGCTAACTCTTTCATAAGGGTGGCAGATATTTCCCATTTTCCCATTTGCATTTTAGTTTTATTAATTTGTTTAGTGGAGAGAAGTTGTTGATTTCTTTATATATGGGGTTTTTATCTACTTTTATATTTATAAAGACATTGCACATTCAAAGATCAAAAGAACATTCACTGGCATTTTACAGATTTTTTATAGCTTTTTATTTGTAAAATGTAATTGGCTAATCCATCTGGAATTAATTTTTGTTTCATGAAATGAAGTTTGCCACACCTTTATCATTTTACTCTGATTTCTTTTTCCTCAGACTGCTTGACTGTCTACTATTATATTATTCATTTTCTCTTATGTTATCAGAATGTTTGATGCTGGAGGTAGAGGCTTCATCTATTTTGCCAACTGCTGAAGCTCCAGGGACAGTGCTCAGTCACACACTTCATTCTGGATCAATATTTTCGGTGTCTTGTTTTGTTTTGCTTGCTTTGTTTTGTATTCATATATTAAATGAAACCTAATCATCAATGTACTGATCTTGGAAGGTGGGGCCTTTGGGAGGTGATATTAGGAGCTGGGCCTTTGGGATTAGTGTCACTGTAACAGAGGCCACACAGAACTGCCTTGTTCCCTTTACCATGTGAGGACACAGCAAGAAGGCACCATCTGTGAGTCGGAAAGCAGGCCCTTGCCCAGACACTGAACCTGCTGGTGCCTTGATCTTGAACTTCCTATCATCCAGAACTGTGAGAAATAAAGGTTGTTTTATAAGCCACCCACTTTATAGTATTTTTGTAGCAGCTCAACCTAAGACACCTGGCAAGCAGTAGTGTTGGGATATGAATTTAGATTTTTCTGCTACAGACTCTTAACATAATGCTTAGCTATGTTATCCTTTCTGGACCTCAATATTTCCATCAATAATGAGTCAGTTGCAGTTTAGGTCTAGGTTTTCTTTAGTCCCTACATTATTTTTCCAAAGGAACAAAGGCATAAGATGAAAATTAAATACTCTAGTTGAAGCAGTGGTGGAATCCCAAAGTATTCTCTTTCTAATGCCCCTCACCCCTCCCCTGGATGCTCATGAGAGGTTCTCTAGAACCAGGACTCTGTGGAGCATTATGTGAAAACACCAGATGCTTGAGACTACTTTCAAATTATTTTCCAGGTCTGTTAAGTTACTGGTTAAAGTAAAGAAACACATCTATTTTTATGAAAGTTGCAACAGGTTAACTTAAAGAAGATGCAGTCTGCTTGACTATTGTGCCCCTCTTTGATCTTCTCCATTGAGCAGATACAGTGTTTTAGTCCATTTACACTGATATGCAGAGACTAAGCCATTGTTTTAATAGCAGTGTCTTAAAACAGAAGAAACATAAATACCAAGCCTGACTCTTTAAATGAAAACATACAGTGGACATAAATGTCAATTTTTTTTTTTTTTTTTTTTTTTTTTGAGACCAAGTTTCGCTCTTGTTACCCAGGCTGGAGTGCAATGGCGCGATCTCAGCTCACCGCAACCTCCACCTCCTGGGTTCAGGCAATTCTCCTGCCTCAGCCTCCTGAGTAGCTGGGATTACAGGCACATGCCACCATTCCCAGCTAATTTTTGTATTTCTAGTATAGAGGTTTCACCATGTTGACCAGGATGGTCTCGATCTCTTGACCTCGTGATCCACCCGCCTCGGCCTCCCAAAGTGCTGGGATTACAGGCGTGAGCCACTGTGCTTGGCCCATAAATGTCAACTTTTTATCATTGGCTACTAATTTGCAACTGTCTTTTCTTTCATTGCTTCACTTAGGTTCATGTTTCCCAGTAGCATTGCTTTTCAAGAATATGAAAAATTAATTCTAAGTGAGTGGATAAAATCTCTTAGTTTATACACAAGTTTATCCTGCTCCTGCCATTGCCTTAGGCAACATCACCTCTGTCACAGTCCTGAATTTTAGTTCTCTGCTTGTTAGCCTCCTGGATGAAAAAATAAATAAATAAAGGCAAGGAGCAATCTGCTTCTAAAAGCAGCTGTGGAAACATGTGGTCTAAGAGAACATGAAAAACTCAATTCAGCAAATACATAGCGAGCATCTATTATGTGCAAGTCCCTATGCTAGGGGCTTGCTGGGAGGTGGGTAGGAAATATAAAGACAATATCTCTGCCCTCAGGGAATCTCTCAGTTTTATGGTAAATACAAACATGTCACAACAGCCAAATTAAATATAAATAAATAAAGTGCATGCCAAAAATTATTAGCTGTGAGGCTGAGAGAATGATTTGCTCTGAATGGCAGAATCTAGAATGGCATCTGAGTCGGACCTAACGGGCAGGTGAAAGTGGGAAGAGTACCCAGGGGTTTGTAGTTACTAGACCTTTGGTTTTAGTGAGTTTGGCCCAAGTCTTGGTTTTCACCACAGTGCTGTCTTACTTTGAATCTTGTTTCTGATGTTTCTCTCCACAGCTTCAAGAAGTCATTCAATGACCAAGGGAGAAGCAGCAATGATATTGGAATAATAACAAAACAAGTGTGATACCGAATCTTTATTTTCTTCCATTTTCTCATGTACCAATGTGATCATTTGTATAAAAATAGACCCCTTCAGATGGCTCAATTCTGCCCTCTCTTTTTCCAGTCATACCACTTCCAACTTGCTGTCTGCATCCCTTCCATTTGAATTACCTAATGACCTCTGAGATGTTCCCACTGCTTCTAGGTTTTGCTGCTTATTTCTTAAACTATTTTCCCCCAGGAAAGAACCACCAAGGTAGTTTCCATAATGGAAAAGTCTGATTCTGCCATTCCTTAAATTAAAACTTCTTACTTGCTATAAATTATTCTCTGTATAAAACCCAAACTCTGGAAGACAGGGTTTGTCTGGTCTTTTACTCGGTCCCTAGATAGCTTTCTAAACTTATCCCCTGCAATTCCCCCACTTTCACCCTATGCTACAAATGCGCTGCTTGAAGGTCTCTCAATGATTCATACGCTTTCTTGATGCCTCCTTTGAACTAACGTTTGCCTGGGACCTTTTCTTTTCCACCCCAACCTTTCGACTGGCTAACTCATTTGTTCCCTGGGTTCCTGTTGAGATGTTGCTTATTCCAAGAGGCCTTCAGCGACCTCCACATCTAGTCTAAATCCCTCTCCTATGGGCTCCCACTGTCCCCTGCAATTATTCTCATTGCAACTCATATTGTTCTGTATTATATTTGCCTGCTTACTTATTGATACCAGATACAAGACTGGGATTATGTTTTGGGAAGGAAGGAAGGAAAGAAGCTAATCAAGGCAGTAGAATTAAACCCACCTCTCCTTGTCTAGAAGGCAGTGCAGAAATACTATGACAGCAGTAGATGCTAAAGAATGCACATCTGATTGTAAAAAGTCTTTTTCAGGGAATATATTTCATTGGGAATAAATTGGTAGGTCAGTCTTCCCTACATTAAAGATGGAAAGTATAATGAGTGTGAATAAATGTTTTTTTTTAATGTCACTAAAATGTTACCTTAAATTTATTCTCTAGACCTTATATTGTAACACAATATCTTTTCCCCCCCGCCAAGACTAACATAGGTTTATCAGCCATTCTAGAAGGAAAACTGGATAAGCAATTCTGGGTTCTGAATATTGTACAAGTTTTTAAAAAATGTTTGTTTTTAGTATATATGTTGACATTAGTGTTGATAGAGATGATGGAATATTTACACTACAGAAAGAAAGAAATTTGAAACTTAGACCTCTCCTCAATGAAACTCAAATTCCTAATTTCATTAGGTGGTGTTTTGTCCAAAACAAAATAACTTTCATGGAATCAACCTACGTATCCATCAGTGACAAATGGAGAAAGAAAATGTGGTACATATACACAATGAAATAGTATTCAGCCATAAAAAAGAATGGAATCCTGCCATTTGCAGCAATATGGATGGATCTGGAGGTCATGTCATAAATGAAGTGAGTCAGACACAGAAAGACAAAAGTTGCATATTCTCACTCATATGTGGGAGTGAAAAAACGTGGATCTTATGGAAGTACAGCATACAATGTTGGTTACCAGAGGCTGGGCAGGGAAGAGGGAAAAGGGAATAAAGAGAAATTGTTTAAGAGATATAAAAACAGTTAGATAGAAGGATAGATAGAAGTTTTGGCATTCAATAGTACACTAGGGTATGTATAGTTAACATTTGTTGTTTATTTAAAAATAGCTAGAAGAGAGGATTTGTAATGCTCCCAACAAAAAGAAAAAAATAAATGTTTGAAGCAATGAATATCCCAATTACCCCTATTTGATCATAACACATTGTATAGAGGTATCAAAAATATTACATGTACCTTCAAAATATGTGCAACTATTATATATCAATTTTAAAAATTAGATAAATAAACTTTCCTTTAAAATATTTAAGGCATCATCTTGTCTCTTTTTTTAATTGAATTTGCCTAAATCCTATGACTCCTGTTGATATATTTTAGCATCCAGGCATATAGCTCTACATTAACGAGAGGTTAGTGCTAGCTCTTGGCAGATTTTATTATGTAATTTTTCTTAAACTACTCAGTGGCTTCAGCTTGACTAGAATCTCAGCAACATCTCACTGTCTCAAACAGCAATGCCTTTCATCAAGAATAAGGACATTAAAGGGAAAAAAATGACAAAAAAATAAAATGAAACATGTGTTTTAAGAGATTTGAATAAGATATTTTAGTAAGCCAATTTCATGTCACCATCTTGAAAATTTACAGCAGTCAGCAATGTAAACATGTACTTGACAAACGCCAGCAGCTTGCAGACTGCAAAGTTCATCTACTCATTCAGCGAGGCAGATGTTTCATTTAATACTCTTCATACTATAGATTAGGATTATTTTTTTTTCTTTTCCTCTTTTTTTTTTGAAAGGAGAGGGGGGAAAAAAATTCCCTGACATGCTACTAATATCATCTCACACTGTGGGCCAGATGGTGAAAAATGCAAAGGCTGCAGCTCAGTTTATGTAGTATATTGTGGGGGGAAAGAAATTTTGTTTCAGAATGAGCTTCAGCTTGATCATTTGTTACTGTAATCTAAACATAAGTCAATGAGTAAAGTAGTACCAGTCGAACTTCAAAAAGTTCTTGAGAGTAAGTGCTTTAAAATGTAATGCATCTGGAGGAAGCGCCCACAGCAATTCAACCTACCACATCTTGAAGAAACAGAGGATGAGACACTTGGGTGGCTGGTTTCCTGAAAGACCCTTTACAAAGACAGTTGACCAAAGAAAAACTTACATATTATTATTCCGTCATTTGTTTTTGGATGAAGATTTTCTGAATGTTTTTCTCTTCTGCTTTTGACGTTGTTTGCATCATTTAAATTTAGGACTATGACCAGCTTAGAGCTATGTCTGTTTACCTACAGTTTTGTGATTAATAATTTTGGAGAATAAAAAACTAACTGTTAAGCTCCTAGTCATTAAACATTGGTGATTAAAGGAAAATCAGAAATGACCCAGCTCCACTTCTTTATCTGCATGAGGCAATGAAAGCCTAAATGGGATAAAAATCTTGGTAATATGCACCATTCTGGCAGATTTGGAAATAAATGAAAGCAATTCTGTACTGTATCAATGATCTGTTATACTGTAGAAATTCCACAGCTTTTTATCACATTTTTAAATACAGCCACAACCAGAAAAATCTTGTAAATAAGCAGAGTCTGCCCGCATTGTTGTTTTGAGTATTAATTATTCACATCCTATGGCTTTTCCGTGGGTGTTTTCATCACCTGCAGAATAGGAAACAAATAGGGACATGTCAAAGACACCAAACTGCTATGATGTTCCTAATTGAGGCTTTTATTTAATTCATGTGTGTGTTGGAGGCAGGGCTCTGTTTAAATGCAAAAGGGTGAACTTTTATGTTGAAAATAAGCTTATCTACTAGACGATGGCTCTGACCGTCTTTACCCATGTATGTGTCAGAGGAGGATCCAACCATGATCACTTTCCTGGTAGGGCAGGCAGGTGTTCCATCTTGATAACTGTGTCCTAACATGCCAATGCCTTTTTCATTTTGTTTTGTTTTATCTATCTTGTCTCGTTTATGATCCGGACAACTTTTAGTAACATGCTATCGGCCTTCCCCAATTTTCCCCCATCTCAATTGTTAGAGAAAAATTTGTCTTCGGCGACTTCACATCCCTGCTCCTCTTCTGTCCTAAGGAGAGTCTAGGATTTACTGGCCTGATATTCAGGCATTTTGTAATGCTGAATCACAAGAATGGAAAGAGACATACGGAAATAAGAAGAAAAGAGGAAAAGGGTAAGGATTCTAGATTGCTGGGTCTAGTCTAGACTTTATTGAAGAGACTCTGGATCATTGGAAAGTAGAAAGGAAATTTTAAAGAACCTAAGGAGGCTAAGATGCTGTATGTATGAGAATTAGGATGGAGAGAGAGAACCATGGCAAGATGTGCAAGAGAAATTGGCAAGAGGGTCCAGGTGAAAGACTAAGAGAAGCTATGAGATGGAGAATTGGGGAGAAAGGGAAGATAGTTTAAGAAATTTGCTATGATTTTGAAATATATTATAGATAATTATATGTAAGTAAGATTGGAGTAGTGGTTTGTGTTTTTTTTTTTTTTTTTCAGTTTCTTCTGGTTCCTGGACTCTGAATACAGCTCAGTGCAGATATTAGGCTGGATTGAATCCCAACACTTAGGAGGATTCCACTGGTTATCTTTTCCTCTCTGACTTTGCCATCAGCACTGTGCATTAGAAAGGAAAAATGTATAGGTGTCTTAGAACAATGAAAGCTTTGTACAACTTCCAAATATTATTATTTTCATCAGTGTTGATTTTTGAGTGAAGCATATATCTTTCGAAATAATTGTTCTCCCTAAGTTCTTCTCCCTTCACTGATAAGCATGCATATAAGCATTATAGCAATTTTGTCAGTGTTTAGGAGAGAAAATCCCTCTCATATCAGTTAGATGCTTTTTGAAAATGTATTTACCAACATTTCAAAAATTCGGTACGGTTACAGGAGGTCAGGAACATGGGGGTGATGTAGGGCAGCAGTTTTCAAAGGCTAGCCTTAGCCCATGATAAAATGTTTACAGACACACAACAAGTTAAAAAAAAAAAAAAAGAAAAAATGACAATGTAGCAAATTTACCAGAAAGCCAAGTTCATTTTGTTTAAATGATTATATTTCTACATTTTTATATTAAAATATTATTTCATCTATGAAACGACAGTGTTAGTGGACAGTAATATTATGAGAGCAAAATATATGTAATCAATCTCTTTTAAGGGGTCTACATTCCTTGATGCTTTTTCTGATATGTGAACCCCATAATATAAGGAATCACTAATTCAAAGCTCTGAGGCTGCAATGTTCTAAGTGCACCCTACAGACACAAAGGAGTCTAACTTTCTATTAGTGTAACTTCTAATCATTAGCAAACCTCTAATTCAACAAATTAAATTGCAGAAATATATACAGAAAGATAATGCAGGTATTTTTATTAGATGATGGTGCATTTTCTAACCAAGTGAAACTACTATTGCCAAACAAGAAGAATGTTAAATAATGGTAAAGGGTTTTTATATAATTCATTATCTAGACTATGAGGTATTGAAGGCACCTTATTTGACTTTGAATATCTAGAATGCAGCCCCGTACTTGGAGAAGTGCCGTTGTTCAATGAATATTTGTTTAATGAAATATACTTCAACCTGGAGAATCCACTGGTGGCGAATGTACAGAAAAAGATGCAACTTGTACATTTAACCAAGGTGTTTTCATTATCAAAAATATGTAAAGCACAAAAGAAAATTCAAGCAGTAATTTAACAAACATTCCTGTGCTTGCTACAATAACAATTGCAAATGGTAATATTTTGTTTGATTTCACTGACAACTTTTTTCCTTATTCTTCTTTCCTTATTCTTCTTTAAAGAATAAATATTTAAGTGATGTTGAAATTCTTTTATCATCATCAATCATATTATCTCTCTCCCCTTGAGAATTAACTACTTTTGTTAGGATGTAGCATTCCAGGTGTGCATTGTTTTAGGCTACTTTAAAAAATGCATTTATAAATAATATATAGCACTATTTTGCATGCTTTAAAATATAAGTAGAATTTCTATTGTTATGCTTCTGCATTTATATTTTACACATTATTTTAAAATCTATTAACCTTAAAATGTGTAAATCTAGTTAATTTTAGCCTTTGTAAAGTATTTGATAGTATGCATATCTTTAATATACTATAAATTGCCAAATTATTCTCCAAGATGTTTCCCAAATTTAAATTCCAGTCTCATATATATATATACACACACATATATATACATACACATATATTCTTGCTCAGTTTTTTCAACTGCATAACAGAAAAATACTCTGAACCCCAAACACTATTTGGTGATCGTGACAGTTGTCATATCCCTCTCTTATTATCATTTTGAGACAGTTTCGTTCTGTCACCCAATTTGGGGTGTAGCGCAATCTCAGCTCACTGCAACCTCTGCCTCCCAGGTTCAAGCAATTCTCTTGCCTCAACCTCTGGGGTAGATGGGATGCCCACCACCATGCCTGGCTAATATTTGTGTTTTTGGTAGAAGCAGGGTTTCACCATGTTGGACAGGCTGGTCCCGAACTTCTGACCTCAAGTGATCCACTTACTACGACCTCTCAAAGTGCTGGGATTACAGGCATGAGCCACCATGCCCCGGCCCCTCAATTATTTAGTTTACTTACTTGGTAACTTTTAGATACACACTAAATAGTAACTTGAGAGTTGTTTTATACTGTCTTGATAGTGTTCTTTGTTGAAACTGTTAGAAACAAAATGAAACTGTTAGAAACAAAATGAGAGAACTTTATGACTTTATGACATGGAAACTATAGATCATAGACAACAAAAATTGACTGTTAGCTGTATGATTGTGAGAAAAACTTCTAAAATCATTTTATATTATTTAATTAGGAGACAATTGATCAGATTACTCAAAGGAATAATGGGTTATCTTTAAGTTTTCATGAGTTCAGCAATCTTAATGATGACTATTAAATTTCTATATTTGTAGAAGTACACAGCTTATAAACATACAATTGCACTATTAGTAACATATGCTTCAGTTTTCTATCAGTGTAAAAATGTAGTAATTATCACTAGGACAATTCTCTGAAATTAAGAAGTATTATAGATAAATAAGGAAATGGAATGCCATTTATTTTTTAACATTCTAAAGGCAAATATATCTACTTATTATCCTTTTCCATAACCTGACACAATGACAATGGAATAGAAGGTTGTCACAGCATAATAGTACCTGGTGGAGAAATTAATACTGAGGTAAAGCTGAAGCATTTATCAAAAATAACTGTCGGAGTGAAGGGGAAATGGTTATTTATTCAAAGTTGGAGACATTGATCCTGTGATAATGTTCTATTAAAGTGACTTTATTTCTGCTACCCCAATTGACTGCTTTTGATATAATCAATCATTTTTAAAAAATAGAATTTGATGTGCTCTGTTTCAGTTTCTTTCTTAGGGATTTATTTACCAATAAGCTCTTCCCTTTAACCCGTTAACACACATCTTTGAAGCCTTGAACAAGGTAAGAACACGGCACCTCTATACATCTGCTATTCCCAGCTCAATATACATTGAATGAGATCTAGGAAAGGATTTTGAATTCCTTAACACCATTCATGATAGTCTCTCTGGAGCCTAAAGAAAGCACAGTACCCCAGCTTCACTCTTATCCCTATTGTGTGGTACAGCTGAAAATGTAATATTCGAACATTAAAATTTAGGATAGCTTCACATCGACCAGCTCGACCTCTATAATTTCTCTTTTCACAAATTAAAGTTTTCTACAGACTTTCCACGCTTGAAGGTTTATAGATGTCTACAAGTATTTTTATATAAAGGGCTGCCATATTAAAAGAATTTAAAAGTACAAAAGTAATGTGGAAATTATAAAGCATGATAATTAGGGAAATCACATTAAAGGCAGGATAGGTATTTAAGTTATCTTTTTATTTTCACTGAGACCATCATGGAAATTCATATATAGCATATTTTCAATAAATAGTCATAAAATGTGTTACTAAGAGAATGAGACTGACAATTTTTTTTTCATTTTTTTATAGATCTGAGCAAGCTACCTAGTATCTTACCTAGTCTACTTCGATCCACCTAACACAGACATAATGCTAAGTAAGAAGAAAGAAACGTTTCTTCAGCTTTAGAATCTAGCCTGAAGTATCTCTGAGTAAGACAGAAATGTGTAAATAGGTCTGGTCTGCAGTTGGATAAACCTTAGAAATATTCTCATGGAAGCTCCAATTTAAAGTGGTCTTTTCAGATAAGAGAAATTCCAACCCTTCAGAACTTCATTTTTGTGTTACAAAAGACAATATTCTAAACATATGAAATACTTCATAATTATATTTGATTCATTCTCTATATATTTTTATTTGTTAAAATGTTTGCTACCTTATTAATGAGGTAAAATGTATCATTTGTTTAAATAATATAACAAAACATTGGCCCAATAAATCTTGACCTAAGTTTCATGTTTTACATGCACATGCACACACACAAATCATACACAAAAGTGTCTCTAGGAATTACAACTCTAATCTTTGGTAGCTTTCACATGAGTGACATCTTAGCACAAACCACACAAAAAATAGAGACAGCCACTTGTTCCCATGCAAATATAACAAAAGTACATAAAGCATAATTGACAATAAGACATTTGTTGTGTAATAGCTTACCAGCCTTTCTATAATATGTACCCCGTGGCTGCTCAATAAATATTAATTGATGATAATGATTATTTGCAAAAGCCATTGAGCTTGCTTCAAGAAATAAAACCATAATGAATAACGGTATGTGAATTGTGTTTCACTTGAGGAAGAACTGGTAAACAGAGGCACTGTGCATTGCTTATAGGTGATCACCAGTTTTCTATGGCTCATGAGATGGTTTTCTTCCTTCGTACCATGATGTTTTATATCTTGAGCCTCACACGCTGCCCACCTCCTGCGTAAAATTTACACAAGCATTGAAAGATTGTGGAATACCCAAGGAAATCATTTTTCAGTCGATTGAGTTCTTAATGGAAAAAGCTCTCTGAATGCTATCTTACAAATTAGAAGATCCCCTGCTTTCTAAATAGTTCAATTGAAACCAGCTTTGTATTTATCCTCTGGGTCATTCAGGCTGAAATGTTGTTAAGTCTTAAGTCCAAAAGTCAGACTTTTAAAGGTAAAATGTCAAGTCCTTTTAGGCTTCAACTGACCTTTTAAACCAGATTAGGGATTTGAAGCATTACACATGGATTTTTACATTTTATATCCCCATATTTAACAAATGATCAAATATAACTCCCAAGAATACTATTTTTACAAGCTTGACATTTCGTGTCTGAGAGGTGGCTGTCTGATTCTTTTTACATAAATTTATTGGTAGGGGATTCGGTGAATACTTTGGTCTTTCCCACCTCCATTTCATTGAAGAAACTTTGTATTTTTTTCCTGTATGATGGACAATAGCCAATGTCTTAAAATCGTCACTAAGATGCAAAATTGCTAAGTCTTTGTATCTCTTTAACTCAAGGTTAAAGTAGAGTAGGTAAGATAAAAGTAGACACTTAACAGATTATTTGTAATGTATCATGTCCAATAAATGTCCCAAATTACAACTGTCTTGAGGCCTTACTTATCCTTTATTCTCCACAGAGTTTTGCCCACTAGTAGTTCATAGTGTGGAATTTCCTTGCTCCTTTGTCCTGGAACTATTTGCTATTGTTGCTCTTCTACCTTGGTTCCCAGTCTGGACTAAGCATTAGTCACTAAGCATTAGCATAATGCCAAAAAAATGCTCAAGCTGAACTCCAAATTAAATACATCAGAATCTCTGGTACAGAAGCCCTGGCATCAGAGTTTTTAGTGCTCTCCAGGTAATTCCTCCTGTGTGGCCAAGGTTTTATACCACCCATAGAACTCAACTATGTAATAACAAATATTCATAAAGTTATTAGAAATAGCTTAATTGTGAAAACAAAGAGTAAGAGGATTTAATTGTGCACCTTGTATTTAGCTTCCAATATTTGATGGGGAAGGCCCCAATATCTACTTATTTAACAAGCATTAACCAGATCCTTTCATATGTACCACAGCAGAGGAAACACAGTAGTCCTTTCCTTGATGTGTAGTGTTCAGTAAGAGACACAGAACATGTACATCTGTATCTAGAACATAAGAACACATTACACATTCAGACTCTCAGACTCTTCCATGAGCTGAGATTAGGAAGATTTCTGATTTCAGGAAAGTAAAAATAAAAAGAAACAAGCTAACACTGCATCCCAACCCTCAACTCCTTTATGGCTCCATACAACTCCACTAACTCCTGCATCTTTGCATGAAGTCAAGATAATAATCACAGGGAGGAATAATCTTTTGCAAGACTCTCTATTTTTTGTAGCCCTCTTTTTATCTAATGACAAGTTCAGCAGCAACTGTACAATGCAGATGTGCTTCTGAAACCCCATGACAATCTCACTCCTACTAGGATATGATGCTTAATGTAATGAGGAAGGCTTCTGTATAAAGCTGTTAGTGACCATACTATTATTTAAGAGCAGAAATGAGTGCCAGCAAAGATGAGAAGACTGAATTGCTCATAAACTACATCATTCATTTTAAAAGGAATCAAATGTACAAAAGGGCCAATTGAGGAACACAAGCCCTGAGTGTGGATCACTTTACATGACTATAGACCTCCCTTCAGCTGACTACCATAATGCCAAAAGAAATCAATTAACTGGGAACTGAGATCATCTCATTTTTCTACAGCTTTGAAGGGCTTTGGTTGTGTGTTAACTTCCTGTTTGGTCTGTGTCTCTAGATTCTAAAGTCCTCTGGATTTTTGCTGGGGATACTAGGATAGGTGAAGGAATCCCCAAGGGACACGTTAAAAGTCATTTTGAGGTGGGTCATTCATGGTCTGTTAAATGGGAAAAATTCAGATGTGAGAGCTTAAAAGAGAGTACATTTGGCCTGTATCTTAAATAATAAATATGAATTCCAGTGTCACATGGAGAAAGTCTTAAGATTGAAGGCACAGTATAAGCAAAGACAAGTAGAAGGAAATTAGAGGACAAATTTAAAAACTGAGGAATTGTCCATTCGTGCTGTTATAGCTTAACACAGTGACATTAAAAAAAATGAAAGCTACAGAAAAAAGTTTTGTTTTATCTTGCTCAATGCTGAGGATGTTTGAATTACTCTCTGTACATATTACAATATTTTTGAGAGGGTCAAAGAGGTAATCTAGCCCAAATCTATAATCTTATGGATAAAAATAAGGCCAAAACAAATAATAAAGGAAAGAAAGAAATGTGGAGAACACAATAGAACTGGAGACAAAAGACAGATGTCCTGAGTTTTTTCATTGAAATATTCCAATCTTACAAAACATATTCAACGTTTAAATCCCATCTATTTCTATGTCAGGCCACAGAAGCATGTTAAAAATAAATACGTATCTCTTTGAAAATAATTTTTAAATAGTCATTTTAAATGAACATTATCACTGGAAAATGTTACAATATCTTAATTTCTAGCAATAACAAATGACAATAGCAACTCAACTCACATAACTTAGAGAAGTGATTTCAGGTCAACCATTACCACACATTTTGGAAGCAATTCACTCGCAGCATTACTGGGCTCTCTATGGGGAATGCAATCACTTCTATTTTTCCTAGTGGATGCATTTCCGCATTGACAATAATTTGCACATTTGAATTGCACTAAAGACCATTATCAGACTCAAAAGAGTAAAGTAAAAAGAAAAAAAGAGTATACAATGACCACTTCATTTTCATTGCCAGTTATGCATCCTCTTTTTCAATTTACCTACTACTATTTTGTTGTTGTTGTTGTTTCCAGATTGCTATCTCTCAGAAAAAAAGTGAACATATCGTTTTTAAAAATCATAGTTCCAAAACAAAATATATTACAGGATACACCCATACTGGAAATACATACTATTGTTAAAGATATATTTTTAGTGTGTATTCAAATCCAAAAGGTAGTTCAGGCAACATTTATTTGACTTCCATGGAACATGAATATAGAATTTATGGGTTAGATCCAAATGATAACTTTTTGAAAGTTGTAGTTGAACCAAATGTCTGAGAGAGTGTAGAAATGCCTCTGTTATTCAGCTGCACACTCATCTCTCCAGGATGATTTGTATACAATCTTGTCTGGTAGAAGATAAGAGCTCTATTTCTCAGAGTCTCTCTCAAAATGCAATTAGAATAATAGATGTTTCAATATTTTCATGAACTCCCACTTCCCTCATTTTCTTTGGCTGGAACTAAAAGACTTTATAGATGAAAGATGCTGAGATTGCTATCAAGAATTAATAGCTCAATATTATTTTTAAACAATCTATGTAAAAACTAAAGGATTTTAGTGTCATATGAAAATAACACTGAGGATCTCTGTGTGGAAGGATTAGTTAACAATTATCTGTGTGACAATTTCTGCACTGAATTAGGATACACAGTGTACTGCTAACGACATGAAGGTGAATTAATGCTTCCTAGCTCTACACTTGAATTTAATATAGTAGTTACTAGGTTCATGAACATGCCTTTTATACACAGAAAAACAGAAAAGGAGAATAATAGCTATAAAATACAACCTTTGCTCTTTTGGAGAATGCTATATCCTTACTCATGAAAACAGCAAACATAGTCTTACTTTTTACTTTAACTCGAATTAAGCAGTGCAGCATTGGAGCTATACACTGCAAGGCTGAGGCCTGGGAACATAAAGAAATGTAAATTACATTCCGTGTGCTAAAGAAACTCAAAACTAATTGAAGTTTACCAACAATTAGAATTAGATGTGATATTAAAATTGTAGCTAATACTCCAGAACCTGAAGTTGGAAAGAAGTGGTTTTAAATCCTGCCTCTTTTATTTCAGTGGTATATACATGTTCAGTCCAATGTATGTTAACTCTAATACAAATGAGTTACAAGGCCTTCATCTGTAGCATAGTTAACACATATTGACTCTTTCTCCATTAAGTATCACACGTTCTTCCAAGGACCTCCTGTGTATTAATCATTCAGTTCTCACAGTAACCCTTTCATCACTCTGATTTTGTGGCTGATGAATCTGAGGCATTTGAAGTTTGCGTAACTCATCCCAGGTATGAGAACTGGGAGGTGGCAGAGTTGACATTCAAACAAAAGCAGCTTACCTATTAGCAATAGTACCTGCCTCCTAGGTGAGGACAAACAAGGATAAGATGGGAACACTGAAGTGCTTAGCACAGAGCTTGGCACAAAATAAATGCTGTAAATTTGACCTATATTTATCAATATTATCACTGTCATTGCTGTTGTTGATGTTACCATGATTATTACTAATACTCTTGTATGCAAAAGAAAAGTAAAAGGAATAGATTATATATTAACAATACAACTGGCTTGACTAAGTAAAGCTGAATACATTTTTCATATTAAGTAGACTGAGAGTAATTTCTAGTAACTATAGCAAATACAAACTAGTGAATATTTCAAAGAAGTTTTTCTTTTTAAAAAATTGTTTTTTCCTTCAATCCTACTGCATCTCTCTGTTCGGAGGCATTTTTCTCCTATTAGCACTTTCATAGAGAAAAACAAAGTGGCTCAGAGCAGGTAAGGAGTGAATAAAGTGATTAAGGTACTTAGTTAGCAAACCCAGAGATGTGAAAGGGCTTTCTGATACTTAGTAGCTTTTAGAAAGACTGAGTATAAATGGTAAATATTCATGCTATGTAAAACTATTCAGTGAATTCAGTAAAGGAAGAGTCATAACACCTCTCCCAAATTCAACATTGGTAATTTTGCATCATTTAGATTAAAAAATTGCTTGTTTTAATTTATATTTTAATTTCTTAATTTGGTAAGTGTTATTTAGAAATAGAAAGAAGGCAGTGGTGTCTATTTCAACTTTAACCATAACTTGAGTGTGGTCAAGACGCTCAGTCTTCCTGAAGAGCAGTTGTTCCATCTATAAAATATAGAAATTCTCTCCCCGAAATATAGTAGTATAAATTTTAATTAAATAATACCAGATAAATATCATGAGATCCATAAATGAAAGATGTTTCAGAGAGTCAATAATTATTTTTTTATTATTATGCCCATCCTGGAAGACCTAAGAGGGTTGATTTCTTCCTGTTAATAATTCTCTTTCTTTCTGAATAATTGTAGGATCAAACATGCTGGCACCACAGGGAAATGTTCCAACCAGCTGGGAACACTGCTTGACTCTTATATCTTTTCTTTCTTTAGTCTTTAAGTTTCAGTCTACACATTTCCTGCTGTTTTGGTCCGTGGTTTAGCAAGAAGAATTAAGGATTTTCATTTTCTCTCTCTCTTTTTAATTAGCACCCTATTTCACATGTTATCATAAATAATTTTTTAACAGAGACATTGCAATATTTATAAAATTTGCTAATAACAGAATGACAATGTAAGCATCAGTTTTAAGGTGTGAGCTTTTTAAATGTGTGGGATCCTGAGCAAATTGGAGGAAAGAGAAG
Organism: Sapajus apella; assembly: GCF_009761245.1. Lineage (NCBI taxonomy): Eukaryota > Metazoa > Chordata > Mammalia > Primates > Cebidae > Sapajus > Sapajus apella. Next base: position 7,838,691 of record NW_022436943.1, on the reverse strand, counting down.
GGCTGTGTGATCCAGGTGTGCTGGTATAGATGGCTCCTAGTGGTGAGTCTAGGACATCAATTTCTTCTATGCTGGCTTGGGAGCCAAATTCTGATTTTAACTTTCTTCTTGACAATAAGATTTCCCTGAATATTTAGATGTTACATCACTGAATGGATTTTAAACTAATATTTCTCTTTAAGATATTTATATGTTTAAGAGAGGTATAGCAAAAGAACCAAATAAAAAGTAGAAGTTTCAAGCAATGCTATTTATCAGACAAATCTGAATTTAAGATTTGAAAAAAACTACTATATTGATTTTTTTGATAAATTTTAAAGACAGATAAATTTTAGTTATCTCTGTTGATTCCGGTATTCAGTGTTACTTATGCTCAAAACAATCTTTCTCTCTCTTTCACCCCCATCACACACATTCTCCACGCCCACCCTTCACCTCCACTTCCACACACTTTTATTCAGCACACACCTAGAATCCTAAATTTCTCTCCATTACTGAAATGCAAAAGAGAAAACACACCTTTCTTCCAAACCCAGCGCACCACTGTTAAAAAAAAATGCTCTGCAGACCTACATTTAAAGTCTGCTACTACCAAAGCAGTTTATAATTTCCAAGCTCCAATGCAAAAGGACAAATATTAATATAAAGACAAGATTTTCTTGTGAAGAAAAGAACAAAAAGAACAAAGTGATTTTAATAGACCACAAAAAGAACGTTAGTTAGAGCAAATTTGAATCCCTCCTAGCAAGTTTATTGAGCACTTTCACAAGTGAATTATGCATTCAGAGAATCACAGATACTGGAAATGTCATCACAGAGATTTAAGATTGTGATCTGATGAGCCAAGTCTTTGCCCTACCCAAATTTCTATCATAGTGTTGTCTTCTGGAAAGTTTGCAAGAACTGAATGCATATGCTTGACCAAAGAACACAAGATACCTCCCATAATAAGCCATATGCAACATCATCATGGCTGTATGCCATGATTCTATTTTTATACCCTTGAACATTTGTTTTTTGATCTCTTGTGAAACCTGAACATTTTCCCCTGCCTTAATTTTCATTTGGGTACACTCTTCCTCACTTGAATTTCTCTGCACTTTTCTGATGCACAGAGCCGGAGAATGCCAATCAAAACATGGCAATAATCCCTCAGATAGCAAGAAACTGTGGCAAGACTTCAGGAACTATCATCAGAAAATTGTTAAAAAATAAAAATTAAAAAAAGAGATAGAGAGTCTTCTGCCAAGACTACTGTGGCTTCCCTTGGTTGGAAGGACATCTCATCTGTGACTACAGTGACAATATAATTTTTAACCCTAGGTACCATCTTAGACCAACCCTACCTGCCATTCTCACTGTTGAAGTACTAATTCTCTCCAGTGTTAGAGGTAATATAAGGAACATATTTGAAATGGTTTCTAATTATATGATTTAACTTATTAGCAGAAACCATCCAAAGAATTTATGAGCATAACTATGACTCATGCTTTATTAAAAGAATCTGTGAGTTGGCTATATAATAAACATAATTATATATCATGTAATATTTTCACATTATATTATATACAATTATATAACATTTATTTTGTTATACACAAATATATATACTTCAAGGATATTTTTAAAAGATCAAGAAAATTATAAAAATTTGCAAAGAAAAATATATTTTTAAAGACCATCCCAAGCCACAAATAAAATGAGATCTATATTACCAAAAGACTAACTTGAGTATATACATTAAATATACATTAAATCAGCACATTTTATAGTCATCTTATGCTAATAAAAATAAATCGTTTAAATAACTATTGAGATTAACAGAATTATTATCTACTTAGAAGTCTGAGATCTTCATTTTGTAATTTTACTTAACTCCCCATGTGCTCTGAGACATGGAAAGAAGTTGTTTTCTCATCACTTCACATTTTAATACTGGCATAATAAAGTTGTCCAGTGAATTTATAGATAGCAGACAATGTTAAGTAGACAATGTCAACATTGTCTATCTATCTATAAATAAGTAAACAATGTCATAAGAATTAGGTGACAAAGGTTGGGCTAAACTTTCTGCAATCTAGATTCAGCTTAGTGTATTTCAGTCACTCAAGTAAAAGAAAGACAATGTGAAAAACAGAAATTGTGGAACGAAGACATGCATTACAAAATAACATGCACAGGTCATAGCAATAGTGTTAGTAAAATTCAAAGAAGGATGACACTTTTCAGATTAGCTGTCATAAAATGGCTTGAGAAACACAGCAATTGCACTGGCTACAGTAACAGGCATAGAAGAAGTAAGAATGCTCCATGAGGCAGGAACTATCTTGTTCATCACTGTGTCCCCAGTGCCTAGGAAAGTGGTGCTTTAACTTATTGAATTAATATACAAAAATATTCACATCAAATCCAGGCAACCTTTCTTGTTTCAAAATTGTGAAGTTTTCCCATGGTTGTGTAAGATGTTAAATTTGAGGAAATTGGGTAAAGGACACACAGGAACTCCCTGTATTATCTTTGCAATCCTACTGTAAATCAATAACTGTTTCAAAATAAAAAGTATTTATAAAAAGTTTTGCTATGGAGAATTAACAAATGGGATAGAATAGTAAGAGGAGAAGGACCACCTGCCTTGGCCCCTTCTCTGATGCTTTTGTAATGGTGGCAGCATCTTTTCAAGGAAATCCCAGAAACAGCCCAAAGGAGTAATAGGAAATGAAGATAAGCAATGGCACACAAACTACGTATATTCATCCTGTGAGGATCTTTAGAATATGAGGAGAAAGATCTAATTTTTGCAATTAAATAGGACAATGGATTAAACTACTCTTATTATTTATTAATATGTTTGGATATTAATGTAAAAATGGCTCTGAAAGGCTGAGAAAAGAGATGTACTTAGGTTAGATCAGCATTTGTAAGTTTAACTCTACTCAATAGAGATAGTATGCAACTTATGGCATTACTCAGTGTAGGGAGAGGGGCTTTATTAAGAAAGAAAAAAAAGGAAGAAGGAATATGGAAAAGGGGGCAGGGAGGATGGAAGAAAGAAAGGAAGGATGGAAGGAAAGGGAAAGCAAAACACAATGACAGAAGTTCCACGGAATTCTCCTTAATAAAGGATATACTCAGTCCTTCTATCAAAACCTAAGAAAAAAGGAAAGCTGTCCATATAAAAGCCCTCAGGATATAGGCCATTAATACAAAGACTTTAATTTAAATTTGGAAAATAATATTCTAAAACAGTCATTTTTAAAGAATTTAAAAATGTATATCGCTTTACAAGTGTGATTTGTGGGGCTGGGGAGGGAGCATTGTTTATTGTTTGGAACGGGCTGAGTTAACATGGCTACAATACCACTGGAGAAGCTTGTTAGACCATGTACTTAGGGCATTGAACTCTGAGCACTTTATTTTTAAATAATATTTCACATGCATAGAACTAATTCAAGATTTGGATTTATATGTTTTGTTCACTAAAAGGGTCATTCTCCAGAGTGGTAAAGTGTCTTTTCTTTCAAAACCAAAGGGTAAAATAAACAACTAAACAAAAAGCTGTGATGTCACTTTTTGGCACATTATAGTCTGTGCTTGTCATCAAATCAATTGATCCTTTCTTGATGAATGAAATCCCTCTAGGCCTTGATTATTGTGACATTTAGAAAGCCAGTCCTCCAAGTCAATTTACTTCGGTAGATATGAGTTTAGCCTTCATACTTTATCAGTTCCCCAATTTGTCTAACATTGTTATTGTCTGTGTTTTAATTTTATCATATTCTCAGGCTGTTTAATATATATAACAAATATGTTGTGCATGTGTGTATGTTACACAGTTCTTTTCACTTTATCCTTATTATATCCAGGGTTGGAGTATTTTTGTTGGTAACTATTTCATATAAAGCAACACTTACTGTCATTGTTGAAACCTCTTAGGCTTCAGTGATAATACAGAATCTTAATCGTTGCATAAAAATATACCTGTGTCCCTTACAGAGAATAGAGAAGGTTGCCTAACAATGCAGAGTCACCCAAAATAAGAAAGGCTTGGTGGCCAAGAATAAAAACAAGACAAACCAACAGAACAAGAAAAAGATACCTAACAAACAAAAATGTCCACCATGTTCAGGACAGTCAATATTAAGAAAATATGAGGAAGGCACAGAGGATAATAGAACTACTTCACTGTAGAACTGCCTTCCCTGAAAAGGAAGAGTTCTCAACTTATTCTTCCATGATGCGTTTCTATACTCTGCTGCTATCCACCCTGCCATCTTATTCTTTATTCTCCAAATCACAGGTGATATTTTTTGGCAGGGGTGGACATTGACTATTCCATATATAAGGGATGTCAATCATTGTTGGCAAGATGGAGACCAAAGAGAAAGTGGTACCTCCAAAAAACTACTGATACTCTGTACTAGTTATATTGCACTGTGTAACAAATTACTCCCAAAGCTTAATAGCTTATAATGATAAACATGAATATATTTTCACAATGGCTATGATTCACCAATCAGGGCCTGACTTAGCTGATGCCTCTGGCTCAGGGCCTCCCACGAGGCTGCAATCCAGCTGTTGGCCAGAGCTGTAGTCATTTCAAGGCTTGACTAGGGGATGATCCACTCCCAAGCTCACTCACGCGGCTGTTGGCTGATTGATCCTCCTTGCTGCTTGTTGGATTGAAGGCTTCAGTTCAATGCTGACTATTGACCTTACTACATAAGCATCTAAGCATCTCCATAGGGCAGCTTCCAGCATGACAGGTGGTTTCATCAAAGCAAGGGAGAAGGAGGCACACACAAGCAAGACACAATCCCAGTCTTTTATAACTAATTTTCAGAAGTGATGTCGTATCTCTTTTATCACATTCTGTTCCTTAGAAACAAATCACTGGGTCCAGCCCACAAGAGTATTAGAATACAAGGAGGTGTGCAAGTGGGTTAATACCAGGAAGCAGGATCATTGGAGTTCATTTTAGAACTAGCCTATAATATACCACAAGTGTGCCCCCCAGAAGAAGCAAGGCTGGAACAGCTGATACGTAATTACTATTTAGAAGGAAGCTACAATAATTTACTGTTTTAAGCACTATAGCAAGAGCTACATCATTTGCTTGACATTTGAGGCTCTCATATTGTGGTTTCATTTTCCCTAATCAATCTCATTTAGCACTATTCCCTCATATCTGCCACAGTCAGACGACCACGTGGAATGTTCTCTCTATACTGCGTCTCTGCCTCTGAGAAGTAGCCTGTTTTCTCCTTGAAGCATCTTCTGATTTCTAACTATGGTAGCATGCTCTTTTTTTTCTTTTTACACTGTGACATGGTTGGTAGTACTTAATGTAACTTCTAGTTTAAAATAGGAACATCAGTTTGGTAGTCGCATTTTTAAAATTAGTCCATAAAGGCAGTTCTTAAGAGCAGAGTCCTAGTTTTATGTTTCTACCTGTTATCTGAAAACAGTTTTTGGCAAAGTTGGCATTTAATAAATGCTTGACTGGTGTATATGTTTTCCTCTGGCTGCCACAACAAATTATCACAAACTTGATGGCTTAAAACAGCACACTTACTCTCTAACAGTTCTGGATATCAGAAGTCTGAAATAAATTGTACTAAGTCACAATCAAGGTGCTGATAGGGCTGCATTCCCTCTGGAAGCTTTAAGGAAGAATTCCTTTCTCTATCTTTTCCACTTTCAGAACTACATTCACTGCATTCGAAGTTAGCAGCATGGCATCTTGCTTCAGTGGTCATATTGCCTTCTGTGTCAAGTCTCCTTCTGCCTCCCTCTTCCTAAGACGTTTGTGATTCCTTTTAGGGTTTATCAATATAATCCAAGATAATGTTCTTAAGATCCTTAATCACAACTACAATATCCCATATAGGGAAACATTCACAGGTTTTGAGGATTAGGGGCTGGATATCTTTAGGAGGCTATTGTATATCTTACTATGACTAAAAATGATGGTGGTAAAGGAAGGAGGCTTTTTTTGGACAATGAAGATCTCTGAATTCTCTCCCCAGTTTTATTTTATTGCATTTAGGACTATTCTCCCAATATGAGTATAATTTTATCAAGGTAGCTAAACTGTAAGTAAAGAAGACATCTACTGGTAAAAAGAAAAAATAGGAGCAATTAACTTCATTGACTATCACAGAATCAAAAATACCCAGCAGCAAATGGCAAACTCACTTCTTTATCACACTGAGTCTGGTACCACCCCTCCTACTCATTCCTCGATATTTCTCTCATGGATCAGCGCTAGTTCATTGTAACTGTCATCATGACTATGTCCATATCTGACATTTGACATCAAGGATTCATACCAAGAAGATAATGGAAAGTTATAATACGTCAGAGGCCCAAAAGATAGCAGTATCTTATCATGTTGGATGAACAATCAGATGTTTTAGTTACACATAGACCACAGTACTCCAGAGGAAGCTCTAATCATTTCAAAGTCCTCAAGTCAGTATCTTAAACTCCTAGCATCATAAGGAGTTATCAAATATTCCCAGAAAATATATTTTCATATCTCTTTAATAAGTTATGTTAGAATACTACTTATTTTTAAATTTTTAGTTCAGATACTTCCAAAGATCATTCCAGATCTATCTAATGGAGAAAATGTCTGGCCTTTCCATTTTGTTTATTCTCCATTGACATCTCAGCAAGGATATCTAAGCCAATCTTCTGATTTCCATTTCTCAATATACAAATAATATAAGCAACCCACATGGATATATATTTTAGGAATAAATTGTTAAAATTACAGGATTTACAAAATTAAAATACCTTCTCTTTCAATGAAGATAATGCCTTCAAGGCTCATTTGTTAACTGACTTACCATAATTAAAACACTGTCATCCTGTTGCTCCACATATCTACTATGTTGGGATGGGTGGTCTCCAGGGCCTTCCTGCTGTAAAGTCTCACTCAGATCTCCCAAGAGCATAGAATCAGGCAGGGGCTAGAACTATGAGCCCAAACTGTACTCCCAAATTCTTTCCTAAAGACTTGAAAGCTCTAATTCTCCAATAAAATTATTTTAGAGAAGTGCCCAGGGTGGGGGTAGGGCAGGGCAGGAATAAACAGCCATCCAAACACCAGAGAATGGCAGGATTTCGTCCAGGTCTTCCCATTTCCTACCATAAAGCACCAGAAAACTATCCTTGATGCAATCAATAAAAGATTTGAGAACATTTCTATGAATGGAATAAAGTGATGTCACCTAAAATGTATCACTCTATATTTGCATATCTCTATATGTTTCATACTCACTAAACCTTAAATGAAGAACATCAGCATTCCAGTGTCCAGGACCCGCCAATCAAGTCCACAACCAATTGGATAGAGAGTTGTTATTAAGGGAAGGGACTTTAAGACATAGAATTCTGGGGTGGGGTGGGAGACCACTGTATACAAGCAGACTGTTTACTCAAAACACAAAGAGACAATGTTACTGAAAGAAGTGTAAAGGCCAGGGTGTGTATGAGAGGCAAAATGTTGGAATAGCGCCATTTTTCAGAATGCAAAAGGGAACATGTATCCTGAGGCCAGAAAGACTGAGAGGTTTGGAAGTGTGGTGAGAGATGGGTTAGGGAAGGTGGTTTGGGTGAAATTCATAAGCATTCTGATAACTTCTATCCCACAGACTATGATATTGCCATCTTAGTTTTCCTTTGTTGTGTATACCCGGAAGTAGATGTTGTTATTATATCAGTTATTCTTTTGTTGATATTTATCATATGTAAGATTATGTGTTTATATTCAGACACATATTTTAAAGCATTTTTGTTCACTCTATTAACTTATTCCTTACCTTTTTATTTCATTTCCTTCTTCTTAAAGTTCATTCCTCAATAAATCTTTTATTAAGGTGTATTGATAGTAATAGTCTTTGCATGTATGAAATGTCTTTACTTTTTTCTCACTATTAAATGATAATGTGCTAAGTATATAATTCGAAGTATATCGGTTATAATCATTCTCTCTGTGTATTTGGATGGTGTTCCATTGTCTTCTGACATGTATTACTGTAATAAGAAATCTGCTGTGCAAATAACTGTCATTCCCTTGCAAAGTAGCATATTATTTCTTTCATAAATGCTTCTCAGTCTCTTTTTGGGATTCTACAATTTCTCTATAATATGAGCACTTACTCAGTATTTATGGTGTTCAGAATTTGTATACTCTTTGGAACTGAGGATTCATATTTTTAATAGTTTCCAAAATTTCTTAGTCATTATCTCTTCTAACATTTTCTTACAATTCTCTTCACTGTCTCTGAAATTCTCAATCAAACTTTCTATGCTTAACCTGTTTTTTATACTTTCTATATTTATATGTCTTTGTGTGGTGCTTCTCTCACTCAGGTTATCTAATATTTTTAGTTTTTGTTGTTGTTGTTTGTTTTTAAGTTTGGATTGTGAACTCTGTTTCTTAAAGTAATGAGGTGTTGCTCCAGAAAGATATTGCATTTGTTCTGTAAGATGCTCTAGAATTATCATTGTCTAGAATCAACTTTTATTTTGATATATCAGCTTGGAAAATATATGACCTTGTAGCTAGCACAAAGTTTAAAAATTCTTAAAGTGGACTTTCATTTTTCTGTCCGGGGCCTAGACAAGAAAGACCAGGATCTTTTTCATCTCTGTGTTATAGATAGATTCTTTCTGGTTTTTCTTTCCTTGGCCCGTTTAGTGTCCAAGTTTTAAGTCCAGGGATCTATTCCAACTTTCTGCTTTGCATGGGCCTAAGGCCTGCTCATCCAATCATTCTATCTTAGTCAACTTAGAGTGCTATAACAGAATGCCATGGCTTAGACAAAAAAACATTTATTTCTCACAGTTAAGGAGGCTTGGAAGTCTAATATCAAGTGCAGCAGACCTGGCATCTGGTGAGGATTAGCCTCCTGGTTTTCAGACAGCGATCTTCTCATTATATCCTCACATGGAGGGGAACATAGAAAGAAGCAAGTGCTTGTGTCTCTTCTTAGAAGGGTACTAATTCTATTCACAGAGGCTTTACCCTCATGACCTGATTACCTCCCAGACTTCATCTCTTAATATAACCGCATTTGAGTTTAGGGTTTCAACATATGAATTTTGGGGGGATGCAAACATTTAGCCCACAACAATTCCCATGAGGACTAAAATCCATCCCTGTAGATTCCTCTAACTGACACCAGCATTAACAGCCCTGACTGCTGTAGCCCAGCAGCAACAGCTCAACTCTGGCTTCCAGATCACTCTTTGCACATTAATCCCTGGGGATTTCTCTTTTGCTTTCTTTTTAAAGAGGTATTTGTTATATTTATTTAACATCTCTACCTTTCTAATTGCTTGCATCAGGAGTGGTTTCAGATTATAATTGACCAAAACTTTAGCCATTTTATATTACTGGTAACTAAATCTTTCTTTCTGTTTTTCTGCTTTTACTGCTGTCATAACTTCCAGAATGTTCCCATGTAGTTAGTATCCAAATGTCCCAAAAGGAAAAAGGTTATTCTGTTGTACCCTATTCAATACAGAATACTCTCTGGTGCAGGGTTCATGTCAGGCCACCTCATAACTTTCTGACCTTCCATGGATGTGTGATTTTCATCTGAAGCCTTTGGCTAAAGTAGAGATTTCTGGCCCAGGCTGTTATAGGCAGGGTAGCCACATCTCACGACATAAAGAATGGTGCACTATGGACAAGCAATCACTTTTGGATAACTCTGCTAGAAAGGATGCTGGGACGCAACACACACTGAGACTATATAGAGTAGAATTTCCACTATAGCTTAGTGCTTAATTAATTGATGCTCTTTAATTATTCAGTGTGTATTTTTCTTATCTCACTAAGCAAGTTTTTATCAGGAATTATGTCTTATCTAAACACTGTTAAATTTATTGTCGATATTTAATAAACACATTTTGATGGACTGATCTAAATAGCTGAGCAAATAGGTAGGGGGAATACCAGTAAGTGTAATGAGTTCAAAACAAATTAAAATGAGCTACGTAAGCACATAGAGCAGACAGAAGTTGAGGTTGAGATATTTAGGCAAAAGATTAAAAAACTACAAGAAGGTGAAAGGAAGATGAAAAGAAAAATACCAAAATGTATTGAAAAAATTGGGTTTTGTGCTAAATACAATAAGAAGAAAAAAATTCCAATTAACTGCCTGAAAGAGATTACAGAAAATGATCACATAAAAATTTACTACAGAAAGAAAGAATGTGTTAAATAAATTGCTGGAAGAAGGAGGAACACATATAATCCACGTAACCCAAAATTGCAGCAAGTTCTAAGCAAAATATTTTGAAGAGAAAAATAACTAGATCTAAAATAACTTTTGTGAAGGTTTTATCTGGACGAAATAAATGACCTTTATAAATGAAGTAAAGAACCTCTCAATTTAATTTTCTAGACAGCTAGAAAAATGTCTTTATAAAACCATTCTGTGTAAAATCCAATAATAGATTAGTATGTACTGATGATAATAAAGAGTTTGTGACTAACTTTTATTAAGTCCCAGACTAAAAGTTCAAAGTATTCCCCACTTAAGCAAGAAAAACACTAAGTTTTCAAATCTGCGAGCACAGGCTCATCAATTTTAGCAACTTACATTATTAACAACATTTCGTTTGGTTACACTTGCTAATTTTGCACTTACTTTTCCAGATGGTTTAGAATATTTATATCACAAAAGTTTTTCTCCTAATAACAATATGGGCTTGTTATTATTTTGTTATAGTTTTTGTGAAAAAAGTAAAGAATTTAAATGGAAGAAATTTCAGAGTAAAGGCAAACTTTAAGACCAGCTTGGGGGGAAAAAAAGAAGTTTAATGCAATGAGTTTCTTAAGAAGGATGTTCTCAATGAGTCTCCTAGTGTAAATATGGTTTGATGTCACCTAAGTAATAAAATTCAATTTGCTTTTGTGCGTTAGTACAGAATTGGGAGGATTGGAAAACTTCCCAGACTTGCTAGGCTGGATATGAATTCTCACCTCCCCCAAACTTCTGTGTTTAACAAGTGCCTTTCCCAATTATAGCTGCATTCTGACAGTAACTAACCATTGCCCTGAGTGACAGGCAGAGAACGCCAAGAGCCTTGAAGCTAAAAGGCATAAGTGAATGTGATTTCCAATCACATAGTCAGCCAAAGAGGAGTCCTCATAGGTTCATTCTAATGTTTTCTACATCAGTGGCCAATAGATGTGTGCAATTTGCACAGATGCATTATCAGGCATAGTATATACATTATAAGGACACAGTAGCTATGAGGTGATGGCAATTTTAGTGGCCTAATTTATTTCATTGTTACATCCAAATAGCAACTAAAAATCTAAGAGTAATAAATAATCTACTTAATTAATAGAGTGGCATGTTTCTCCATAATAGGTGAAAATTTGTAATTATTTAAAAAAAAAACTCTCCTTCCATTTTATTGACACTTTTCTTTAATAATGACATTTCCAGGCAGTTAGTCTTTCTAAACATTTTTTTTCTTTAAGCGTAAAGAAGCTGAAGATTTTGAGTGTTAACTTTTACACTTCAGGAAATGTTGTTATTTACAAGTGAGAAATTTGGAAAAGCCAAATTACTGTACATTCCCAAACAGAAAAGTCCACAAAAAAAATGTTAAAACAAAAAGTACACTCAACTTCACTCCATCCTGAGTCTCTGCCTTTAAACATTAAAAAGCTGTGATTTTTCCATCACACACATACACACACACATGCGCATGCACACACATGCGCACACACAAATCACCATTAATGAACACCACCTAATCATCTGATCTATGAACTTATTGAGCTGCTAATAGATTTTGGAAATATAATTGCATTTTCCACTTTCTGATGTATGAGTGTGACCTTTACAATCATTTCTATATCAAATTCTTTAATATCAGTTATTCATTTTTAATCACTCAAATATTTAAAGAAACTGCAGAAAACCAATCTAAATGAATCATTTTTCCATTTTCAATGCTTTTTAAATTTAATTCTGAGATAATTATATCCTCATTGAAGCTTTTTTTAAATCATGATTCTCCATTCACTGACCTATGATGTTAAAAGCCAACAAGAGGGGACTGTTCTAAACTAGGTCTGCCCAAAATGTGCTCTGTGGAACATTAGCTCCACAAGATGGTATTAGATGTTCTAAATTCAAATATGTTTCAGAAAAGCTGTACATAATAATGCTGCACAGGCTCCTTTACTCTGTCACTCTTCAGAACTCTTATTATTATATGTGTTCATTGTGAATATCCAAGAGACAAATCCTTTATATGATGTTTTCCAAAGACATTGGTCACAGAACTTCTTTATTCATTAGGCATTTTAAGGGATTACGACATATATATATGTGTGTGTGTGTATATATATATATCTCCATTAGTTATATATATAAATATATATATCCATTAGTTGCCAGTAATTTTGTAAGTAACAGATTACTAGAACTAACTATAACTGGGTATGGACCTGTATGATAGGAATAACAGTAACTGACCACCAGAGTCAGAATCATAAGTCACTTAGGGATACAGTGTGTGGGAAAATGGAGGGGTTCTCTTCTTTCCATTTTAGCACAGGCACTTTATCAAAGAGGATATGCAAATAGCAAATAAACATTAAAAAGTACAGAAAAGAAATAACCATCAGGAGTAGACTTAATAAATAAATTATGGTATATTTAACTAATGAAATACTATAAAGCAATAAAAATGAAACAACTGCAGCTTCATGAAACAATATGAATAAACCTCAAAAACTTAATATTGAGTAAAAAATATAGAAATATATATTTATAATTTTATTTATGGAAAATTCGCAAATGAAAAAAATTAACTTCTTTTTCCCCTAACAGATACCTGCTTTGGTGTCAAAACCATAAAGGCAAAAAATGAATACATGAAAGGCAGGATTGTGGTTCCCTGTGGTGAAGGGAAAAGGATGGCTTGGTGTTGAGGAAAATCCACCTCAGGTGTGTGGGAGAAGGTCGGGGTGCTGGAATGCCCTATTTTTTTACTGGATTTAGCTAATAGATGTTTGCCTTAATATAAATCTTAGAGTTATACATTTGTGTTTTGTACTTTTTTCCAAGTGCAAAGGAAGAAGTTATTTGAGATTGTTGTAAGGTCAGCAAGTTCAAAACTTAGATCCAAAGCTACTTTTTCACAAAACCACTTTTGGAAAATCTGTGATCTCTCTATCCATGATCACGGTGTGGCAATAGAGAATAAAGCACCATTGCATATGTTAATCTTTTACAGTCTTTAACGGTAAACATCTTTAACTTTACAATCTTTTAACTGTCTAATCTTAGTTACATTTCAGATCCCTTTGTAAAAGATTAACATATGCAAAGACATATAGGGAGCTGTAAACTATACAAAGAGAAATGGTTACTTTCCATCAACATCTTTTTTTATTTACCTACAGTTATTATTTTTCTGAGCACTAATACCTCAGCAGTCTCTACAGATAAGGATATTAAGTAGTCAACACAGTTTCCAAAGTGATCCCCTAAAAGGAAGGGTGGTCACAATGTTGGAAGGTTAATATTTGCCGTCACACTCTGTTACTCTACAAATAAAAAGTTATGAGAAACTATCAACCACTGGATAAAAAATAATAAAAATTAAAAGGCAAGACTAGAATAACACTTTAGGGTTTGCTGATTCAACAATGTCTAAGGGCAAATTTCCTCTGCCCCAGAAAACTACTCCTAACAATCACAGGGAAGCCTAGACTCTCCCCTGTGACTAAAATTACATTTCTTAATTCATCCTTCTTAAATACTATATTTAGATCATGTCTACTCACCATCTTGGATTCAAGAAATCAGAAGCATCTGAGTAATTTTCATAGAATCAAATAGCATGTCATGTATTGGGTGGAAGCCAGAATTAATGGCCTTTACTTTGAACTTAGGTAACCTTAACTTCCCATGAGGTTAAAGCAAATGGAAAATCTGGATGTAGACAATTTTTGGTGATCCAAGCTAATGTGCTGTTGCTATTTATTATAAAGGTGGTGATATTTTATTGAAAAATATTTTAAAACTATGTATCGAGTGCTTACAAAATTCTAGGTACTTACTGATCTCTTTGATTAAATTATCGGATCATGTCCCTGTAAGAACCCTGTGAAGTGTTTTATATCTCCATTTTAAAGGAGAAAAGTTTATCTAACTAAGCCATTAATATGGCAAAGTTCTAAGATGCTAGATATAAAGAAACATTCTTAGTTTAGCTTTCATGTAGCTAAAAGTGCTGGCACTATTTGCAACAAATCTATTATGTTGCTTCTCAAACTGTGATCCTCCAACTGCGATCCTTAGACCACTTGCCCTAGAATTATCTGAAGGAACTAGGAACTTGCAGACCCCAGGTTTCTGTCTCAGATATACTAAGCAGAAGCTCTAGAGGTGATACCTAAGAATCTGAATTTCTAACAATTTTCTGGATGATCATATGCAAGCTGAAATTTGATAACTATTACACCGCCATGCATTAAAGCAGCAATAAAATTGTTAAAGAGTAAAACTCTAAACAGGTGCTATAAAGAGGAGCTCTTCAATAGTACTTCAAGAAATCATCATAACCTCCTCTCACTGAAGCAGTGGAAGAGGGCTGTTTTGTTTTGCTTTGTTTTGTTTGTTCGTTTGAGATGGGGTCTCGCTCTGTCATTTCTGGCTGCAGTGCAGTAGAGCGATCATAGCTCACTGCAGCCTCTACCTCCCAGGCTCCAGTGACAAACAGCTGGGACTACAGGCATGTGCCACCAAGCCCTGACAATGTATTTTATATTTTTTATAGAGATGAGATCTCACTGTGTTTCACAGACTGGTCACAAACTGCTGGGCTCAAGGGATCCTCCCACCTCAGCCTCCCAAAGTGCTGGGATTACAGTCATGAGCCTCTGCACACAGCCTTGTTTTTAATAGCAGACTCAATCTAAAAGATTTTCTTCCATTCCAAAGCTTATTCCCATTGCTATGTCAGTGTTCAGAAGCAAATTCAGGAAACACAGAGATGGAGTTACTTCATTATTCAAAAAGAGACCAGAACTAGATTTTTAGAATGCATTGAAATAGAGTTGAGGAGACAATTTCCATTAATATACTTCCACTAGTACCTGAATTTTGAGCAAATATTGGCTACTCTTAGGTTAAAGTTAAAGACGTATGAAAACTACAAAGTTTTCATCAGCTGGCATGGGATATAGGCGATCACTGTGTTCAGGTAGTTCCCTTCAGCACACCTAGGCAAAATTTCCACCTTTTCCTAATGCTGAAGTGCAGCAATTCCAGAGCCACTAGACCCTTTGTATTTGCACTGTATAACATAATTATACTGAAGTTAAATGTTGACTATATGCAGCTCTTTTTCTAGTGAGAACTGTGGTGATCCACAATTCTTTCTTTACCTTTACAGTGGCTTTAAATGCCCATGGCGAGGATGAGTGAGCCCAGTTACATTCCAACTGACAGCTGTATCCCAGGTCTGGAGATTCAAGCAGGCAGATTAGATCATCAGAGTCCTGACAGGATGGTGTCCTCACCAGTATTATTTCTCCCTATACTATCCTCTTACCATGATGTCTCATTGGGCTATGATTCAATGTGAGAATAGAGTAAAAGTTCTTATTCAAATGTAATGAGGAGCTTTGTGGCTTGACTAGTTTCTATGCATTTCTTAAAATCCATATTATATTTGTAGTACACTTGATCCCCCAGTCCTCAGCCCCCTCAAATATAATAAAGCAGCTGTTATTAATCATAAAAACTATTGTGCTATTCTAGAATGAGATAGCAGTGATGATTGTACAACATTGGGAATGTGTTTAATGCCACTAAACTGTATACTTTAAAATGGTTAAATTGTAAATTTTGTGTTACACATATTTTAGTACAATAAAACATATTAATTATATTAATTTTAAAAATTGTGCAACATTCAGACATATAAAAGACAAATTGGAACCTGCCTCTGATGGCTTCTAATGCCTTCCAGCTTGACCTCTGCATGGTGGAAATCTTACTTAGGTATTCATCAGTGTTTTCTTGATTTATATCAGATAACATAAAACTGATATTTCTATGCATCGTGACAAGCAAATAAATGTCTGCATATATTTCTTTTTATTCATAAACTAAATATCCATTGAACCTTTGGTATAGAAAAAGCACTGTAGTACTCTAAAGGCAAACTACTTTAAAGGCAAAACACTGTACTCTATAGAGTCAAATGAGATCCCTGTGCCTGCCTGGGATTTACCATCTATACTATATAGACAGCATATGTATGTTTTATATATATATACACATATATATACACACACACACGTCATATATGTGACATATATATCATATATACATATATATGTGTGTGTGTGTGTTATATATATGCCAAGCATCATCCAGGTGGAAGGGGAATACAAAGTATAGTAAGATATAGTTCTCTGATTTTGGCTAGAGTCTGATGTAGGGAAATGAACATGAAATAGACTTCTACCATGTGGCCCATATCCTCACAGTGCAGAAACAAAGGCATCTGAACACACAGGCAGTAGAGGGCAAACCATAAATGAGGCTGCTTTCAAAACATCATGACCCATTTGGTGAAGTACATTTAGCATGAAAACATTCATTTCTTTATGTAAACCTGGACTTCATTCAGCATTTCCAGGCACTATTCCTCTTATATAGGACAGATTTATACAGACCCAGGAGAAATTCAAACATATTGCTTAGATTCAGTCACCAGATTATGGTTCTAACTAACCCAGTTAGCACAGCCACACATTCTGAACTGCTTATATCCAGAAATAAAACCCCAGGGATTAAGCTAATCCAGGACTTCTACACACCCAGCCATTGATAGGACTAGTTCTGTGAACTTAAATGCATTATTTCACTTTTCTGAACTCTAAAATGATGGTAATATATTACATGCCATTATGTCTATCATTGGTAAGTTTCTTTATTCTTCCATGTGGTCCAATACTTTATATATGAGAACTTAGAAAAATGCTTGATAAAGCTAAATGTTTCTTTAAGATTAACAATTATAAAAAAAACAGTACTGCTGCATCTGAAAACTTGAGTGCCAAGGGGTAAGTAGTGTCTAATAATTAATAAAAAGTGGTCATGAAGCATTTTGCAAATATAAAATGCCAGATAATTTATAAATATTTAAATAGTTATTAAATTTAATATGAATATTACATAGATACCATTTTGATTTCCTATGCCACTTTATTGCCTCAGAGTGCTTCACAGATATTAATTATGTTACTGTTGGTATTATTGCTGTTAATTGTATGGTTTCTTGAGGGGTACATTCCAGGTAAAGAGGAAAGTGGAAATAAGGGTGAATAATTAGTTTTACAATGTTATTACTGGAAGGCAATATTCTTTTCTGTTATAATGTATTTGAGGTTTAAGTCAATTAATTGCTTGGTTTGCAGGGTTCTGTTTCTCCTAAATCTGGTTTTGACATTGCTGTTTCTGTTTTTATTTGCTAGATTACAAGTTTCTTTGAGTCACGGGTCACTTTATTCATTTTTCCAATCCTCCAAAGTTTCTTGACTACTTGACTGCTTAAAAAAATACTTGCCAAACCTTGAAGAGCTAGAAAGCTAACACAGTGAACACTGACAGGTCTCAGCAGGTCCCACCTCACAGCCCAGCAATCCTTATACCCTTGCAAGCAGGCATAATGGGCCCATTTGAAAGATGGGAAAACTGAGGCTCAGGCAAACTAATGAGAGCACTAAATCTACCCACCTAGTGAGTGACGGACTCACCTCTGATGTTAAAATGCCTGTTTTCTCTCATTACTTAATACTACTGCCCTAGAAACTTAAAACAATTATTAAAAAGTTTGAGTTGTTTAGGACAGGAATTTGTGGGGAACCATTACATGTTTTAAAAGTCATTCTTAATTGAGGGTTAACAAAGGCATTCAAAACTTTATTGAATAGAAGAGAAAAAAGGAGTAAGAGAAAGCAGCAATGAAGTAAAAAGAGGGGAAAACAATAAATAGACCCAGGAAAGCAAAACACACACACACACACACACAGACACACACAGACACACACACACACACACACACACACACACACACACATTTAAATAAAAGAATAAAACTTCTTTGTAGAGAGGAAGACAGACCAGGACTCATATACCACCTCAAGGTAGTAACTCATGTAGGGAAGGAGTTAGGATAAGGAATAGAATTTACCTAATACCCTGCGGTCTTAGTTGTGGAGGTGTGGTGGAGTCTATAAGCAAAGCCACAAAGCAAGCACATGAGAAAGTAATTGGCTTTGCTGATAAGAGGCCAGGAAGAGAGTTGGCTGCAGGTGGGCCTAGTGATAAGCAGAATGTATGATGCTGGGGAGACTTGATTGGAATAGTTTAATAAAAGCATGTGACTGCTGCCAATTAGAAGCTAAAAGTAAAATAAGATTCTGCTGCTAATTTTGCATCCAAGTAAAATTATACTGTGATTAGGCTAATAGGGTGGCATTGGAAATCTGTAGGCAGTGCACTGGAGACTCTATCTAGCAAGCAGCTGAACAGAAGCAGTAAAGCATCACTATCTCCACCTTACCTGGCCCATGAGATGCTCATGCAGAAACAAGCTTGTGCAGAGGCAGCTTGAGAGAGAGAATAGAAGCTTCCCAACGTGCTCAGGAAAAGGATGCTAACCGCAAGACCCAGACCCAAAAGGGTACTTAGTCTCATGGGAATTGTGTATCTCTGGAAGTGCAATACTCAGAGAGACTTTTAAGGAAGTCTACTAATAACTTTTCTACGAACTGCCAAATCTCTTGCCTGCAGGAATCCGTGCCTAGTAGACAGAGACTCCCAGAGGAGCAGCTTAGAAACAAGCCCCCTCTGTGAGATGAAGCCCTATTGTTTTAAGCCAGGAAGGTCTTGCCAGGGATTTCTTTAACTAGGGTCACCCTCCACTCCAACTTCAGGAAGAAACGGGAGCATTCCACACGTGGAGATGAGGTGGTGTCCAAGACTACATATAAATGGTCCAACCTGACTGAAGAAACAAGATGTTCTCTTCTTTTCTTTGGCACTACCATAGTTCTCTTTTTCCCCTGACTCCTGCCACCTCTCCTGCCCGGTCCACGCTGGGACTTGGATTAGAGGCTGATTTACATCTGTGTGTGTTGTAATTTCCCAAGAGTGTATGAATGAATTTACAACAAAGGAGCTTCTCCTTTTATTTCCATGAAATGTGATGCGTGTTGTCATTCAGCAGCTAGTGACATGTGGGATGGCAATAATAAGGTCTTGCCTTTGGAAATAATCTGTGAACGATCTATGTTTAACTGTTCTTCCTATTCAAATTAATTCAGATATTGAAATTATATTGCAGAGTATCTGAATTCTTAAAGCACCACACAACTTCAGGTGACAGGATGGTAGAAGGAAGCACTGTCTACTCCTAAAATGAGACTGGTTAGCTGATATGTAAAGTGAAAACTAACAAGTTATGAACCACATCCAACTCAAAGCAAGGGCCTCAGCCTCCTGAGGTTCATGTGACAATAGCTGGTTTCTCAGCCTCATTCTCTAAGATAGGCTGACACCATTCTAATTTTCATTCTACATATTCAAATCTAAGTATGCAGGTTAAACCTGCTGCTCTTTCTCTGAAGTGATCATACTTTCTTGATTGGGAAGCACTAAAGTAAAGACCTTCTCACCTATTGAACAAGTATTATTAAATTTCTTCCACTTTCCCACCTCAAGAAACCTGTCTATTTTAAGTCAGAGGCTCTGACAATTGGCTCAAATTTCTTTGTTCAATTTCATATAGCAGAAACAGAGATGCACAACATACAAGCTTCAAACTCAAGCCCTTCAAGTGTTTCTGACAAGAAACTAAATCTTTGAATAATACTCTGATGCTGAGTTTCTTTATTGATCCTTCAGTATAATTGAGAAGAAAGCTGGCTTGGTTTGGTTTGGCTACTTAAAGATGATCAAGTTGCTAGACAAATGTTTGTTGAATGAATGACAATAATGTCTGAACCTAATAAATATTCAAATAATACAAATTCAAAGGAGTACTATGACACCTCATTTTTTTCCATTCAGTAAAAGTAATAGTTATAACAGTTATCATTTTGGGGACTACATAAGCATTGTTTCAGAAACTTTCCAATATTTATGGTGGGAAGAATAACGGTTGCCCCAAAGATATCCACATCCTAATCCCTGCAAACTGTGAATATCTTACCTGACATGGTAATAGGGACTTTGCAAATGTGATTAATTTAGGGATATTATGATGTGAACATTATTTTAGAGTGGACCAGACCAATTAATCACAAGGGTCCTTCTAAGTGAAAAAGGGAGGCAGTTGAGTAAGAGTCAGAGAGAAATTTGGAGATGCCATGCACTGGCTTTCAGATGCAGGAAGGGAGCATGAGCCAAGGAATACAGGAAGCCTCTAGCAATTTAAACAAGCAAAGAAACCCCTTCTTACCTAAGGCCTCCAGAAGGAACACAGCCTTGCAGAAACCTTGATATTAGCACAATTAGCGCCATTTCAGACTTCTAATCTCCAGAACTCTCACATAATACACATGTTATTTTTATTTTGTGATAATTTTTACAGTAGCAATAGAAACGGAATATGAGTCACATGTAACAGTCTAAGATATCCATTACAGGAATAATTTAATCGATCATCATCCACCCTAGGGTCAGGCCAGTTAAATACAATAAGAGTTGGAGAATGGGGGAGAAATTAACATTTGTAGTGCTTACCCTGTGGTACCACAGAGTGCTGAGTAGAAGGGCCTTATGGTACCACAGAGTAATCACCGCAAATGTAATTTACTAGCATTCATCCATTTGACTAAAAACAATTCCCATTTTACAGTTAAAGACACTGAGGTATCATGGGATTAAATGACTCACCTAGGTTCCCATTGCTAGAGGTAGCAGCGTTGGAAGTCCAGCTCTAGAAATGACACTCCTAACCCATCATATATGAAACTATAATGTATGATATATAACCCATTGTGCTAATATTCTTTATCAGAGGTAGTCCATTGATCGCAAACTATTTGCATGGCATGTGGACTGTGTCCTGTTTTTTAAGGTTCTCCCTTCTATCACAGTCATTTCTCTGAAACTGTCCCATTGCTGATAATCCCTGTTGTCCTTAAACACTATGCCTGAGACGGTACCTCTACAACGCACCTCAGCACACAGAACAAAACAACAGGCAGAATCAGGGCTCTATCTTGTCCATATGCTATGGAAGGTTTGCTATAAGTTGTCACACCACGAGTGACTTAGTCAAGTCCTAATTCAGTCTGAGTAGAGGGTTGGATGCCTAGTTACTGAAGCAAAAATTACTCTGGACAAAATCAGGTTGCAGATACAAATTTGAGATAGATGTTATCTAACATTTCAAAAACAAACAAAACAGCAGGCTGGAAGAATTAGAGTGGATTTTCAATTAATCCTTCATTTGATTATAAGATCCTTCGTGGTAGAAACAATACTTAAATTCAATTTTAAGTCCTCAGGATTTAATACAGTTTATTGAACTTAGTAGAAATTGATTAAATGTTGATTGGCTGTGTTATCCAGAAAAATATTCCAGAGACACTGTTTCATTGCTCAGGATCCTCTTTTGAGAATTCCTATTAGTCTTGAAAATATAAATCTATGACTCTCTCAGACAACATTTTGAAGTTTGGCCAGCCTACTTTTGCAATTTTCTTTCTTACCAACAAGAGACTGTTAGCATGTCTGCAGAGCTTAATGTTGCATCATCAGAATCTTCAAGAACACAGCAGATTGTTTAGCTTGCTTTTAAGGAGCAATAAACAAACTAAGAAAAGTTAGGATCCGTGGTAGATTCAGGCTCTGTCACAGGGTTTGGAAAAACAAAACAGCCAAGGATTCTGAACAAGAAATTACTAAAAGAATGTCCCTTTGAAATATAAGCTGCTTCTTATACATACTAATAAACAAAAATTACTTACAGAAAATTAATAGGGATCTCTAATATAAAACTCCCTTTGGATAAAATATCAAGAACACTTAAACCTTAGAAACCTAAAAAGTATTAGAGAATGAGCAGGGAACCATACTCGTTTCTGCTCTTAGATAAATGTTACGTCAATTGGGAAAAATTTTCTAAAAGTAAATGTCTATAAACTAACTCTGATTTTAGCTTAACAAAAGCCATGCGACAAATTGGAAAAGAAAAAATTCCATAGGTAAGACATACATCTTGGGTCCCTTCTCTTCACAGTCTTCCTTGTGGCTGCGTTTTGTTTAAAGCAGTCATTCCTGTGGGGCTGAATGCAGGTAAAGGGCTGAGCCCACCAAAGGGCACGAGGGACTTGTAAGATGGAGAGTTTGGAATCTGAAAGGGGATCAGTCAATTGCTCTGAGGGGTGGGGTAAGTTGTATTCAAGAGATGGGACTGCAGGGTAAAGGTGATGAAGGCTCACTTGATTCTTCCTGTTCCATGATATTCTCCTGCTTCCTCCTGGATTTCCTCTTCCGGTTTGGGTCCTGCTGTCTTCCTCCTTTTGTTCTACCTTCCTAGTCCATTTTCCTTGTTTTTCACCTATCTCCTTTTTCCTTTATTTCCATGTATAACTTTACCGTCTGCTTTTTTCTTCCAATTTAACTGGCTGTGACAGTAATCTGAAGCATATTTTTATTACTTTACGGAATAAAGTTTTAAGCTCTTTTCATTTTGTTGGGCAAGTTGGCTATTTTATATATCTTTTTCCTCTCTGACATTAGTTCATTTTACATTCTTCCTACATATTTTTCTGTAAATTGTTCTTCAAAGACAGAGTCGCCATCCTTGCATAGGCAGACCCTCCCCATTACCTGCTTTTCTTCGCTTCCTTCATTGACATATGAAATCCACATGGCCCCTATATTTCATGAGGAGAAGCAGAATGTGGCAGGGAATGCTCACTCCTCTTCAGAAAGAAGCAGTCATTTGCTAAAATGCACAAAGGGCAATTGTGAAATTTTCTATGGGGGCTGTGATTTAATTTCTGACCATTGCACTGGTGGAGATAAAGGTGAGAGGTCTTTTATTGAGGTGCTTTTCTTTTAAAATAACTTTCAGTGCTTAATGGTAATATGAATCTGATCCACATTTTCAACTGCATTAGATTTTTGTTGCTGGCAAAAATAGAAAACTCATTGATGCCACAAAATATCTCTTTATAATTCAGGTAATATCATGTAGGATAAATCAGTATGAATTTCTAACTCTTGAAAGCATTAAAGACAAAGGCCTTTCTATTCCAAAGGGAGTGTAGAAAATATGAATAAATCATAATGTTCTGATGTTAAGGTATTGCTAGAGGTCAAGTGGACTTCGAGCTATGTGGCAATTTCTTATCTGAGTATTTTAATAGAATTTCATTTCTCTTAAGAAGGATAAAAATTTTGCATCTTGTATTATTTTCAAATGAGGGATACTCATTTGAATTAATATCAGGAAGCATCCCACGCAGAATTTTTAAAAATCATCAATCTGCCATCTTATCCACATTATTTTGTACCTTCAGGCTCTTGATGTAGTTTTTATGAACAGGATTCAAATAAATTGGCTCTTTTTCCTTGGTGGTTTCTTTAATTACTTTGTTATTATCCAAGGAACTGGTTTAATTTAAATGAACACTGTGTTCCTGCTACTACTATCCAGAGAAAACACAGACTCAGAACATGCTGTTTTGTAGTTAAAGTGTATATCTCTGCATGGGGATGCCAGAATCGGGTAGTTCAATGGCAGCTTGCTATTTCATGTAAAGAGCAAATCCAGCCTTTCTTGTGAAATCATTGTCTTCCCCAAAACTCCTATTCACCTCACTAGACACAAAGAATAAATAGCACATGTATAAATGAATATTCTTTAAGTAAATATGATAGCATTTGTCAAGCCAAGCAACCTAGCAAGTTTAGGTAGTTCTTTTTCCCCCAACTATTTTTATAGGAGGTATATTTTCAAACGAATTATGGGCTGCCATTATCGTAACTGATCCAACCCTCTACTCAACCACAAAGATTTTGACATTACATCAAAGTCTTGTTACACACTTATTTGTAACTGAAATGTTTGCAAAGGTGCTGAATTCCCCTTCAGCTTTGTAGCTTCCATCCAATGAAAGTGTATTATAAATTTCAAAGGAACAAAATATATATATATATGTATATACACATTATATATATTTGTGTGTATACACACACACACATATATAAATATATATACAAGTATTAGGATGCCATAAAGTATTTTATAGACCCCATGAAAATATAAAATTGTATTTCATTTCCTGAAATAGTTACAGTTTCAACCCCAGCTCCATCTCTTTAACTGAAGCCATGTGTGAGAAAAGCAAGTTAAATCTTTGGAAACACTCTATTTGGGGCTATTGACTGAGACGCTCCAGAAATCATAGCTTTTCTCCTGCTGCAAACAGAGTGGAGAACAGACTTTCACATCTGCTAGGGTGAGAAAGAACTGGTATGACTGGGGGAGAGCTCTTGACCTATGAACAAATAGCAGCCTCATAATTTATCTTTTATCTGTCACTTGAGAATTAATATTTCTGCCATAGAGTCTTATTTTTTTAATATGCAAAGAATGTATCTAAAACATGACCCTTTGCCAGAGGCGACAGCAAAACCTATGGCACCAGGAGAGTGGGTACATCCCCTTAAAATGGTGCTGTAGAATACTATAGATATGATGATTAGAGAGATAAAACATCGTCACTATTTGCAATGGAGTGTCTCTGTCTCAAGATCAAACTAGAATTATAGTTAGGAGCCTGCTTTCTCGGACCAAATACACCTGGATTTAAATTTTTGCTTTCCCTGTTACTGGGTGATCTTAGCTCCTCTCAGCCTGTTTTCTCATTTCTAAAATGGGGATAAAAATAGTGTCTAACTCTTTGGGTGGTACTGTGGAAATTCAATGTGAAAATGCATGTGAAAAGCTTAGCATGGCTCCCGGCATATGAATGTTCATATCATCATCACTAATAGAGCAGGCTCAGAAAATTCCCTTGATCCCCAGAAGCAGACTGTCTGCTCTTACCCAACACATTCCGGTAGATTGCGTTTCTCAAAAATGTAGTTCTTGGACTACCTGCATCTGCCTCCCTTAGAGTGCTTTTAAAAAGTGCAAATTCCTGGGTCCCACCCAGGACACTAGAATCTCTCAATGTCAGGCTTGCAGTCTCCACTTTTAACAAGTTTACTAACTTTGAAAACCGCTGCCCTAAATAAGGTCACCCCTCAGCCCATCCGCCAAAGCATTTGACCCTGACACAATGAGCACTTGATTCAGACAGCTATAGTCATTACTGATACCTGCTGAGTGTCTTTTTACACAGGTACTTATTCAAGTACAGAGATAATGAAGAAGCAGTGTTAATGAAACAAACTGAACTAAAGTGTGTGCTTTACGCACTTTAGTACAGAGCCCCCTGTGTGTTTTTCTCTGGCTGGTCTTTCACTCGGCCGTTTTATGTACCCACGTCTCTCTCTGTCATTACCTGGTAAATCCTCCTGATCCTTCAAATCTAGCTTACAGCCCACTCCCTCAGGGGAAACTGCCTCATCACATTCCGTTCTCCCATTTTTGTATTCCTATGCCAAAGAGCATCTGTAAAAGTCTTCTGGCTATTAGCCATTGCTGTACCTTGTTTGTACTGTTTCTAAACCTTACATCACTTGTTCGTCTCTTGCTGGTCTCTTATCCCACTCCCTCTCTCATGGGGATATAAATCTCTTAAAGGCAAATGCCCTATGTGAGACTTCCACTTCTCAATTGTCCTCAAGTACTCAGCACGGCATTTGAAGTTTGCTTTCTGGAAATATCTGTTGAATGGGTGGGTGTGCACTACCCTTCAGGCTTTCTTGCATGTCTAAGATAGAGGTCTTGACATTTCCTCTGATTAATCTTAGCAACCTCAAGTAGGACTGTCAGATATTATATGCCTCCTGAGATGAGGAAGTAGGAAATCTGCAGGATCACCTACTAAATATTCTTTCTTAAAATATTGAACCTGAATTCGAAAAAAGTCTCTAGATCTGACTACCCGTTTACAGAAGACAGGGGTGATGGAATAATAAGTTAAGCACTGTTATAGAAAGTCATTAGTCAAATTCATAGTAGAAAGTGCTGATGGACAAATGGTGACTTCATGTCATAGAAACAGTGGGCAAGGAAGGGCACTGTTAAAAAATAATAGGGCTTTAGAGACATAACTATTTGCAGTAGGTGGAACTTTGAGATAATCAGGGAAATTTGAATGTACACTGGGCATTTAAATGAATAAATAATTACTATTAAGCTTTCAGGCATGAAAGTGATCGGATGGTTATATTTTTTAAATGCCTTTATCACTTAGATATGCATACTGAAATATTTACAAACAAAATCGACTAATATATTTTAAAATATTACAAGAAAATATAGCGGGGGAAATAGACAAAATGTGATTGGCAAAGTGTTGAGAATTATAAAAACTGAATGACAGGTAAATGGAAGTTTATTACACTAGGCTGTCTTCTGTTTGAATAATAAAAACTTTAAATGCTTAGGCAAACAGTAATATTTTCTGAAAAATACTTCATTCTCATCTTTTCAACTGAAATGAGAATAGGAGAGCTTGTCTTAAATGTGAAAAGCTTTGCTTTTAAAGCAGGAAGAACTTTTTGAAGCTATCATTTAAAATATTTTAAATTTATTATTTATGTATATATTTATATGCTGATTTGTTCCACCAAGGATTTGAGGAGGAAGTTTTTGAAATGGATGTAATTGGTATGGAAAACATTGTTTATGCATTCGTTCATTTAGGTCACTTGGAGGAGGCTGCAGCACCAGAAGTCTCTGGTTGCATGTACAAAGGGAAGAAGATAATAATCTAAGGGGCCCCCTCACCTGGATGATTCTCCCATGTCAATCTGGCAAAAGCTTGATTGAACAGATGGGCCTTAAGCTGTGCCCTGAAGGCCAGCTGACTGTGTCAGAGCAGAGGGCAAAGCAAATGGAGTCATATGCCCTCCTTGCAAAATCTTTTCTTTTTGGCAGAAGCAAGTAAGCAAAGTACAAGCATTAAAGCCCTGGTTGACTGATTAAAAATTTATTCCATTGCTACTCCCAAAGAGAATTGAAGTGGTGTCATGGAAATATATTCCCAGAGCCTCTTGTCCCAAATTTGGGTGTGGAGCTGTTGGGAGGATGGTAAGATACATGGCCACAGGAACGGCTGAATTAACTGTTTAGGTACAACTTGAAAGCCAAGATTCTTCAATGCACTCTGAGCAGCAGAAAATGCTTCAAATGTTGAGAGTTAAGACAAGGTTGAGCCATTTCCTAAAGGAATGAGGATCTAAACTTCATTTATTTCTCCTAAATCCAGAGAGACAGCTCTGAGTTGCTACTGTATTAGAATGAACCATTTGAAATTGCCACTATCTGGCCATGTTTGACATAAAACAATAGCAATTTTATATGGTTCAAACTTAACAACTCAATTGTCAGATGAATTGTGGGGTGGCAGTAGAAATGAAGAAAGAAAAAGAAAAGATAAAAAGAGCTAATAGAAAACAATGACTGACAATAGGATATAAAGAACTAAGTCAGTTTGTTTATTTGTTTGTTTGTTTAGAGGCTGAGTACCTGGGAATATTATGATATCATTAACAGAAATCAGAATAGAAGCCAGGGCTGGGATGAGACAAATACCAAGTTTATTATAAACATGTTGAGTCTGTGATGATAGCAACTGGAGAAAGAAAAGGTAATAATTTCAGAACAAGACCAGAACCAGAAATAAAGCCAACTGCCAATGGCATAGTTAAATATGAATAAATAAATACATTAGTCAGGGAAAGAGTCTTAATAGGAGGAGAACAGAGATCAATGGCTGAAACCTGATGAGATAGAAGAGGAATTCAGAGAAGAAATTAAGAAAGAGGACTCAGAGAAGCCGGATAATTCCCTGTCTCACGACAGCCACAGATCTGATAGTTGGTAACACAGAATTTCTGTGGGGAATCCAGGTGGTTTGAGTAATGCAGTTCAATGCCCTATTTGACTTTTACCCTTTTGCTTATTTGTTTATGTGAGAAAACTAGTATATCCAAAAAATTTCAGCCATGGCACTGGAGTTTTTTAGAACAATTTTAAAAAGTATTCCCTCTATCTCTCTTTGATTTTTAGATTCTATCTGGACTTTAAATGGCATTATTTTTCATTCTTCCTTAGGAATGTCTGAAATCCTACAACAAGTAGCACGGTGGCAACTGAGTTGCCAAGAGCAGGGAATTCCGCCCCTGCCTGCCTCTCTTCTTCACAGTATGCAGTGGGTGTAGAACCTGTCTCAGCTGTATGCTAAGCAGAGCCAGTACGGCCTCTGCACCATCCCAAGCATTCATGCATCTGGGTACTGTGGCCTCAGCAAAACTCCCATGACTGCCCTGATTTTCAAGAGAGTTTTCTGTAAGTCAGAGAAAACAAAGCTGTTCTGTTCATGCCCTTTTGTCCAGCCCTGAGAACAACTCAAATCCTGGAAAAGATGCACATTTTGAAGATTCCCTAGAGTTTTATCATGATTTGGAGGAATGCCATTGTTTAGGTTGTTGCTAATAATCTGAAGTTTTCCCTAGTTAGATACTAGCTGCCAGTACACAGGAGGAAGAGAGAGAACTGAGAGGGAAGACTTTGCTTTCATTTAACTTGACCTCCAATCACAAAAAGGCCCAGTACGTCTTTCCTGAACATCTTGAGCTGGGTTTTCACTCCATTTGACCCCTCAACAAGAAAAACTTCTTGTTGAACACCCGGGTCCTGCCCCAGCAGTTCTGGGCCCGGTCCTAGCCCTGACACAACTCTCAGCTACATGTGCCCTCACTTCTGTTCTCCTTTATTCGAATATAACCATCCGGACTGGAGAGAGTGACTGGGATAAGAAGGAGCTAATAGACCCTACAGGGTCTGTGGTCTCTGGGATGCCTGGAGATTGTGTTCGCCTAATTAATTCTGCCCCACTATCAGTACGGATAACCTAGGGAGCATCGTGATTGGTTTGACAAAGTTAATAGATGATGTGCCATGAAAGCATGACCACCAAGGAGCCAGCCACAGCTCCAGCTGGAGGCCGAGTCCCAGCTCCAGCCTTTCTGCACTTCATCTCACACTTCTTGGGCCTGCACAATAATCCCTCTTGCAGAAGATTTGAGCTTCTCTGTTCCACAAAATATAAGCAATCTTCATCTTTTCTCCCTTATGCTAAGCCCCCATGGCCTGCAGCTGGCTAAATATGGAACAAGCGCCGTATCTGAGTGTTCCAAGGCCCTGAAAGAAAGAAGCCCTTAGACCCCCATTGCCACTTAGACAACTGAGAGTTAAACATCATCTAGCTCCAGGCTGGGCCTCTGATAATTGTCCTTCATTTCAATTTTTGACACAAGGAGAGAAA
The DNA here is from genome assembly GCF_009761245.1 of Sapajus apella. Taxonomy (NCBI): domain Eukaryota; kingdom Metazoa; phylum Chordata; class Mammalia; order Primates; family Cebidae; genus Sapajus; species Sapajus apella. The sequence continues at coordinate 7,809,161 of NW_022436943.1, read as the reverse complement.
GTGCCTCCCAGATCAACAGCACTTCAGGATCCTTTGAGTAGGGGAAGCTTAGAAAGTTCATTTCCGTACATTCTGAAGTTCGTTGCATTCTTGTTGTTCTGGCCCCTGCGAACTTGCTTGTGGTTGTAATCGTAACTGATAGGCATATCGCACAAATACCACACAAGTCTTAAGACAACTTTTAGGGTAGTAAGACTGCCCAGATGAAGAGACCAAAAAGTGGAGCCATGTATATACATAGGCACCACTATCATAAGCATTTTCTACTTGTTCATCCTGCCAGCACTTCTGAATATCTGCCCTGTACCAGGTACTAGTCTAGTTTCTGGGGATATGATAGGAAACTAGATAAAGCACTTTTTCTTAAGGAGCTTTTACAGTCTAATGGGGAGAGCAGGCCTGTGTCTCATACTTTCCCTGTCCATTATTCCAAGCATGCCATTTATGGGAAGTGGAAGCAGGATAAGGAATGGTTCTGGTTTTTCAACATAACAAAAGAAAAAAAAAATCTGTTTAGTTTGACTCTAGCAGACTGTCTGGCACTTTAGTTCCTGGGATAATTCATCCTGCAATGGTTGTAGCCAGCCTGTGGCTTACATTTCTATCCTCCTATCTGTAGCTTTGATGTGATTGAACAGTAAGTCCAAACACAGCAAAACAGCAATAAGAGGATACTCTCACCAGTCCTCAGTCATGAGGAAAAGAGACCTGAAATAGTCAATAGTTTTTAAGTATCCGTAAACTCAACTCGAATTGACAAGGACAAAAATAGCTTATTAGCAAATATAACTGGAAAGAATAGAGGTAGCATAATTCAGTCATGGTTGAGATAACAGAGCTTGGCCAGTGTCACCAAGGATTCACAATTACGATGTCTCTTTGTCCTATATTCCTCTGTGTTAGCTAAGTGAAAAAGAGAGTGCTCCCTCAGACACCCGAGCAATAATTTGAACAAAAATACCAACTCTTTTTTCTTATTGGACTAAATTTGGTCATATTCCCAAATCTGAACCAATCATTTTGGCCAGGAAATTGAATGTGTTAATTGTATTGGGTCACATGTCTAATGTGGAGGTAGATGTGGTATCAACATTACCCAAAGCCACACAGAAATGAAATGGTCTCCCAAAAGAAACTGAGGTTACCATTTTCAGAAGAAAGAAGATGAAGTGTTAGCTGGCTGGGACTGTGGGGACAAACCTACAAATGGCAACTCTAAGAACTTTAATTAGACATATTGCAAAGTAGGTTATCTGTGTTCGTGTTATTTCCAAAAAGCAGAACAACATGCAAGGTGTCTCTGAAACTGGGTTAAACTCATCAAATATTCAATATTCCCAAATTCATAATAGACTTTTAGAAACTGATATGGTTTGGCTGTGTCCCCACCCAAATCTCATCTTGAATTCCAGTTCCCATAATCCCCAGGTGTTGTGGGAGGAACCAAGTGGGAGGTAACTGAATCATGGTGGCAATTACCCCCATGATGCTGTTATCATGAGTGAATTCTCACAAGATCTGATGGTTTGATAAGGAATCTTTCCCTTTTTTGCTCAGCATTTCTCCTTGCTGCCATCAGGTGAAGAGGGACATGTTTGCTTCCTCATCCACCATGATTATAAGTTTCCTGAGGCCTCCCCAGCCCTGCAGAACTATAAGTTAATTAAACCTCTTTCCTTTATAAATTACCCATTCTTGGGTATGTCTTTATTAGAAGCGTGAGAATGGATGAATACATAAACACAGAACTGAAGGGAAGAAGAGAAAATGTAAGTTGAGAATAGAAGGCCTCAGTCCTAGGAGGACCAGGACACCCAAGCCAGTTACTAAGAAAGGCTCCAGTCAACCGAAAGAGCATGCCAAATGAGGCTGGATTTTATGAAAAAGCCAAAGTATCAAACTTGGATCATAACATTCACTCTGACTTAGGCAAGGGTGTGAAGAGGACTGGAGAAACCAAGAGTGAATTTAGACTCCATGAATCTCCACATGAAAAGGGCAAGTTCCAGAGGTTTCAACCGATCTGCAACTGTGGGGACTGTAGCATTTAAAAGATTGATTTGACGCACATCTACTAGACTCAAAAATATCATACAAAAATGCATTTCTTGTCTAACTCTGAACTCAGGTTTTCTTGGCTGTATACTTCCAAATGGGTATCAGATGTCTGGGTCTTTGTAATTGTTGGGAAATGAACTTAAAATCTGAGTCCAAGTCTATAAACTTTCTGGTAGGAAATTATCACTCTTGCTTCTCAAAAAGAATACAACAAAAGCAAATATCAGTACCAGCAGATCAAGGGTGACCTATTGGCATGGCACATAAGTGCAGAGACCTAGTTCCAGGCAGACACTATATGAGCTGTAGTAAGGGGAAGCTTCCTGTCTGGCCTCTGGAATGGTGGTGTTGAGGCAGTTGGCACTTTAGCTGATAATAATTCCTAGATAATACCCTCCTGGCAGTGAAAGCATCCACTTTTTCCAAAGTCCTTCATAGCTAAGACCTTTTCCTGTTAGCACACTTTGCAGTGCCTCTTGGTCTTTGCTATCTCAGACAACCCTGGACAGCATTTAGATCTTCAACCACTCAGCGTCCTCTCAGGCTCTCAGCCATCTCTGAGAAGGGCTAAGTCCATTACTCCTCAAAGACCTGGTAACTGGAGGATACAGTTAAGTCCCAAATTCTACACAGCACAGGGCACCAAGTGCAAAAAAAAATGGTCCGGTCAGGCTGGGCTCAGTAGCTCATGCCTATGATCCCAGCCCTTTGGGAGGCCCGGGCAGCAGAATTGCTTGAGCTCAGGGATTTGAGATCAGCCTAGACAAAATAGTAAGACTTTGTCTCTACCAAAATAAAAACACTAGACATGGGTGGCACATGCCTTAAAGGCCAAGGCTGAAGGATCACTTGAGCCCAGGAGGTCAAGGCTACAGTGAGCCATAATTGCACCATTGCACTCCAGTTTGGGCAACAGCACAAGATCCTGTCTCAAAAAAAAATTTTTTTAAAGGTCCATTAATCTTGGTTATCAAATATCATTCGAAACATATCTTTAAGCTAAATTTTTAAAAAGTAACTTTGGGTTACATTAGGGTGCTATATGGGCTATAAAAGTCTTTCAGAAAATATATCCCGAATAAACAAAAAATCATGACAAAATTACTAATAATGCAATCTACACACGATCTCTCTTTGTCTCTCTGTCTCTCTGTGTGTGTGTCTCTTACACACACGCACCCCCCCACAATTCTTCATTTCTACCAGTCTCTGCCCTACACAATATACGAGAGCAGAAACACGATTTCCATTGCACTTTGTCATCTCTTGGATACAAACTCTGATGAGAGACACCACTCATTCAACAAAAGAAGAGTAACCTACCTCTCCAGCCTCATAAAAATATAAAGCTGATAGCAACCTCAAACCTGCTCAGGCAGATTGGATACGAGCTCTCTCTGCGGTTAATTTCTGCAGCTTTGATAAGGCCTCAAGTCTATTTTTCTCTTTAAGATCCATTGCCATGCATCACCTTGAACAACTGTTTTTCCCTCACACAGATATAATCTAAAATGAAAAACGAAGTGCATTTTAGATCTGTATGCCTATGAAACTGTGTTCCCCCATTTACAATTCAGGGAACTGTATTTTTCTGAAATTAATTTGTGGAATATTTTTTGGTAGTGAGTCTCCCGTGTCACCCTCCCCAGAAACCAAGTTCCTTCACGATTTGCAGTCATGAGGAGGGATGAAGATGAGGGTTCTCAGGGACACTGGGTCTGATATCCACTTGAGGGGCTTGGCATTCAACTTAGGAAATAGTCAATGATGTTTGCAGAGTTGTAGAAATACTTTAAAAATTCAATTAATTCAGCAACAAGTAACAAAAATTCGAAGACAGCTCACCAGTTTATGAGGCTAAATGACAGAGTCATTATGTGTCCTGTCAAATGAGAAGATCACACTTCCTTTTTTTCTTTACCAAGAAGTTACACAATGGATATTCTTTAGACACTTTCTTTTCCTCACTTTTGACTGGACAAACGAGAGGATTATTTTGCCCTCAGTGACACTAATGCATCATCTCATCTGCAATTGTTTTGTCAATTGACAAGAGTAAGAATAGGCAGGAAACAGAAAACTTTGCCTTGTGGCCTAATTATTTCTATCTATGTGCATAGCTACCCTCAGCATCATAGTTTAGTGTTTGAATGCCAATCAATTAAAATTTTCCATTTTCTGAAACAGTAGGCACTTCCAAAGTATAAATAAATAAATAAATAACAACTGTGATTTCAAAGTATAGCAAGGAATCTAGATTAACCCCATATCATAGTCACAAAGTGGTTTCACAAGTTTAGCACAATGTCTGACACCAAGTAGGTATTTGGCAGGTATTTGTTGAATAGTTGAATTGAGTAGCGGTAGTCTAAGGTGTATTGGCAGGTATGAAGGACTTGTGAAGAGGATATTCTTCTCCATGAAACATTCCAGAGGGCACCTGATGAAATCTACTTGCAGAGGGAAGCCCACGAGTCATTCAGGCAGTATCAGAAGCTGGAGGACTCACACCAGCAGTCATTTTTTACTGTTAATGTGGCCCTAATTTTAACCCACATTGGTATGACCTGAAGAATTCTGGGTAACAAAAGAAGAGAGACAGACCTTTCTTCATCTTTACTGACAGAGAGACTATAAAAGATACTTTCCATTGTGTAAGAGCATGAGGGTAGTCCTGTGTCTGGCTCTTTCCTGTCAAACACTGGAGCCCTCCTTGCCCTACTCAGATAGCAGAGTCCAATGAAGGCCTAATTAAAGCCCCACTCAGACATCTTCCTTTTGTGTTCTGATCTATACCCAGCAAAAAGTAATGACCAGACTTCTTACACAACCACACCCATTTTAAAACCTAGCCTGTGAAAACTGCTGTCTCAAAATTTTCAGACAAAAATTGCAATTAACCATTAGTAACCATTTTGAGCATTTAATTTTTGGCTGAGGCAAAAGCCCTTGGTGAACAAAGCTTCTGATTTCTGACAAAGTGATGACTAGACCTTCACTTGCTCTGGATATTGCTAAGTCTTGCCTGGTCTGCTGCAAAAAGCAGATACAGTTCCTCTTTTAACATGATCAGTCTTCCAGGGTCACTAAGGGGTGAGCTGGGCAAATTATAACCATATAGGATCCTAAAAGAAATCCAAATTCAGAGGATAAATATCATAGGATTAACATTTTGTGGAAATTATCTGGCATAATTCTACTTAAACCTCAAGAAAATGCCTCCCTTAAAGGACTGAAATAGTGGTCACAGACACTTAGCTTAAGGTTCCAGGGTGCATTGTCTCTATCTCCTGGTTACTTGGTCCAGTAGTTTTCTTTGGGCAGGCCTAGCTTATCAGAAAACAGATTTTAGTATTCTACTGCTTAACTATTAGTAATAACAAAAATAATTATGTTTTGGGCTGGATACAGTGGCTTACACTGGTAATCCCAGCACTTTGGGAGATTGAGACAGGTAGATCACGAGGTCAGGAGTTCAAGACCAGCCTGGCCGAGATGCTGAACCCCCATTTCCACTAAAAATACAAAAATTATCCAGGTGTGGTGGCACGTGCCTGTAATTCCAACTACTCAGGAGTCTGAGGCAGGAGAATCACTTGAACCTGGGCAGCAGAGGTTGCAATGAGCCAAGATCGCGCCACCGCACTCCAGCCCAAGCGACAGAGCAAGACTCCATCTCATAAATAAATAAATAAAGTTTTAAATTAGATCTAATTGAAAGATATTTCATTTGTTCAGGGGCAAAACTGGGGTGCACGGGGATGTGTGGGTGAGCAGAGAGTGAATGGGAGGTAGGTACTGCAAAACAGAATGTAAAAGATTGAGACCTCAGAAGATTGACATTTCAGGGTGTACCAGACTAGCGATGCTCAGCTGTAGCAGAACTCAGGAGAGTCACGGTATTCTAAAATAAGACGTGGGTCACTCAGGAAGGGTGGACATGCTACCATTTAATCAACACAACTGCATAAAGGAAACCATGCAACATTCTGTGATGTTCCCACTACCATCTAGTGTTATTTCCTGGCAGGAAAGGGCTGATAAAGGACATGCTTTGAAAATCATACCATTGTTATGAAGAGAAAACTGTGGGCGAAAAATGTTAGAGCACAGGGGAGGAGGGGCCGAGGAAAGAACATCTGGGGGCCATACATGACACTGCAGCAGATTTATTCCTCACTGAGCCTGCTGTTGTATCATTTTACCCTTCCAGAAAATGGAGATGAAGCGCTCACTTATTATACCTTACCAAGGGAAGCTTCACACATTAATGTAAAATATTTTCAAAATGTCACATAAAATCTATTATAGAAATACAAGATGTTACCAATGATTTTTCTCTAGCAGGATATACCAGAGGGGAATTGCCTCCAACAGAAATGGAATTGTAGTTTCTAGCCCCCCTTGCTGGACAATCACTGTAAAAACATCAGTTTCTCGGGCTTCCAGCTGCACTACAGATGTTAGTGGGAGAAGTTTGGGGCAATGCAAACTGGTTTGGCTCACCCGTCAGAATCCTTGTTTACAGCCTCATTCCAAGAGATCTCACTGGGTTCCCATTTTGGCTGAGAGTATTTAGAGGGAAAGACTGCCCTGTCTCCCTTACAAGCAGAGAAAAAATAATAATAATAATAACAAGTTCATCGGAAACCAATAGTGTATTCTAATTTTTTTTAAGTGAGCCATGGCATTTTTATAACTTATCTGTGAAATTTCATAACCACATTCAGAAAAACAACCTCTACCAGGGTAGCAACCCTAACACAGAAGATGGAAGGGGATGGAAGGCAATCGCACCTAATCAAAACAGTAGGGAGCATTCCAGTCAGCAGAATGTAATTACTGGGATGGAAATGGTGGCTGCGACAGTGGACTTTAGCAACCCGGGTGATCTCATGAGAAGTACCATCCGATCTTTGATAATGACACTGACACACTCAGAAACAGAGACCAATATAGGATGCTTTTAACAGGGGCTCTCCTCTCTTCTCTGCCACCTTCTTACATATCTAAAAGAGGTTAGTGAACCGAACCTTTGAAGGACATTTTGAAGGCAGCAGACACAGCTTGAATGTTGGGTGGTTGTTTTTTAATGGACTTGTCAGCAGCCATTCTCATTTGCAATAGAATTCCTTTTCTCTCCTACCCTTTCTCAGGTTTGTGTTTTCCCAGTGCTGTGCCAATGCTGAATAATTTACAAGGATAGAAAAAGAAAACTGTCACTATCACAGTCCCAGGGCTCTCCACTCACTCATCTGTCACATGGTCAAATGTCACCAGTGCCATTATTTGTGAGGGGTGAGATTAACACCACGTAGATACTTGCCTCCTTTCTTTATCTATTGTTAATGGTACTGAACTCCAAGTGCATTTTTTAGAAGAGCTGGTTGCCATTTCCACAACAAATGTCCCACCTAAGGAAATCCAAATAACTGACCTCCCCATTCCATCTCACCCTTTCATCTGTCTTCATCTGTTTCTTCTTATCTGGCATTTCCACCCACAGCATAAAAATACAATCTAGTTGGAACTATATTCAGAAGAAATGCCAGCGTTCAAAGTGATCCCAGTCATGTTGGTTCTGTTCCTTATTAGGAGAGAGAGAAAAAAAAGGCCATCCTGGTTGCAATAATAAAGAGTCACAGTGAATCACAGAAGGAGCCGACAAAAGATCCCCTGCACACAGATGGCACTTTGCAGAAGGGAAATCAGAGGCACGGCGCTCAGGGGAATTATCAAAATGCAGAAATGCGAGGATCAACATTTTTTTTTTCTTTATTAAGTGGGTAAAATACCAGTATTGATTATATAAAAGAAAAAGGGGAAAAATTATAAAATTCTAATAAACATCCAGTTTTAATATAGTAGAGAAAATAAATGTTACATAGGTAGATGCTGACATTAATCCATCAAAATTTATTTCTGTGTTCTAAGCATGGAAGAACTCCCATCGCTGATTGAAGACCAGGCTCTCCAATGAATGATGAAATGTGTTAAAATTCCTATCTATTGTTGTCTCGAGAATGAATATTCAGAAATCATAGTGATAGCTCCTGTTAATCAAGTACTTAGCAAATTAGCAAATGCATTAAATGTACCATACTGTTAACCCTCTAAAGATTGCTATTATTAGTACCCCCATTTTACAGATAAGAGAACTGTGGCACAAAATGTTTAAGTAAATTATCCAAGTAAGCTGTGGTGAACCTGAAACTGGTCATAGAGTAGAACTCTAAGCTTCCATTTGAAAAATGTGTATCTATACACTACTGAAGAATTGAGGGAAGACTAAAAAATTTAATTCACTCTTATGAGCTTGGGTCAGGTTAACAATCTTACAAAGCATACACCTTTTGTTTCTGCCTCTCCTCATTTGAGTGCCAATTGGCTGAATTAAATTCTTAAGAATTAACTTGCTTCTGGCCTGTTGAGTGAGCTAATTTGAAGTGACTAGAATTTATTTGCTTCCTGCTCTTCCTCATGACATATGATTGGATCTCGGCTCAGGTTCATTCATAGGTAAGCTACAGGCACAAGTTACCCTGATCCAGCTTGGCTTCTCATCCTTGAGTGTTTCTTTGTGTTTCCTTTTGGTTTGCTTTGGGGAAAACCCTGATATCTTATCTCAGGTGATACCTTAGAAGGGCAGATAAAAACACAGAGCAGCTCTGATCCCATTAGCTGCCTTAAAAGGGCAGGGAGGAATTGAGGAGATCTGCTATCTTATTTACTGCTAGCAGATAAGTGTTCTCAGAAAGCTACAAAGGCAAAATCCCCAAGGAACCTACAATAAAGACACCTGGGTCATCTTGTGGAGCGATGCTGGCTGAAACCCAGAAGCTGTTTTTGTGAACATATAAAATGACCTGGAGAATCCAACTTGACCCTGAACACACTAATCACTTTTTCCAAATGTCAAATGAAAACATGAAATTTCAAGGTACAGATTTGGAACCTTCTATCTCTTAGTTACAGGGACAGAGTGTGGCAATAATGCAATCATCTGGGATGTTATCAGGTCTATGAGCAAATGGATGCTGCATGTGGAAAGAGATTTGAGAGAACAGCTTCAGCACATAGTCATTTGCCCCAACTGATCACTATTTGTGCTGATGGTGACGCCAAGTCATCAGATCTGATAAAAAATTATCACTCCGTAGGCACAGCTAGTGGTGGAAACAGGTGCTTGAGAATTAAACAATTGCTAGATTTGTGGTTCCTTCACATTGAACCAATCTTTTCTAATTCCAGATACTTAGAAAACAAAGAAAAAAAAAAAAACCCTTAAAAAAAGTGGTTGTACAAAGTTGTTGTAGGAAACGACTAATGGTTACCCTTAAAGGTATTTTAAAAGGTGGGTGTTTTTGGAGGAAAATTAAGCCTATTCTTGCAAAAGCAACAACTGCTGAAAACAAAGTTTTTAAATTGCGCTGTGATCCCTGGCACCTTGAACAACAAAAAGAGGCAACATAAGGCTTCTTGTATAGGCTCGCTTAAGAATTAACTTTTGCAATATTGTTGCCCAATAAACTACTACTGTCATTAAACCTCAGGAGAAAATGTGATTTGAGAAAGCTTTAAGGGCTCTTTGTAGGGAAAATTCTGAGAGCACTGAATGGCCAAGAGGTCTGGCTTCAAGTACCAAAATTTCTCTTACTTCAAAGTTTCTAAGTTTCCTTAGGATTCCTCATGGGACCAGCTTTTATATTTTCTAGACTGATAAACATGCCTTGATAGAAAAACAATTGTTTAAGGGGAAATATTAAAGAATTTATGTTGAAAGATATTTCAAAGGATTCATTATGTGGCTTCATTGTCGGGCAGAATCTTAACATTCTGAGCCTTTTGGTGTGTAAATAATTCTTTACTTCATCATGGAAATCCATGAAAATTGTCAGTGAAAGCCAAATACATAGATTCATTCATTCGTTCATTCATTCATTCATTCAACCTACAAATGATTATCATTACAGATATGACATGCAAGTCACTCTGCTATGCACTAGTGATCAAAAGGATAAGATACATTCCTAACTTAAAGTGGCTTTTATTCTACCGGGAAAAAAGGACATACAATCTGAAAAATAAAACATGTTACGTGAAATGATGGAAATAGAGCCAGAGTATTATGGGTAATACCAGACTCAAGATTTTCTGTGATGTTTTTTGGGGCCACTTGCCTTTGCATAATATAACCAAGGATATCATTTTTTTAAATGAACATAACCATTTCTATAGAAACCTCTACTTTCAGAGAGGAAGTTTTAAAGTCTATTAACATATTTATGTGTGACAATGAATGTGGCTTATTAACAGCAGAATTAATCATCGATTAAAGCAAACTTGAAAAGAATGCTCACCTAATTACATACTTCATTATATAAAATTATATAATTCTTAAACCTATATACTCACCCCCATACTCATTAGTGAAGTTGTAATGTATACTGAATTTCTCAATTCAGGCATCAGCGAACTAGGCTCAGCCTACTCAAGTGTGCAAACATTTTTGATCAAAGAAGGTCTTAATAAAAATAGGATCTTGAAGGTAATAAGTATTACTAAAAAATAATTTGGGAACAACTGACTTTGTAGGGCCCTTATAAAAGATCTGTGCTATAGTCTGAATGTTTATGTTGGCTCCTTTTTCCTTTCCACCATGTGAGGATGCAGGAAGAATTTACGAATCAGTGAGTGAGCCGTCACCACACAATGAATCTACAGGAGCCTTGATCTTGGACCTTTTAGCCTTCAGAACTGTGAGCAAGGAATTTCTATTGTTTTTAATTACCCAGTCTAAGTTATTTTGTTATAGAGGCTCAAATGGACTAAGAGAGTCTGTCTATATTTATATACACATAGGCATAATATACATGCACATTCACACTGACCCTAAGAATCATAAAGATCAATTTTACCTACATGCTGTCACCATAGATTCTTCTATGTAGTCTCAATTCCAGGTATTCTCTCCGATTGTCAGACGGTGCAAAAAATGTGTCCATATTTGGAGTTTTAATAAGTACGTATTACTTTGTTTTAGAAAATATTATTGATTTTTAAATTACTGTTACTAAAGTAATAGGCATTTTGAGACAGCAAACTTCAGTTCATGGTCATTAATTGTGCAGTGGAATCATGTGGAACAAGATGGGAATTATATATAGCATTGGTAGCATGTGTTCCTAGAAATTCATTAACACATGGATTTTTGAAATATGTAAACAACAGTCTGCTTGAAGGTTTTCATAGCAGTCAAAGATCAGTATGGACATTTGCAAGCCTTCCCTAAGATGACTGGACAAAATAATGAGAGTGAACGTTATTATATTCTTTTACTGGAAGATTTCTTTTGTCTGATTAGTAATGTGGATACTGTGAAAAAAATCTTTCCAAACAGATGGAATTCATTTAAATAAGAAAAGTAAGAGGAGTGCAGACAGAAGAGCAATGGCTTCTGCTATTATCATATGAAAGTACTGTCTAAATCATATGACTCACAGCCAAGCAACTTACAGCCAAGCAAGCCAGCTATGATGTCCCATGCTATAATACTCTACCGCTGAACATTTCACATAGGCCATGTGTGGCATTTTTAAACCTTTCGGACTTTTGTGAAATACTGCATTACTACTATTGGTGTTAGTATAGTTATCACCTTGCTTCATATTATCTTTCTTTTGAAAAACTTTAAATTATCATACAGATGTTAATATCTACAATTCAACAAAGCAGATGTACCACATACCTGTAAAGTAAGCTCCATGTGTTGAAGGTTGCAATGAATATCTTTTCTTTAACCAGTACTATCACTCAGTAATAGAGCTAACCATCTCTATTTATGGGTGTGTGTATGTGTGTGTATGCATCTAAAATAATAAAGTATTAGGACTCTTTCATTGCAATAGAAGAGGAACCAACTTTAACGTTAGAAAGAAAGGAACATTGATAATTAAGACACAAAAATATCCTATGTCTGAATCCAAGCATCTTCTCTGAAAATCTGCTTAATCATTTTCTCTCTTTTGACTGTATTTCTTTGCCTGCCGGCAAATATGTGGATTTATGACAACATCCTATAGCTCCCAGGCTTAGGCTTTGTCATTCAACAAACCAGCTTAGACTGCACTCCTCTTTTCATCCAATTTTTAAATGCCTGAAAAAAGAGTCTGATTGTTTGAGCTTAGGTCAGATGTTCACTTCTAATCCAATAACTTTGGGCAAGGGGGCAGGATTCAGAACAAATGTGGCTCCTGAGGTTGCCAAGCATGTAAATAAGAGAAGCACTGAAGAGTCAAAAGGTATCTTTATAAGCTAGGCAGACTATTCCAAATGTGACAGTCATAAATAACTCATAACGTATGGCACTTTATATTTTACAAAAATGTCATATGTATTTTCAAATTTTATCTCATTTGATCCTCACAACACCCTTCAGTAGATGTAGATATTACTATTCTTATATTTTAGATGAGGAAACAGAAAGTACAAAGACTATGTGAACTTCCCCTAGTGACACAGCTGGACTATGAAGGAGTTACTACTAAACCTCAGGTTTTTTGACTTGAAATTCAGCACTCTTCTTCCTGTTCTATGGAAACAGTGGTTTCCAATTTTGTCAGAGTATGAATAAAACTTGAAAACACATTTCTGGTCTTTATTTTTTTTCCCAAAACAGGACCTCAAATTTCTTTCCTGAGAAGGTTCCCCTCCCCACACCCTGACCAAAGGTAACTGGGGTTCCTTCAATGATTGTTCTACATATGTTCACAGGCAATTTACCAACCAGGCTTACCATAAAGGGTCTGCTTTATTCAACTTTTCCTGCTGTTGCTTTCATTAATTCTACTGCCACTGATGGGCTCTGAAGACACTTATTGTGGCCTCCATAGGCTAAGCCCATCCTTGGGTGGCAGATATTCTTTCCAAAGGAGCTGTGTCTGATGTTTCCAAAACTGCCTTCTTTGAAGCTGCAGAGCCATGCTGAAATCCTGTGAATGAGATAATGGCTTTCCATGCCTCTTATCGCACCATTTCACCTGTGCCATAATGCAACTCTGCTTGAGCCAAGTCTCACAAGGTATGTCAAATGTAAATTTCCTCTTTTAATTCTGACCTCTCTCTTAATAGCATCTCCAATAAAGTAAAAAGAACATATAGAGAGGAAATATGATCCTGGACATCCCTGGCACCTGTCTATCTCTCCCATGTACTACTTCTCTTTCATTCATTCATTACCCTTTCATGTATTAATTTTTCCAGAAAATGATTTCTGTGTAGTGCTTACTATGTGTCAAGAGCCACAGTGGTCACCTGGAGAGTAAAGGTTTCTCCCCTTATTGGATTAACTTCTAGTTAAGAGAGGGTAGGGAAAACAAACAAACGAACAAATAAAGAAGAGTAATTTCTGATAGAGAGGAAGAAAATACAACAGGGTTTCGGGGATGTTACAACTAGCTAAATAAAGGGGAAACTTAGATGAGCCTCTTTTGAAGAACTGACAATCTATAAATTCGATTTATGTAAAATATATAATCCGTGCAATAGAAAACTTCAGGTAAAGGAAAGAATGAGTATAAAGGCTTTGAAGAGGAAATAGCTTGGTGTCTTTGAGGAAAAAGAAGACTAGAGTCTTGGGAGAGTAGTAAGAGGTAAGGACAGAAAGGCAGAGAGAAGCTAGGTCATGAAGAGTTTTGTAGTGTACAGGGAGAATGTTAAATCTTATTCTAAGTGCAATAAAAAAAACACCAAAAGTTTTTCAACAGATAGAATAATAGTTTTAAATTATCATTCTGGCTACCATAAAAAAAATAAAACATTGGCATTAAGAAAACCCTATTCCTTGTACCATAAATAAATGAATAAATCCTCATGAATATATAAAAGTCTTGCAAACACTTGCTTGGGAAGAAGAGGAAGGGTTTGCTGTCTAAATTGAAGCATTGGATGATATATGATTCTTCCACCTGTATATATCAGCACAATTTTTTGAATCTATAACACATGCCAAATTGTACATTTAGCACTGGAAAGGTAACCTCAGAAGCATGCAGGCCCTGTCCTCCAGGAGCTTTCAGTCCAAAAGAAGATGCAGACAAGAAAAAACCAAATTTCATTTCAGTTATATTAGTTATATCTTGCTGTGTTTCAAATCACCCCAAACTTAGTGGCTAAAAATAATATGCATTTATCATCTCACAATTTCTGTGGGTAAGAAATTTGGGAGTAATTTAGCCAGGTTGTCTGGCTTAGGGTCTCTCACAAGATTGTAAGCAAGATGTTGGCCAGGGTTACAGTCATCTGGAAGTTTGACTGGAGCTTAAGAATCTGCTTCCAATATGACGCCCTCACACAGCTCTTGGCTGGAAGCCTCGGATCCTTGTCATGAGATCTCTTCATGAAGGTGTTTGAATTTCTTCATGACATGGCAGCCAGCTTCCCCCAGAGAGACCAATCCAAGAGAATGCGAGAATAAACACACAGTGTCTTTTTCTGACCTCATCTTGAAAATGATATACCGTGACTTCTGCTACATTCTATTCTTCAGAAGCAAGTCACATAGCAGAGCCCAAACTCAGGAGAGGAGAATTAGGTTTCACATTATGGAAGGAACCTGTGGCAAAGGATTATAGGGCATCCTTTAAAATCACCATCCACAAATGTGATAAAGTAATGATATACAGGCAAATAGTGGCATCCTTAAATTAGACTTGGAGAATTTGAAAAACCTTCTCACAGGAAAGTTGAGACTGGGATCAGTAAGTGAAGAAGAGTTCGAAGAGCACCTTACACAGAAAGAAGAGTCAGGAAAATGTCTCTCCAAGTAAGAAAGTGTCATGCATCAGGGAAATGGCAGAGCAGCATCTCACTGAATCTCTGAAGTTATCAGTTGTAGGATGACCCTTCATGTTATATGCTAACAAGAAACAAAAAATGCTGCCACTTAAATGTGACAAATTATTAATTGTAAAGCACATCTTAATTTTCGAAGTGTGAAGATACAAAATGAAATCAAAGTGCAACTTGGAATCAATGAAATTGGTAGTTTCTATTGAAGGGACTTAGAATAAGGTAGGAGAGTGTAGAGTTTGAAGCTGGAAAGGTAGCATGGGTCAGATGATGAGTGTATTAGATCATTCATGTGTTCATATAAAGAAATACCTGCAACTAGGTAATTTATAAAGAAAAGAGGTTTAATTGGGTCATGTTCTGCAGGCTGTACAAGAAGCGTGGTGCCAGCATCTGCTCAGCTTCTGGAGAGCTCTCAGGGAGCTTTTACTCATGGTGGAAGATGAAGCAGGAGCAGGCACATTGCATGGTCAGAGTAGGAGCAACAGCAGAGGGAAGGTGCCACATACTTTCAAATGACCAGATCTCGTGAGAACTCACTATCACAAAGACAGTGCCAAGGTCATGGTGTTAAACCATTCAATGACAAATCCACTGCCGTGATACAATCACCACCTACCAGGCCCCACCTCCAACACTGGAGATTACAATTTGACATGCGATTTAGAGGGGATACATATGCAAACTATGTCAATGAGGGATCCTAGAAACCTCTCAGTTTAGTCTTTAGCCTATTGTCAATGGGCAGTCCTAGAGGTTTTAAAACAATGGTGAGTACTGAGATTTGTATTTTAGATCACTGTGGCTGCAGTGCATCAAATAACTTGAAGGAAGGCAAGGATACCAGTTAGGCATTGGTTGTAGTAAAGATCCAGAACAGATAAGACGGTGACTTCAGCAAAAATTAATGACAGTAGATGGATTGCAGAGATATTAAAGAAAAAAATCAACCAGAGCTAATGATTAATTAGATATGGCGGTGGGAGAAAAGAGAGTGGGCTCTATAATATTAAAACATCGCACCTCCATAAATTTTACACAATGACAATATGTAGAGTTTTAATACCATTCTGATTATTATTAATTACCATTATTGACATCATTATTCTTATCACTTCATATTTTATTATCTTGCTGGGACTAGATGAATTCATGTTATTTAGAAAGACAGCATGATATAGTGAAAAGTGCAGGGTCTTGGGAGACAAAAGAAAGGCTGTTATGCAATGCCACCTTTATCCTGTAGTGGTAAATGAATTTGGGCAAGATGTATGACTTCTCCAAGACTGGTTTCTCACCTTTTAAATGGAGATAGCAATTCCTCCTCTGCTGGTAAAAAAGGGAAAGTTTATGTTAAGTGTCTGACTTAGTGCTTCATAGCTTGACATACAGTGGGTGCTCAATTAATGGTCGCTATTATTATTACATTCACATAGCACTTAATTCGACAAGCCAAATGACCATTTAGTTGGTTATTTTTCAGAGCAATTTTTTTTGAAATAATGGAGAAGATAATGAAAATGGATGAAGCCATTAAGGCAGGTGAGTGATAGAGGGATTCATATTGTAGCTTCTACCCTAGTCTACCAGGGGTACTACAGAGAAATCATCATATATGTTTAAGTTCAACAGTCTGTGTGCAGGGTATGCTGCCTATGGGTAGGGGATCGTTTTGGAAAGGATGTAAGATTCTAATTTTTCCACAATTAGGCAGGTTGTTAATGGGTATTTTATAAATTTTTGAAGACAAGTTTCATTGTCAAGGAAGTTTAAGAAATGCTGGGATTTGTCAAACCAGTTCCTTTTCTGCAGAATTTACCAAAGCTTTAAATATTCTGAAGTGTGCTATAAATCTCCAAGAAGGGAGTTAAGATGCAGCATCTTCCAAACTTATTTGATGATGGAACTCTTTTGAGAGTAGTTTTCCACAGAACACGCATTTGGGAAATTTTGCAGCAGACTGTATTTTCTTGAATATCTGCATCTTGTATGCATCCTGTCTCTACCCTACTTTAGAAATAGCCACCATATCTGAGTGACACAGTAAAAAGATCTTTTTTTCATGACTCAGGAAAAGAGAATCTTAAAAGCACCCAAATCTAAGGATATTTTCTTTTTAATTACTTGACATTGATTGTCAGAAGAAAAAAAAGAAACAATAAAACTCATGGAAAGTATGGGAAAATTAACCATTCCCATTTTATTTTTATGAGTATATAAAATAAGATAAATAATGCTTATGAGTAACAAGATTGTATATCAATGTAAGGTACAAAAAAGCTTTTTCACATATGTATTTAGACCAAGTGGAAGCTATGAAGATACCGAAACAATAAATACTCATCTTTAAAAGTGTGCATCTATATATCTTTCTTAATTATTTATTTGGAATGTATCAGATAGATAAAGATATAGTCTTATATATATCTGCTAATTACAGCAGTATACATAGAACTCTGGCATATCACAGAAATCAGAGTAAACTATTGTACCCAGAAAAAAGGGAAAGGAAATAAATCAATAGTTGGCTATTAAATATTATTTTCAAGTAACACTGGTATTAACATCAAATTTAATATCTGTGGTTGACAAAGGATTAAAGAGGCCAGTCTATTTAAACACTTTAACTCATCCCCCATCCTAGAATACCTCTGAAGGTAGCCTCACTTTCCTTGGCCAACCTCACTGACAAGGCTGCATGGCCTTATCCTTGATCCTGGGCATGTTACTGCATGGTTTACTAGGTTGGTCTGTATTTTTATTAGCCTATGAGTCATCATAGTTTTAATTTGAGGATTTCAATGTATGACCACGATATTTTCAATTGTTTCCTTTTCATACTTTATGGAATTAATCTTTATTCCCAGAAACAGCATCATAATGAACCCTTCATTGCTCTGAAATCATATTTTTGCTGTTATAGCAGCCTATCTACATATTTCTAGAAAGATAATGGCTCCATGTAGCCAAGTCACTTGTTTTTGTTGTTTTTCCTTTTTACACTTGAAGCAAGTCTTTGTGTCAATTTTCAGAAGTATATGTACTGTACATTAGATTCTGTCCAACAAGCTCTCCCTGTGCAGTGATCCCTCGTATCATTGCTACAAATTGTCAGTGCCCCAGTGAAATGAAGATATTGATTTCTCCATAACTCCCTTCACCACCTCCATAGGAGGCTCTTTCTGCGGATGCAGAAAACGCATTAAAACCGCATGCTGTCATGAGGTAGATTAATGCCCTTGTGTCACAGCTCTCCTTGGAAACTGCATCAAACACCAACCATTAGGACTGAATTAGGTGCCACAGAGACTTTTGAGCATCTCAAGATTGCCACTCTCTTCTGTCCCACGTGAACAATAGATCCATTTGCAAATAAAGTCATGAAAATGAAAATGCCTAGGGACAGGAATGCACAGATGCCCGTGGGTCAGGTCTTCACACACTAAGCAGAGTGGACTGTCATGTGGATAGTGAATCTGGCAGCATAGTCAAACTGGGTAAAAAAGGCAGAGAACTGGAGATGTCAGATACCTGGAAATGCTTTTGAAATATAACACAATAAAGTGATGTATAAGAAAAGAGCTGACTTACCTGAGTGACTTCTTGTCACATCAGAGGTTCCATTGTTCTGAAATTTTGTTTAATACCTGCTTCCTGATCTCAGCTTTCTGGGATAACAGCTTTTGCTACTTCCCAGCTAAACCTTCATTACTTGCTTGTTATTCCTTGGAACTGATCTTCACTCAGGGCTGCCTGATAAACCTCTCAGTTGAGCTTATTACCTGCCTTTATATTTTTATTTGTAATTTAGCATGCCCCTAATTTTAGCCCAGAACCCTTTAAGCGTACTTGGCATTTCTGCCACTATATAAACCATTTCCCTCTGCTTTCCTTATAATAAAAAAAGCTTCTCCTTCGAGACTGAGATGCAGTGTCTATTCTTTCCTTTAAGAACAGAAATAAGTCTGGGTACAGTGGCTCAGTAATCCCAACACTTTGCGAGGTCAAGGTGGGAGGACTGCCTGAACCCAGGAGTTCAAGGGCAGCCTAGAAAACATAGGGAGACCCTGTCTCTACAAAATAATAATAATAATAAAGTAGCTGGGTGTGGTGGCATGCTCCTGTGGTCCCAGCTACTTGGGACGCTAAGGTAGGAGGGCCACTGGAACTGGGGAGGTTGAAACTGTAGTTATACCACCACTCTACTCCATTCTGGGTGACAGATGAGACCCTATCTCAAAAACAAAGAATAAAAGTAACATATTTTTAAGGACATATTTGAGTAGCACAGATCATAGATGATGATAATAATTATGAAAATCTGAATTATCTGTTCATTAGAAATAAAAACATTAAAATATTTTAATTATATGGACATCAACTACTTTAAAGCAATGGATTATTTTATTCTTATTTATTCTGGTATTTTATTAAAGTGATATAGGCACGTTGGTGAAACATCAACTAAGGCAAAAAGATTTGGAATGAAAAGCAAGTTTCTCGCTTTTACTACTGCCCCGCCTCATCCTAACCCATTCCCTCAACCATGTCCCCAAAGCCAATCACATGTGATTTTGGGGAGCTTTAGTTCCTTTGGTGTTTTTGCCAATCCTTTTAAATGATGAATTCCATCTGCAGTTTCCTTATTATTGTCCTCAGGCTTCATCTATTGGCCATGTGTTATGATAACCAGGGGAAGCCTACTTATACGCCACACAGATCCATTACTTCTTTCTCATTTTTATTCCAACAAATTACAGCTGTATTCTCAGTTCCTTCAAGGCTACCTCTGATTCCATCAGTGTTTTCCAATTTTGAATCTCACAATTGTAAGTTATTTTAGGTCTTCAAATGTGACAGAGAATATTTTTTCTTATTTGTATATATTTGTTTTAGAATGAAATTTTATTTTTGGCAATTGCAACATTTCAGGACAACTTTTGAAGCATACCTATAATTACATTACAACATGGAATGTGCATAAATAAAATTGAAGCTTGATTAAAATGAGGGCTGGAATGCAAAAGTTAAATAAAGAGCTTAAATGTTGAAAAAACAAATTGGATTTCTAAACTTACTTTCACTTTGATCATCGAAGGTGTTATATATTACATTTTGATAGCTCAGAGAGTGACTCAAGTGGTAAGTTTATAGAGTATCATTCCATTTAAATGAACAGCAGGATGTATTTGCAGAAACAGATTAATGTTTCTTGGAAATTTATTAACACCTGTTTGTTTTTCTACACTCCCGTTGCTATGTGGTTTTTCTATCTATCATATGTAAATCCCATTCTTATTTTTTAAAAAAGAAGGTAATTAAACTGAAAGATCTGTTTCACACATTACAGCTAGTGAGGAGCGCAGTCAAATGTAGTCTGTGCCCCATTGTGAAGGAGGATGATGAGGCATTTTGGAAAGCCCGAGGGTGGAACCCAAGAGGGCAGCAGAAAAGAGGACTGTTTCTTCTTTCTCACTCACTATTAAGTTGCTACATTGCCTACATCTACCCAAATGGAAAAGGAGAAGAATTCTCCCATGGAGTTTGCAGCCTCCACAGCTGCTGACAAGGAAGGTTTTGGAGGTATTCTAAAATCAGATTTCTCTCCCAAGCACTTAAATGACCCAGCATTCCCCTGGGAGTCCAGAACAGGCCCTGATGGACCTGGGTACCCATCTCTCTGCCACCGTGGTTGCTATCATGTTCTTGGTGCCAGACATGCAATTGGGCACAGTCTCACTCCAGTTAACAGATTAATGCATGGGCTTTGTTTACTCTCACAATCCTTAGGACAGTGGGGGTGGGGGTTGTCTCACTAGGAACTCTGGGAAGTTCTTAATTCTCAAATCAAGGGCAGAATATAGTTCAACTTTTTTTGTGATGTCTTCCTGCATCTTTGACATTGGAAGTGAAATATACAATTTTATCCCTCCACATTTTATCTTACCCCTAAATTCACCTGAGTTCTTTTCCTTTTCTCTTAAAATGAAATTAAATAAACAATTTAAGGTCAGAGGCCCCTCTTTACAATTTTGGTCTAAGGAAGCTACTTGTGTAATTAAAGGTGTACATTGTCTGTGCTGATGTTTTTTTGGGAAAGGACATTGTTTGACCTAAACCTAAACACACTGTACAATATGGTACATGGAATGACGCCAACCTATCACATATAGCTAAGTCGAGAAGCCTGAACTATTTAAAGCTTCCACAATCTTATTTTATAATTAGTTATTCTCCTTGTGGGTTTGGATAGAAAAGATGAGTTTGTAACCAGAACAGCCAATACTTTGAAGTGGATGTAAAGTCTAGAGCCTGAGGAACCCAGCATGTTGTTTAGAGCAGGCACCACAGACGGGAAGTCAAATGAATTAAACTAGACCAAGTACCAGATAAAACGAGAGCCAGGAACCAGGTATTAAAGGCAGACCATGCAGAAATTTAGCATCACAATTAAATGATAATCCCCACCCTGTCTAACCTAGATCTTCATGACTCCAAAGCCCACACTATACCATCTCCTTAACCTTGCAGTTAAACACTCACAAGAGATTAACTACAAATGTTTTTCCTTCTGCTGATTTTGCTGGGTGTTCTAGTCACAACAACAAAATGCAATTTAAATGCTGCATTATTATATTGTGTGGATAAACTATGGACCCAAGTGGATGAGAAATACTTCAGTTAGTACAATAAGCTGGGTGGTTTGCAGCCTTGACCTTTCTCAGCATTGCTAGAAGCTATTGCTTTGGAACTCGTGGAATCTGAAAGGACCACCCACAAAACAGCTCATCTATGAGGATCACACAGCAGTGGTCAGGACCCTCCTGAAGTTCTCCCAGCTTTGAAACCTGACAGCTGCCCTCATTTCCTGCAAATGCTGAATATGAATACACACTGAGCACCTCCTATCTGTCATGCTCCCTCCACACCTTCCCCACCCTTCCTCTTTCTTTCTCTTTATTTTCTTTTTTCCAAGACAGAGTCTTACCATGTCACCCAGGCAGTCTTGCTCACCCTAATTCTGTACTCATTCTTGAAAATAAAAATTATAATATTAGTTCAACCATTGTGGAAGACAGTGTGGCGATTCCTCAAGGATCTAGAAACAGAAATTCCATTTAACCCAGCAACCCCATTACTGAGTATATACCCAAAGGATTATAAATCATTCTATTATAAAGACACATGCACACGTATGTTCATCACGGCACTGTTTACAATAGCAAACACCTGGAACCAACCCAAATACACATCAGTGATAGATTGAACAAAGAAAATGCGGCATATACACGATGGAATACTATGCAGCCATAAAAAACAATGAGTTTGTGTCCTTTGTAGGGACTTAGATGAATCTGGAAACCATCATTCTCAACAAACTGACACAAGAACAGAAAATCAAACACCACATGTTCTCACTCATAGGCAGGTATTGAACAATGAGAACACATGGATACAGGGAGGGGAGCATCACACACTGGGGTCAGTTGGGGGGGATAGGGCAGGGACAGCAGGGGGTGGGGAGGGTAGGGAGAGATAACAGGGGGAGAAATGCCAGATATAGATGTTGGGGGAATGAGGCAGCAAACCACCTTAACATGTATGGACCTATGCAACAACCCTGCATGATCTGCACATGTACCCCAGAACCTAAAGTACAATAAAAAAAATAAAATAAATAAATAAGATAATAATATTCATTTATTCATTTTGGGGCGACAAGGATCCTCATTCTCTGACAGTATGTTTCCAAAGATGTGCTCTGAGCTCTGATGTACTGGGTCTGTCTCCACTTTGCACATTTCTTCTCTTTGCTGCTGTTCACACTGACATGGGTTCCTTCCCTCCTAGTTGCTTTTGGCAGCCCTTTTCTGCATATTGGTGTCTGAGGATTAGATCTGCCTCTAGATTCATTAAAATGGGTTCCTTTTCTTAAAAAATTCCACTTATTGTTTCTGTATGATTTCTAGGGTTGAAAGAAGAGATGATGAATTTTGCAGCCAAATTCATAAAAGAAATTCTACAAAAGTTATTTCAAAGGGAAAATGTTCAGGACTTGTGAATGAATAGGGAGAAAGGAACAAAAAGGCAAGCAAAAAAAAAAAAAAGAGGCATATTGAATTAGTGTTAACTAAGAGCAATAATAATTTTCTTCACATTGTATTAACTAATTCATTTAAAATTGGCATTGAAATGATAAGTCGGAATTTTTCCTCACTTATTATTTTACATGTAAAATCTGTTTTAATATGATTGGTATTTTACCTAGAAAGAAGCTGAAGATGACAAGGAACTAATACCCAGAATATACAAGGAACTAAATAATTCAATAGCAAAAAAATAATAAGAATAATCCAACACAAATGAACAAATAAAAATGGGGGCATGAATAGAGATTTCTCAAAAGAAAGCAGACAAATGGCCAGCAGGTATTTGAAAAAATACTCAGCATCACTAATCATCAGGGAAATGTAAATCAAAACCACAATGAGATATCATCTCACCCCAGTTAGAATGCCTATTATCAAAAAGACAAGAACTAACAAATGCTGGCAAGGATGGAGAGAAAAGCGAACGCTTTTGGGGTGGAAATGTAAATTAGTATGGGCATTATAAAAAATAATATGGTGGTTTCTCAAAAAACAAAAAAGAGAACGATCATACAATCTGGCAATCCCACTACTGGGTGTTTATCCAAAGGAAAGGAAATAATATATCAAAGGAATACCTGCGCCTCCATGTTTACTACAGCACCATTCACAATAGGCAAGATATAGAATCAATCTAAAGGTCCACCAATGGATGAATGGATAAATAAATGAGATAGATATATACAAGGGAATACTATTTAGCCATAAAAAATTCTGCCGTTTCTAGCAACATGAATAGAATTAGAGGTCATTTAGGTGAAATAAGCCAGGTACAGAAAGATAAATATCACATGTTCTCATTATTATGTGGAAGCTTAAAGTAGGTCTCTTGGAGGTAGAGAGTAGAGGCTTGGGGATGCTGGGGAGGGGGATGAAGAGAGGTTGGTAAATGGACACAAACACAGAGTTAGATGGAAGGAGCAGCCTCTAGTGTTCAATAGCACAGTAGAACATTTATTGTGTATCTCAAAATAACTAGAAGAAAAGATTCAGAATATCCCAACACAAAGAAATAATAAATAACTGAAATAATGGATATCCTAAATATTCTGATTTGATCACTACCCATTATATGCATGTATCAAAATATTACATGTCTGCCATAAAGATGCACAATTATTACGTTTCAATAAAAATATTTTAATAAATTAACTTAATTTTTAAAAAGAGAGGCTGAAGACATAAGTTAACAAAGATGATAGTGCCTGTGCTCACTATACTCCACTTTCAAACTCTCTCATTTAGAAAAATGTCATACAAAATGGAAATGTTTTCTTCAAAGAAATATTTACTATCTATATCTTACCCAAAACTGTTCAAGCTTCCCAGAATAGTCAACTGAATGGCCATAACTTACTGGTCCGTCTGTATTTCACACTATTCCCATTAATTATTTGAAAAACTTCCTGTAACTAAATGTGTGCCAGATACCATTCTCCCTGCCATGTGCCCAAGTTGGTAGCAAACTGAGTGTTCACTGTGTTCAATGTACTTGTCCTGCCCTGGGCAGATGTTGATGCCACTCTTGCAACTTTCTATGACCTCCCAACATATTCCACACTGCCTGATAAAATAGTGCCCATTCTTCAAGGCCCATTTCAAAGTCTATTTTCTTCAAAACCCTTCTCTAAGCCTCCCTTTACTGTCAATTCAAAGGGTCACCTTTGCAAAACATTAGATGCATGGAAAATATTTCAACAATTTATTGAATAATCTGAATACAAATAAACATTTGGAGGCATATGACTTGTGATTATATCCAAGGCTTGGAGAGATTTGTAAATCTTTTGTATGGTTGTGACACCTGATACCAGGATAGAAAAGCACTCTTTGAAGAATGTAGTGTAGCAGCAAAAAACACAGGAGCTAGAGCCTGAGGAAATACAGTGATTTGCCTCAAGACTCGGGTAGGCATATAGATATTGACATCAGATATTTAGGAATGAAAGAGTCAGGAGCACTGCAGGTGTTCCTGTCCTAGTCTGATCATAGTGATGAAAATATTTTTCTTTGTGGGTGGTTATTTACAATACTCTTGCTCATTCTAATAATATTTTCTATTAAACAGTCACAGCATCAATACAATTCATAATGGCAATTTTTCTTCAAGATTGCTTTTAAGCTCATGCATGAAGTCTGGAAGAGCCACTTAAACTCTAAAGATTTTGCCATGATAATCACCAGGGAGACCAGTGTCTGGGTATTATGTGAGGAAAGAAATAAGAAAGGTTTAGTTAGTTTGAAGTATCATGATATGTTAGAAAAAAAATAATATTTATGTGATTGTTCACATTCTCTTTCTCCTCCTTTAAGCTCCAAGAAGAACTCCATCTCTGCCAGGTTAATTTCTAAGGTTTACTGTATAGAATTGAGGTAACACATTACAGGCATGATATAGAAACTTGATCTGATTGATCCATACCGGAAAGGACAGAGTTATTTATAGATAAGACCCATGAGGTAGGGATAGGGCAGTAATAAGCAAAACAGTATCTAGTATATGCTGTGTTTGAGGGAGAGTTTGGGAGAGTTTTGGGAGAGAGGGAGGGATACTTGGTTAGCCACCATGACATAATTTCCAAAAATTCAGATAACACATGGATGAATGAAATTTTTTGTTTTATTTTATTTTTTTAATTTTTAATTCAGGAGTTACATGTGCACATTTGTTAAAAGTGTAGTTTGTGTGATACTGAGGTTTGGGCTACTATTAATCCTGTTGTCCAAATAGAGAACATAGTACCCAATTGAAGTTTTTCAGCCCTTAACCTCTTCCTTTTGGAGTCCCCAGTATCTATTGTTCCCATCTTTATGTCCCTGTGGACCCAATATTTAGCTCTTGCTTATAAATGGGAACACCTTTGAAACAAGTAATAAAAAACCTACTAACCAAAAAAGCCCTGGCCCAGAAGGATTCACAGCTGAATTCTACCAGACATACAAAGAAAAGCTGGTACCAACCCTACTTAAATTCTTCCAAAAAATTGAGGAGGAGAGATTCCTCCTTAACTCATTCTATGAAACCAGTAACATCCTGATACCAAAACCTGGCAAAGATACAACAAAAAAGAACAAAGCAAGCCAATAGCCTCGATGGACACAGACGCAAAAATCCTCAATAAAATACTAGCAAACAGAGTCAAGCAGAACATCAAAAAGCTAATTCATGACGATCAAGTAGGCTTTATTCCAGGGATGCAAGTTTGGTACAACATACACAAATCAATACATGTCATTCACCACATAAGCAGAATAAAAAACAGAAACCATATGATCATCTCAGTAGACACTGAAAAAAACACTTAATAAAATCCAGCATCCCTTTTGACAAAAACCTTCAACAAACTAGGTATTGAAGGAAGATGCCTCAAAATAGTAAGAGCCACCTATCATGAACCCACAGCCAACATCATACTAAATAGGCAAAAGCTGGAAGCATTCCCCTTGAGAACTGAAGGTAATTTTAAGAGAATTTTTGCTGTTTGCTATTAAGGAAACTTTTCTTTGGTCTGTTTTGTAGTGACTGTGCTATTTGGATTACTTTTGAAATCCTTTTGGATTTCAAAACTATTTTTTTCTTTCCTGAATGTGACAGTAGATGTGCCAGTTTCATAGGAGTTCCATTTAGGCTGTTGTGTTTGGGTTAATGGAGATATATAAATGCGGAAATGTCTTATAGACATTGAGAGATATATGACCTGAGTTTGGATCGGAGAAGGCTTGGAGAGACTTATAAATCTTTTGTATGGTTGTGGCAGCTGACACAAGGGAAGGAAAGCGCTCTTTGAGGAATATAGTTCAGGAGGAAAAAGCACAGGGGCTAAAGCCTAAAGAAACACAGTGATCTACACCAAGACTTGGTTAGACATACAGATATTGACATTAGATATTTAGAAATGAAAGGGTACAGTGCACTGTGGTTAGCTAAAGAGGAATTTAAATAAAATAGGTGTAATGAGGGTGACTGAGAAATGCAATCTTAGCAGAATAGACTGAATATTTGGAGTTTGATATCAAAGAAACAGGATGTGAGCAAGGAAACAGAAAAACCATAGCCAAGAACTGTGATAGACTTTAAAGAGGAGAGTGGTGCCAAAACAAAGAGGCTACCAGCTATTTACCTGAATACAGCAACAACTGGCATAGCTGTGTTAAGCTTTGTGTGGAAGATCTTTAAGTGGCAAGTTATTGAAAATGAAGGTAGAGAAAATTGAGGCTATATCAAGACCTGAAGACACAAGGTATGCATCAGCAGAAATGGCAGATTAAGGGCCTCTCAAACCCCATTTCTCTGTAAAAGCAATGAGAATATTAACAAAAATGGGCAGAATCAACTTTTTCACAAACCTGGAAAGTAATCAAAGGTTTGCAAAAATCTGAAGAGTGTTTATTCAAGGATCTGGGAAGAACTGCTGTCCCTTACTCAACTCAGGAATTTTCTGAATTTCTCTCTCTGGAAGCACTAACACTATGAAGGTACAGTAGGAACTCTGCTCTGTGCTTCGTGATAACACCATCCGCTGAGTCCGCAGCTACATCTTTCAATCTTCCCCAACAAGGGGTTTTATTTGGGTAAATTAAGAGCTCAGGAGAGTATAAAATTCTGTGATCTATGATAATGTAACCCAGAATAAAGAATGGGTGGGGGTGAGATGGGAATTTGTGCAGAATAAATAAAATGTTCATAAATCATAAGAAATCTACTTTATAACAAAAATATTTTAATTTAACGTTTCCTATGAAGTTAATTCTATCCTAAGAGTTTTCAAATTTTTGAAGACCCACTCAGAACCAAGATTTTTATTACTATTATAATTCCAGATTTGCATTAGATATTAATACTATTTTCCCCAAAATGTATAAGTTACTTATATTTTCATAAAGTGCTTTTCCATGCAGGACTTTTTAATCCTCATGACATTTCTTTGAGGAAGGTGATATGATTTCCATTTTAAAGGTGAGTAAAATACAGTTCAAGTAATCATGCAATTTGCCTAAGGTCTCCATGCCAGAGAGTGCTGACCAGACCATTCTCAACATCTGCTCCTCACATTTTTTTCTCCTTTTCTTCCTCCTCCCTTTCCTTCTTTTTAAATATTTTAAAGGTAATACTTAAGAGACATGCATTCACAATTATCACTCAGGTCAAGAAATAAAACATTACCAGAGCCTCAGAGGCCCCTTGGTGTCATCTCTCAATCATTACCCTCTCACTCTCCCCAAAGATAGCTACCATCTATGTATATTGCAATACTCCCTTTACCTTTTTACCACCTAGGCATCCATCCCTAAAGACTGTGTGTTTGTACTTTATATACATAGAATCACTATATATGTCTATATAAATACCTTACACACACACACAAACACACACACACAGGTTGAGTATATCTTAGCCTAAATGCTTGAGATCAGAAGTATTTCAGATTTTTTGCAAGATTTTGGAATACTTGCATTATACTTATTGGTTGACCATCACAAATTTGAAAATCTAAAATCTAAAATGCTTGAGTGAGCATTTTCATTAAGTATTATATTGGAACGCAAAAATTGTTTGGATTTTGGAGCATTTTGATTTCAGAATTTGGGATTTGAGATGCTTAATCTGTGTGTGTGTGTGTGTGTGTGTGTGTGTGTGTGTGTGTGTGCACGCACGTGCGCACACATGCATGTGTGTGTAAGCTTGCATGTGTGTATGTACACATATGAATATAGTTTGAGTCTGACATTTTTCACTCAAACTATGCTCTATCCATAGTTTAGCTGTAGTCAAATTTTGTATTTTTTTTTTGCTGTACACCATCCGGTAATATACATGATACATAAATATATCACAATTTACTTATCCATTACTGATGGATATTTGGATGGTTTTCTGTTTTTAGCTATTTCCAATAGCTGCTATGAACATATCTCTATGTATCTCTCAGTGCCCCTGTTCACACATTTCTATTGAGTGTATACCTAGAAATAGAACACTGGGTTACTAAGTACACACAGCTTGAACTTTGATAGAGAATGCCAACCTTTTGGTATACGCTCTTTTGTTAAGTGCCTGTAACAGCTGCTTGCTTACTTTTCTACTTGGTTGTATTTTTCTTAGTTTACAGTCTTAATCAGCTTGGACCACTATAACAAAATACCATAGACTGGGTGGCTTAAATAGCAGACATTTATTTCCAATAGTTCTGGAGATGGGGAAGTACAAGACCAAGGTTCCAGCTGGTTCAGTGAGGGCTCTTTTCCTCACAGGACAGAGAGAGAGAACATTTGGGCTCTCTTCTTCTTGTAAGGACACTGATCCCAGAAACCCCATCCCCCGACTCACGACCTCCTCCAAACCTAATTACGAACTAAAGATCTCACCTCCAAATGCGATCACACTGGGGGCTAAAACTTCAACATATAACTTTGGAAAAAACACAAACATTCAGTGAATAAAAATGAGGTGTTTTTGACCAAAAAAAATCTGTTTTTCAGCTCTTTCCTGGTTATATGTGACAAATAGCTTATCCTATTCTATTTTTCCTTTTTTTCCTTAATGGTTATAAACACAAATTCTTAGCTGTATTAATTTTTAAATAAATATGTTCCATGTATTATTTAATAAATCGTCCTTTGTCTTAGGACAATTAAGATATATACCTAAATTAACTCATAGAAGGTTTGCTACTCTTTCACATTTAAATCTAAAATCCATCTAGCACTTTTATTTTGTTGTCTACCATGTGAGATCTGGGTTCCAAATAGATATTCAGTTGTCTCAGGACATACTAAGAGACTTTGCAATGCCATCATTTATAAAAATTAGAGCGTCTTCATATATGTAGGTATGGACTCTCTATTCTAATATATTGATTTATTTATTTTTCTGTGCCAATATTTAGCTATTGTAATTATTGTAGCTTTATAACAAGTCTTGGTATCTGATTGTGTAGATCTTCTAACTCCGTTCTTATGCAATATTGTTTTGGCTATTTTTGGCCCTTAGCATATCCATATGCAAATTGAGAATTCATTTCTCAATTTTCACAAACTACATATACACACCCACAAGAAACTTAATGAGGTTTTGTTTGTGATAGCATTAAATCCATAGGTCAATTTGGAATAAAAACTGACATTGTGCAATATGAGTTTTCTAATGCAGGAATATGGTATTTGCCACCACTTGTGTAGGTACTCTTTTATTTTGCTTCATAATTTTTGCCAATTTTGTACATTTGGATCTTCGCATTTTTTAAAGTGTTTTGTTTTTAACTCTAGAAATTTAATAATTTGATACTATTGTAAAGTATTATATGAATTAAGAATTTAAAATTTTATTTTTCCAAATGTTTGGTACAGGTATGTAGAAGTACAATTCATTTTTGTGTGTAGATATATAACCAACAAACTTGCTAAGCTTATTAGTTCTAACATTTAATGTGGCTTTTATTTCTACGTACATAACTGTGTAATCTGTGATCATAAACATTTTAATTATTTTTAATTAAGCATGGTACTAGTTTTGTAAATGCCATGGTCATTATCCCTTCAAATATTTCAACTGTTCAATTTTCTCTCTCTCTCTCTTATTGGACTCTAATTACTCATATTAAACTCTCTCCCTATATTCTCTTATGTCTCACATCTTTTCTAATTTCCATCTTCTGCTACTCTATTTTTTATTTTGAATAAAAAAATTTAAAAAAACACAAATTCTCTCTTCAAATGTGTTTTTAAATTAATCAACTGAGCTCTTCATTTAGGTAATTTTTAATTTCTAAAACTTTTTAGTTCTTTTTTAAAGTTTATATATCCTTTTATTATAGTTTCTAGTTCTCAAGTTTTTACTTTTTCTCCGAGTTTCAGATTTTCTATCTTTGCTTAAATATTAGACCAGTTATTAAACAAAATTTTGAAAATATTTAATCCAGATTTTCAATTAATCCTTACTAGAATAGTTGGTTTAAATTAACCAGAACTCCGCATTATTAGTATCAGAAGTCAGCCATCCTTAAACTTCTTATCTTTCACATCTGCCGTCTTTTAGATACATTCCTGCCGTTCTGGACCTTAAATATGGCTAAGAAAATATTGTGGATGGCCATTAAGCAGAAAGGTAGGGCGTGGTGGCTCACACCTGTAACCCCAGCACTTTGGGAGACGGAGGCGGAGGTGGGCAGATCACCTGAGGTCAGGAGTTCGAGACCAGCCTGGCCCCCATGATGAAACCATGTCTCTACTAAAAATACTAAAAACAAAATAGCTGGTTGGTGGTGGACACCTGTAATCCTAAATACTCGGGAGGCTGAGGCAGGAGAATCACTTGGACCCAGAAGGCAGAGGTTGCAGTGGGCCAGGATTCGCCATTGCACTCCAGCCTAGGCAATAAGAGCGAAACTCCATCTCGAAAAAAAAGGCAATGTAAGACAATCAGTCATTAAATGAAAGATACAGACTTTTAAGGGCTTTGGAAGTCCAGAAAAGGTGATAGATACATACAGCTGAGAGGACATATAGGGCTTAGAAAAGCACACAGGAGAGAAGGAGGCCATCTGAGTGGAAAAGGCTGGATGAGGGTAAATATAAAGCCCAGGCCAAAAAGGTAGTGAGCATGGATGGTGGCTGGACCAGCAGAGACAGAAATATGATTTGGAGAAAGACACCATTTTAAGGAAGACCTTAAAAGTTAAGTGGAGGTGTTTGGGGTTTTATTTTTCAAACAATGCCAGGCTGTGAGATGTTTTTGACATGATTAAGCAAGTCTGGGTTACATGCTTGCCCCCAAAGCTGAATGGGGAGGTAAATTCCATTTTAACCAAATGTCCTGAGAGTGGAAAAGTGCCAGAATTGCCAGATTCACAAAATAAAAATATGAGTTTCCCAGTTAAACTTTAATTCAGATAAACGATTAATAATGTGTTAGTATAAGTATGTCCTCTATAATATTTGGGACTTTACAATAATGTATTATCTATTAATTTTGTGAACTCAGATTTAACTAAGAGTCCCACATTTTATCTGCAATCCTAAAGTGGCTGCTTCTGTTAAGGAAAACTGAGATGCTACCATACAAGGGTAATAGATGCTCAGCAAACTAAAATGCAAAAATTCAAATATCTGCCAAGAATAGGCTAGAGAAGAAGCTAATAAATCTCTGTCCTTTTGAAACTCTACCATCTGAGGTATTGAAGACCCTCTTCAGTATGAACAAGTAGCATGCTGACAACATGCCAACTTGCAATCCTAATTTTTAAAACATTTGGTGAGAACATGAATTATTCCAAAATTTGTCAAGACAATTTGTTCACTTACAAAGTCACTTTCTTCTTCCCTAATTATCAAACAGCTTTATTTCCATAAACCTGAATGCTCCAAGAGGTTTTAATGAAAATAAGTGGAACAATCTTCAAAATGTCCATCTAATGAAAGAAATAATTCACTGAGATACTAAAGAATCAGCAGTGTTTCACCACTCAAAGATTTCTCAGGAGGAAGGTAGAAGAAAATCTGATTATTATGATCTATTTTATCCAGATCTGATTCCTGATCTACAAAACAAAATTTCATTTAGGCCATTAACAACCTGCAAAATTAAATTTCAAGTCTGCATAATGATTGGAAAAATAGAAGTTTTATGAATTTTGTGACTATAGCACACTTGCAAAAATGTTTCATAACAAAGATATTTTGCAGAGGGACAAAATATGTCAAGCAAAGTAAACTAAGTAACACACACGTGCCTTACATGTGCATATATATAAATTCATGCAGAGAAATGTCTATTCTTACTTACGACCTACAGGAATATAAACATGATTTTAAAAAGGGGTAATTTTACAAATTATAAATCACCCACTGCTGGCCTGAGCCCAAAGAAAAGCATTTTAACCAGACCCCACCCCAAGTCACCCTGGCCCTGTTCCCAACATATACCTACACCTGTCAAAGCTGCGATGCGCCCCTCAGGCATCGATAGAAATAGCTAAGATGAATGAAGTAGGTGCCCCTCATGATATCAAGTAGGTGCCCCTCATTTTTACCCTAAAAAAGTAACCATGCTATTTGTGGTTGTTAGTTTGCCACATATCATCTTCCCCCGCTTTGCCTTCTCTTTCTCTTTCTTGATTCTCACACCTGTGTTTGCGAAACAACCTTAAGATCTTTTTACAAAAGCAAAGCATAGCAGCTGGGGGTTGTTTGTTTCACATACCTTCTGGCAAGTGCTGCTCCACAAATGTCCAATTCACACTTCCGTTCAGCCTGTCTACAGGGAATATTCTGCTGTTCATTGCCTTATTTGTGGACATTGCGTTGCTGCGTGTGGGTGTATGTATGAAGGAGGAGACGAGGAAGGGGAGATGGTGCGCTCTCTGCATTCTGGGTTTAGCTATATCATCTCTGATAAACAACTTTCAGTGGTTCAGTGAACCCCCACCAGCTTTTCTAGCAAGAGAATAGATAGGTACAGATTAGAAGCAGTCATTTGATACAAGGAAACAACCAACATCTTATTTGCATCTGTGCATGTCAACAGTGCAATCGGGATAAACTTTTGAGAGAATTAGATTGAAGTGGTAATTAAAGAATTGTCTTGTGAATTTTAATGTGATTGTCCAGAGGTAAATTATTTGGTATTGTATTCTACTTCAGGAAAAATGTTGTGGAACCTTTACATGAAAAGTCTCTGCAAATATCACTGGTGCTAGGGAATCTGATGAAGACAGAAACTGGTTATTTAAGATTCAAATATCTCAGAGGCTTACTATATTAAACTCTACTAAAATGGTGATTCTTCTTACAGTGTTGGGGTACAGGATGCACAATGGAAATTTTCCCAGTGTGTTGAAATTGTATCTTAGGCCCCCAAAGCTGAGGTCATTAGGAAAAAGTACTTCTACATTCTAAACAGCAGTACAAGGTAGGCCATGTTCATTTGCTAAAAGTTAACAAAACTTGTATTAAATGATCAGTGTTCATCTTCCCTATTACCCGTCTCCATGTAAAGGGAGTGAAAAGAGTCATTGAATTTGAGTCTAATGGATGTAACA
Organism: Sapajus apella; assembly: GCF_009761245.1. Lineage (NCBI taxonomy): Eukaryota > Metazoa > Chordata > Mammalia > Primates > Cebidae > Sapajus > Sapajus apella. The sequence continues at coordinate 7,775,068 of NW_022436943.1, read as the reverse complement.
GCTGTGTCATTTCCCCTTATCCTAGCCAAACCGGGAGTTAAAGGAAACTGCCTTGAGAGAGGGAGGATCTACATGAGGGGAGCTAGGAAACCCCTAGCCTGACTGGGACCTGCACTTGCCACCACGAGCTAGGAAATATATTTAGTGAGTGATATGTCCTTCCAAGTACAGATACTGCTGCTTGCTCTTGAACTGGCGAGCTCAGAAGGCCCAAGATTGTCTGAAGCTACCTATGCATGAAAGCAAGGGCTGCCACAGGGAGAATCTTGCATTTGTGCCAGCTGACTTGGTGGTGTGTGCCTGTCACATGGGCTCAGGTGCTTGTGATTGCACCCTACACAAAAAGGAAGTCAGTATGGATTAGCAGATATCAGCAAGAGATTAAAAAATGGAGGATGCTAAATCTCAGCCAGAGAATGCATCACCCATATCAGGGCATAATGTGGTAAGGAGATTCCTATGTGTTTTAAGAATACCTGGGATTTATTTTAATCAGACACAGTAAGACACAAAGACATGTAAATTGCTCTTATGAAGAAAAAAGTTGCTCCCTGGGAACAGGAAACATAACCACTACATGGGGAGTATTGGAAGGGGGCACATGGGGAAACACCAGGATTAGTTAGGAGGCAGAGAGAATTGGAGGAAATTCAAGCAAAAGCCTTTATTGCAATTTTCATGGAAATGAACACAAAGCAGGATAAGCAGGCTTAGGACTGGCTAATTTAAAGCGTTTCCAAGGGCTCCAGAATGTAGGGGCTGTCCCTAGTTGTCTGGTACCTGGTCTTGATGTGAGTAGGGCAGATGGATAGTGGCCTGGGTTGTGAGAGCCCCATGAAGGAAGTGCTTGGAGTGTGGGCTCTGGATTAAGCAGTTTGCATGTTCCTGGACCAGGGAATTGCTTGTCATCTCTAGGAATTTACTAACCATGTAAGGGAAGGTCCCTCCAGGTTCAGGAAGGCCCCATGTGTCAATCCGAATACAGAACGAAAGACATGGGTAATACATTATGCCCTCCAAAGAATCCATGTCTGAGCTCCAAAAAAACCTGATATTTTGATGCTTGCCACAATGGGAGTAATAGTAGTAAACCAGTGTAACCAAGAGATAACTAAAGCAGCACCAGGGACTAAACCTGAGAGGGACACACTCTTCCTCAAATCATTCTCCTGCTGGAGGAAAGATAACCAGAGTGGCAGATATATGGCCAAACACTGTAAGGGGAAGCAGGGACTCTCTCGAGAAACTGCATTTGAAACAGTAATTTTCAAAATTACTTAGGCTGTTTATTTAAAATTCTATGTACACCTTTCCAATCCTTACTCTACACGTTTAGTTTATTTAAAGACTCATTGAGAATTATCTACCATCCCAGTTTTCCCAGTTTTCTACTTTGTAATTCTCTTTATATATTGTTGGATGTATCTTATAAAAATGTTTTCCTTTGGTAATGATATGGAAATGGTGCTTTTTTTCCTGTACCTTTATTTATCCAGGTATTTTTCTGTTGTCTTCACAAGCAAAAAATTCTCTGGGTTTTTAATTTAAATCAGAGCTGTTAATATGACTATGGATATGGCTACGTTTTTTCCGGAATTTGATTTTGCAGAGATGAAGGACTGGAGACTATTTTAAATGCTTATTATGTTATAGATGATCTGCTTTTCTAACTTGACTCACGTATTTTCTTTTTGTTTTAATTTAAAAAATTTCCCATCTATATCTTAAAGTGAATCAACGTTTATTGATTTTGTCTGACAAACAATGGCATGTTTTGGTCAGCTGGTTCATATTTTCTTTGTCAGGCAAATTTTATTCTATCATAATTTTGATTATTGCTTTTGTTTCCTCCAATTTTTAATTAGAAAATTCTGGTACTCTTAACCCTCTCTGTCTTCCATGTCTACTTTTCTATCTTGTAATTTTTTAGTCTTTATCAGTTAAGAATGTGTTCAGTTATTAATAACAGAATATATAGCAAATAGTGGATTAAACAAATAGGGCTGTTTTTTTCACACAACAAGAAGTCTGGAGTCTGGCAGGTTATGACCAGGGCAGATGGGTATGACCAGTTGACAGATGCAGGAGGCAGATAAGTGAGGGTCCCTGGAGGGTCTCCAACCCACTCGACAAGTTTTACATCAGATGTTTTTGTGCAGTTGAGGGAACCTTCCCAGGGCCTTCTCTGGGCATGCGCACAATAGACTGGGGTCCACCTGCACATTGGGAGAATAGGGTGGAGCTACCGAGAATTCACATCTTATGCAGTGGGGAGGAGCCTGGTCTCTTCAGCTCCTGTGGTGGCCTGGTATTCAATCTGTAAGGTAGGAGCCTGTTGGCAGGACATTCTCTTTTTTGCTGAGAGCTTCCTTTAATAAATTCCGCTCTCCTCAACTTTTAATATGTCCACGTGCTAATTTTTCCTGTTTGTTAGACAAGAACCTGGATTTTAACTGAACTAAGGAGCAAAAAATCCTGCATCACAATCACTACAAAATAAAATCAGTATGTTAGGCTCATTCCATCTCTTTGCTCTGCCAGCCTTAGCATGCTGGCTTGTTGCCTCTTGGTTTTAAAATGGTTGCTGTTACTACGGTTATCATAACTGTGTTCCAAATAGAAAATGGGGTGGAGAGAGCAAAAAGGTGAAGCAGGTCTTCTCCCAGGGAGGTCCTGCCTTTTTATTTGGCGTGGAGGCAGTCCAGGAACAAGTTTCGTGCCTCATTAGCCATCACATGCCACCCCTAGCTGGTCAGTGACTGGGAAAGGGGGTGAAGGATGGGGTTGGTCAGCCAGTCAGTAGTGCCTGCTTGCAGTGTCTTTCTGTTCTTCATCATTATCCCAGAAGAGGCTCTCAAGTTGATTTGTTACGTAACTGACCCAGTTTTCTAAAATCTATTTTGTTCATTTGCGTTTCCAATACAGATTTGAATTCTGTGATTTTTTTTGCTTCTATGGTTTTTCATTTTTATTATTATAATTACTTTGTTATTTCAAGCATCTGCCCTTTAAAGTTTCACTCTGCATGTCAGCATAACTTTTACAGTCTAATTCTGATCTCTCCTATGTTTTTTTGTTGTTATTTTTCTATAGAGACAGTGAGTTTGTCTTGTTGAAGACAAAAAGCCTATTTTTAATTTCCTGTAACAAACCTTTTATAATGATGTAATTTCCTTTGAGACTTTGATATAATAATAATTCATTTTACTCAAGCCAAAATCTTTTATCCCCAAAGGTCTCATGTTATTGATTTGTATTTATTTTTAATTCTTCCTTGACTTAGGATGACTCTACACATATAAACCCTTGTATTTTTTATAACTGCCTTTGCCTGTGTCCCCAACATCCACTTTTAGATTCTCCATCCCGTTCTCACTTCTTGTGTTGTGAATGAATTGATGATTTATTTTTCCATTCCCCAACCCAATTTCCACTGTTGATTAGCATTTCCCTGTTGGTCTGAGGAAGGAACGTCTACACCTCTGCTTCTCAGTTTTCAGGTGTGAGAAGAGTTTATGTTCAGTACAAACAAGTAGAGCAAAATTCTCAGAAAGACCAAAAAAGAAGTACCATATCTGACACATGGTTAGGTCTCAATATATATTACATCACCATCATCATCATTGTTGTTATTATTAGACGAAAGATAAATTTTAACCCAATAATCACATACTTTATTATAAAATCTCACAGTGAGATAAAAGAGATGAACACCATTTCACGAGAGCATAAAACAAAGTAACCTGATCTAGCCGGGGAAAGGCAGGGAAAAGGGGTAACGATGGCTATGACTGTGTGTCACAGAAGACTCCACTGAGAAAGAATACTTGAGCTGAGATGAGAAAGATAGTGTGTCAATTGTGAATATTTTGTTTGCCAGTGGGTTTCTAACAGACGTAAATGAAATGGCACTGCTTGATTCAAGGAGTTGAGAAGCAAGGTCAGTCTTCAGCCTGGCTAGATATAGGTAAGTTGTCTCTCCATCTCCTGACCCTGCTATCCTCTGTGTTGGCTTAATTCTCCGAAATACTCTTCAAAATTCTCAGAAAGGCCAAAATCAGCTCCAGTCTCACTTCCTACCAGGTTTTCTACCCAACAAGAAGGTTTCTCATTCCCAATGATTCCAACCTAAGTCCTAGAAATAAGTCCTACTTATATAGATGGGTCACATGATCTTCTCCAAGGGAATTGCTGAGACCAGAGGAATGGAATGCCTTGAATGACCAGATGTAGGCCCTGTGTCCTTACCTGGAATGAGAACTGACTAAGGGGGAGAAAAGGCAGAGAAAGTATTACAGAAAAGGTGACTGGATTCTGGACAGGCAAAACAATAGCTTGTTGTGTACACAGCAATGAAGACTTCATACAGAATAGCAAATAACAGGGTCCAGTCTTCATTTTCTTCCTTTCTCTTTGTATCTCTCACTGCCTTCACTACCTTAAGTATATTGTCTATTGAGGAATGTAATCTTTGAAAAGCTGTATGAAAAGAAGTACCATATCTAGTCACTGAATGCCCTGGAGCAAATACAGTGTTTATAATTTGTGGATTATAAAGGAGAAGCCTTTCGTTTCATTGTACCTGTTGAGCTACCTGGTTCTATTTCCGAGAGTAAAGTATCCAAAGGACACTGATTAGGTTCAGAAAGTCAGCTCAAACAGACTTTTAAAAAGTGAAAGAGAAACTAATTAATTCTGTAACTAAAAAGAAATTCCTCCCAGACTCCAATAAATTGCTGATTGTAAGCTTGTTTCTAATGTTATAAGATTTCATTCTTTTTGTGCTATCATGAATTTTTAAATTGAGAGTTACGGGAGACATTTTACAGGAACTGGATATAATAGCCTGATAACATTTTATCCCTGTGATAAATGAGCATGTAGATATTAGATCAGCTCTAGTAGATAATTAGTCAACTCCTGGTGACCAACTAAATGTAAACGGGTCACTGAAGTGATGTTTGCTTCTGAACTAGCATGATGCTAGCGGGACTGCTGCTTCACCTGGATTAAGTAGAGGGAGAGTCAATCATTGGATCAACAGCTAGGGTAAATCAAGGCTTTTTTTTCCCATTTATTTTCTTGCATTTTAGGTTTTGGGGTACATGTGAAGAACATGCAAGATTGTTGCATAGGTACACACGTGGCAGTGTGATTTGCTGCCTTCCTCCCCATCACCTACATCTAGCATCTCTCCCCTTGCTATCTCTCCCCAACTCCCCACCCCTCACCGTCCCTCCCCTATTTCCCCCCAACTGACCCCAGTGTGTAGTGCTCCCCTCCTTGTGTCCATGTGTTCTCATTGTTCAACACCCGCCTATGAGTGAGAACATGAGGTGTTTGATCTTCTGCTCTTCTGTCAGTTTGCTGAGAATGATGGTTTCCAGGTTCATCCATGTCCCTACAAAGGACACAAACTCATCGTTTTTGATGGCTGCATAATATTCCATGGTGTATATGTGCCACATTTTCCCTGTCCAGTCTATCATCGATGGGCATTTGGTTGGTTCCAGGTCTTTGCTATTGTAAACAGTGCTGCAATGAACATTCGTGTGCACGTGTCCTTATAGTAGAACGTAAATCAAGGCTTTTAATGCCTCCCTCATTCTAAAATTCTGTATCTTCATTATTCTATATTTAAGAGTATTTCTAAAACAATGACCAAGTAATTCAGCCTGTGGAAAAGTTATCTGACTTTCATTGTGACATGCTTTCTCCAGTTTGGCACTTCACTGGTAAGTAGAATAATTCACAAGACAAAGTGATATTTGACATTGTGAATTATTATGCAAACTGTTGGGGAAAAAAATGCAAGACAAATTAAAATTAACAGAGTTTAATAGAGCAAAAAACGATTAACAAATTAGGCAGCCCCCAGAACCAAAATAGGTTCAGAGAAGCTCTGGGGTTACCACATGGTCCAATAATAAGTACAGACAGAAGAAGGAAAGCGTTGTACAGAAAACACAAGTGAGGTATACAGCTTAGTGCTTGCCTTATGTGAACACAGTTGGAACAGTTGGCTGCCTGTGATTGACTGAGACTCTGCTAGTTTTTACAAGACCAGGTAATAGTCTGTTTACACATCCAGTTAGTTCACAGTTCACTATGTGCAGAAAAACCTTTAGGCCAAATTTAAAGTATGTAAGGGGGCAGCTTTAGGCTAAACTTAATGAGACAATGAAAAATAGACTCCAAAATTTCGGTGAGTCACTGCAATTGCCAATTCTTCCAGAAGGCATTCCACCCAAGCTGATTCACTTGAAACACAGAGAACACTTCAGAAGATAGGTGGTGCAAAAACTTTCAAGTCCGAGGAACTGCTGAAGGGACTGCATCAAAGATCCATCGTCCATAGTGTACTTCATGGAATCCAGACTGTGCCAATTGGCAGCAATAGAGAGTTCCATGGGTAGGTATTAATGATGAATGAGCATGTAGATATTAGATCCAACTGTCAGATCTCCACAAGGAGCAACATGGAAGTATCTTGCAATAGGCAAATGTCTCTAGACAATCAGATTATTACAAATATCTGCTGCATCTAGTCAGTGGAGGAATCTGTCCTTTCATTTTCTCTTGGTGGAAGCAACAATAATAGCCTATGGCATCTTTTTTGTCCATCACGCATTATAAAAGTACATTTGTAATACAAACAAAGGAGGCACACTAACACTTACCTACCAGGAATAGGTATGAATACCTACGGTGTGCCAGGCTCTGGCCAACAGAGTATACATGATTACGCATGTAACAGTCACCAAAAATGTTTTTGACAAGTACTATGATACCTACTTCATAAAGAAAAAATCCTAAAAGCTCAGAGCATATTGTTAATTTGCCCTAAATAACATAGTAAATAGGTTGCAAGTAAGAAAAAAACGAGTATAGTCTGTCTGAGAAGAACAGTTGGAAAATAAGTGTTATTAAAAAACCAGGACCAAGGAAACCAAGAACAAATAAGGCTTAAAGTATTACTATGACACAGATTTAATTAGAAACTCACAGTGAACTAAAAGATTGCAGATGTACCCAGGTTTCTAAAAATAATTTTTAATCAATTTATTAATTTATATTTTTCATATTGACTCTACATCATTTAACCCTGAACATGGACGTTACAAGGCCCCGGGGTCATTGTTGCTGAGTGTGGATATCACGACTCCCATACGTGGCTGCAGAAACACTGTGTGTTTCCCTGTGTAACTCTATCAGACCACATTTGTTTACCAATAACAATATTCATGCTTCTAAAACACCACATGCCCACCCTTCCCAAGAAGCAAATATCTGATCCACAACTTAATGCAGATAATTACTGAGTCAGATATCCTTGGGAAGCAATTATTTATAAATAGCCATAGCTATTTTGATTACATAGACATTTAAGTTCTTCCTTTGCCACATTTGTCTTCAAAAGAGAGATGGTAGGATCAAAAGAAAAATGTAACATTGGTGTCATGAAAGTGTAAGAGAGATTTAACACTTCAAGAAAAATAGTGAGACCAGAATTATGTTAGTGTCTTAGTCTTACCTGGAAGATTCATAAAGATGCCACCATTGTTGTTTTAATAATTAAACAAAGGCTCCCTTTCCCCCATTTTTCTTTTTCTTTGTCACAGAAAGTGGTTTTACAAATTGCAAATATTATCAACATTGCTGGGACTCGTACTAGTCAGAAAACCTTATAGTGTCCCAGTTTTGGTGTTTTGCTTTTTTTTTTTCCAACCTATAATATGAGTTTCATCGTGTTCAGTGATCTGCAATCCCAGGGAATAACTTTTTGCATTATTCTAAACAGTAAGCTATGATGAAAAAATAGTTGAAAAGCTACACAAATTAGATTTCCCATCTAATTTTTATTACAAAACTCTGCAACAGGTTTTTAATTCCTGAAACCAACTCTGGGAATCCCCACAGGATTCCCACATAATTTACTGAACCAGGCTTTCTCTACACAGTCATGTGCCCCATAACAACATTTTGGTCAAGGATAGACCACATGTATGATGGTAGTCTCATAAGATTACAATGCAGCTGAAAAACTCCTCTCACCTAGTGACGTCATAGCTGTCATCACTTAGTAGCACAAAACATTATTACAAAAGCCTATGATGGAAAAAAATAAAGAAGCCTATGATAAAAAAAAGAAATGGAACAAGCAAACCACCATGGACATATTTTTGACAAGAGTGATACTTTCTCAAGAAGAGCCTCAGGCAGGTCCTTCAGGAGTTTTTCCAGAAGAAGGTATTGTTATCATAGGAGATGACAGTTTCATCCATGTTATTGTCCCTGAAGAACTTCCAGTGACACAAGATGTGGAGGTGGAAGGCAGTGATATTGGTGATCCTGATTCTGTGTAGGTCTACGCTAATGTGTATGGTGTGTTAACTTTTAACAAAAAAAGTTTAAAAATTTAAGAAAAGAACTAAAAATAGAAAAAAGTTTACAGAATAATGATATAAAGAATGAAAGTATTTGTGTGCAGCTGTATAATGTGTGTGTGTGTGCGTGTGTGTGTGTGTGTGTTTCAAGGCTAGTCAAGTGAAGCAGTGGGAGTGGAGACAGAGCTACGAAATCTGTAACTGGTTGTGATCGATTAGCTGGAAACACGACTGCATTCGGACCAGCCATAATGTGTGTTTTAAGCTGTGTTATTACAAAAGAGTAAAAAAGGTATTTTTAAATTTAAGCTTATAAAGTAAAAAAGTTGAGCTAAGATTAATTTATTATGGAAGAGAGAATTTTTAAAACTAAATTTAGTGTCGCCTAAGTGTACAGTGCTTACAAAGTCTACAGTAATGTAAAGTATGTCCTAGGCCTTCACAGTAACTCACCAACAGCAACTGCCAGTCCTGCCAGCTCCATTCATACTAAGTGCTCTCTACAGGTATACCATATTTTTATCTTTTATATCTTAATTGTACCTTTCCTATGTTTAGGTATGTTTAGATACACATTTACTTCCCATTGTGTTGCAATTGCCTTCAGTATTCAGCACAGTAACACGCTATACCAGTTTGTAACCTAGGAGCTATAGGCCCTACCGTACAACCTAGGAGCGTAGTAGCCTATACCATGTAGGTTTGTGAAGTACACTCTATGATGTTCCCACAGCTACAAAATCACCTAATGATGCATTTCTCGGAATGTATCCGCATCATTAAAGCAATATATGACTGTATGTCTTGTTTTCTCTCCTTCCTGCTTTTCAATTATGCGTTTCTAGTCACTTTCATTTCCCCTCAATATTCTTCCATATTTCTATCTCTCTCCTTTCATACAATTTTCCCTTCCTTTTCTTCTTCCACCATTCACCCTTCACTGCTACTCTAGAGAACAAACTATTATGTATAATTTGCATGTAATTTACCTATATTTAAAATATTGGCTTTATTTATGAATAAGCATCTACTTCTCATTTTTATTTAATATTAGATGAGTTGTAAATCTTGTATTCTCTACAAAACAAAATGAAAAAACTCAATACCAACTACAATTTTCTCTCCGTTTGAAATTTCCCATTTTTACTTTGGATTCTTTGTGCTTAGATATTAAGGCTATTTCAATTTACATAAAAATTTAAATTATACTGAAAGTCACCATGTAATGAAACTCTTGATAACATAAATTAAGAGTATTTATTTAATATTTGTATCAAGATTTAACAATACTTGATGCATTAAGGTTTAGTTTTCAAAATATGGTAAATTTTAAACTATGTTTTAATGAAAAAACAATCATATTAAATGCATTTTGTATGCCATTAAATAAATATTAGTCTGGTTTTTGCTTTTTATGTAATATATATTGCTATAATATATATTTTATATCTAGAAACTGATATATATCTATACACACATATATGTGTGTAAGCATATGTACATATATATTTCTAGATATACATAAATCTAGAAAGTCATACATATGTATAGATTTAAAACATCATGTGGTATTTCACATTAAGTAAAAACTAATATCTAATATTTTACGATAGTAATTTTGGTATATATAGAGTTCACATACTCATGACTAATATAATTTTTTATTACAAACAAGACATTAAAATTATAGATCTTATATATTTTGACATTTATCGTAATCCTATTTTATGCAAAACACAGTTTGAGAAGTACTGTTGAAAGAATTATTACTTTTTGCTTCCAGTATTTTATGCTATCTCATGAACTAAATCAAATCATTAGTTAATTCAGGTGTATAAAATTTGATAAGAGTGAGTCCCACTTTGGGCAGTAGATTCCCACGTGTGACGTACCCTTTGGAAAGCTCAGTCTCCTCACTCCACATAGATTGTGTGGTCTGGATTTTTAGTATTCCAGCCTTCTGTGGATTCAGGGGTGTGCTTCCTTCTCTGCTGTTCTCCATCCAACAGAGAAGGAAGGAATCCTACAGAAATGACAGGATTTGCTCTCCTGCAGCTGGTTCCTAACTGCCTATATGCCTGTGGGAGCTGTTTCCCCAGCCAGCTTTGTCACTTTCTTCCTGACTCTGCTCCCTTTCGCATTCATTTCATCGTGTCCCTTTTGTTACCAACAACCGTGTTACCTTAGGTAGGTCCATAACCTGCTCCAGCTTCATTCATTCCCCCACCTAACTGTCTGTAGTAACTGTAGGAGTTAACACAAATGGGAAGCGAAGGACATGCCAGTTACTGAGTGAGGTGTTTCATAAATCTAGAAGTAAGTGCTTTTAGTATCATTTTTATAAATAATAACACTAAAACCTTAGCATGGCCTAAAGTCATATGGATTCAGCCCCAGAAACAAGATTTCTAAATTATTTTCGTAACTGAATCCTTCACTATAATCAACTAAGTACATTGCTTCTTACCCAAAAGAATGTTTGGGATAATAATAATTTGAATAGAAAAATGGCTGTGAAAGGTCTTTGAATACTATAAAATATTCTACCAATGCAGAGTAGAAAATACTAATTTATAGTTTTCAAGCCCTTTCATATCACCTTATTTAACTTATTATCAGGAAAATATGCTGATTGTTCTAATAATCAGTTAATTGAGAGCATTCTGCATAAACCAAACATGGGCTATCAATTTCAAAGACTTAGAACAATAAAAAGTTTACTCTAGCTCAGGGCTACTTTAATATGGTTTTCTCTGTCTTTGGTGGTCAGAGAAAACCTTACAGCAATATCTTACAGATCATGAGCTTGGAATCTGCCTAACTACATCATTGTAAAATAAGCACACATTAATTAAGCAGTACCAATAATCAACATGAAAGAATAAAAACAAGCTTTTACTATTAAGGCATTACTATTGATTTTTATAAACACCGAAATAATATCCCTTCTAAGCCCATTACACAGGTAATAATAACCATTCATTTAATTAATACTGACTCACAGTGAAAAATTCAGAGTACTTATAACACCCACATTAATATCAAGGAGGTTCATTAGAATTAATACTACAATAAATATAAAATGAATTAGTAATGATTACACCATTATTTTAAAGCGTTCCTATTTGTACTTTTGTATTTACTTATCACCGTCACTCTAAATAGCAATGAACAAAAGCCAGGCTGGGCATATTTATGTAGAAATAACGAGGCATATAAATGCAACTCAGTGAAAGCCATGCCATCTTATCTACATTTGTGCATCAACACGCCCATTTGTATGGAAGGTTACTAAAAAAGACATACTCTTTATAACATTGGTGAGGAAAATTAAAATCATTCTGCAATTTGTCTTCCTCTTTGGTTTGAAATTGTTCCTTCTGAATATCTACATTCTGATTCAAGATGCTAGCAGAGTTCCTGGTACATAGCAGGAAGACCATAAATATTTGTTAAATAATTTCCACACCTCCATGATACATTCTTGTCTGGAAGGACTACTGGCCACGCTTGAGTATGTTTAATTTTAACTTTGATTTCAAAGACTTGGTGATGGTTGTCCACATTTACAATCAATGTGGACAGATTTTATGTACTATGGGGCACAAGGGAAAAGGAGAGAAACCTCTCTGTTTCTGCCAGCTAACCAAAGTGGGGCAAATAATATAATAAATAACTCCTTTTTTCAGAATGGGTCAGTAGGAAGGAAAATTAAAAGAAAAATTTATAAAGGCCTATTTTACATTCTCTCTTTCCATTCTTTATGGCTGAATCATTATCTTTTAGGACGTCAGGAAGCTGTTTGTCTCAATAGGAGAAACTCCGATAAAAGAAGGCAAAGAGGAAAAGAAATTATCAAACTCTCCTCTCTTCCTTTTATATTCTTGCTAATGACAAACGTTTCCACATTGGCTCTTACAGAATCTTAAGTCCCGATTACATCTGATTTAGAGAGAGCTGAATGGATAACATAGTTAAGTTACTATTATTTTTAAAAGTTACTTGCATTTGCTCTTAAGTACAGAGTAGTCAGAAACCTAGCATTTTATAAATATTGACAATGTGATAAAAGGACAAGTCCTTCAAAATGATGTCAGAGTCCTGAGCATCTTGGAGGGGAAAACGTGTGTTTTCAATGGGTAGAAAAGGGTTGCTTCTCTTTGAAGATCTGGTTTTTTGGGGGGTTCGTATGCGTCTGGATGAGTACAGTCAAAGTCCTGGCCCATGCTTGCTTGCCCTCTAAATCCTCTGTCCTAGCTTCTTATTGCTTTGATTTTATATTCTCTCTACTCATGTGACAATTTGTTCAGCAGAGAAGCTAAGGATTTGCTAACTATGAAGAAAAAGACTATGGGTTTCACAACACGCAAGCCTTGAAAGCACAGAAGCAGTGAGCAAGCTAACATTTATTCTAAAGATAAACATGAAATCCAGGTAAAGAAAGAAAGCACAATTTATTATCCTATTGATCACTAAGAGACTAATGTCTTTTCCCTTGCTAAAGACATTTATCCAATAAGCTTTGTACATACCACAGCAACAATCTGTAACCCATTACGGAAGTGTCACTAGCATAGCGTTAATTACCACAGTATGTGACTTGGAAATGGTATCTTGGGTAAAGTGGGATATTTGGTCCACAGCCCAGCATAAAACCACATCAGGGCCTTTTTTGTCTCCAGCTTAAGGCCATTCTTCACCTCTGGGTCAGGAAACAGGATATTCTGAGGAGTGAAGAAGCAGGTTCTGGATATTTCTTCCTTTCCATTCTCGGTTTATACCTCCAGGTCAATAGTCTCATCTGATCTCAGAAGAATTCGTCATTCTTTGAGGACCTACTTTGTGCTAGGAACTTTATGTAAATTTGTTCTTTTAGTCTTTATCACTCTATATTATGTTAGTATACTCATTTATGGTACATAAATGAGTAACACTCAATTATATGTATATAACTCAATAAACTGATAATACAAAAAGAAACTTTTAAATTGGTATTCCCACCTCACCAAAGCTCTTTTTATTTAATCATGAAACTTCATAACTAAAGGAAGTTCACAAATTGAAGACTAAAGATTAAATAACACAGGTAATAAATAACATACAGCACTACCACTAATTGCACAAAACCACCTTTGCAGTCACTCCTGTGGAAGGTTATTTGTAATTACATTGTATGCTAGACCTGTATGTGAGGTGCATAGACTTTTCTCACCATCCTTGTCATAAATATTTCATTTAACACCACATCTAAATACAGACTATTATGCAAGGTACTATAGAAGTTTTCAGGCTTTTTCTCTAATATGTGAGAACACAAGTCTTTCTTTCTCATTTTAGATCAAGCTATTACCTCTCTTCAATTTGCATGATAGCTTTTAAAAGCACTCTTGGAAATCATAAAAGTGCCCGGGCACTCTGCCATCATCTACTTTGGTCTGTAGCATGGTGGAAAGGAGGGTGAGAATAAGGAAAGCGGATAGATGAGAATCGAAATAGATGATGCTCTATTCTAAATAAACTAGGGAGAAAGAGAATGTAAGAAGAAATTTTAAAAAGTGAAAGGTTATTATTAATAATAATAATATCTAACCTGTCAGCGTTTACTATGCAGACACAGTGCTAAATCAGTTATATACATTTTTCATTTAAATATTCATGATATTCCCTTCATTTAGGTATTGTGATAATCCCCGAATTACTAATGGGACAGCTGAGGTTTAAAAAAATTAGCATCTAACCCAAACTAGCTAGTGGATGACAAAGTGTGGATTTCAACCCAGGATGCTTGCACCAGTGCTTGCACCTCTAATCATCATGTGTCAGGAAGCAGAAGGAGATAAAGGGAACCAGCAATTACTTCATGGAAGGAGCAAATTATGAGCCTGTGCTTCTAACACCACTGGCATACTATGGAGTTCGGAGCCAGTATTCAAAATGGGGCCCATCCGGGCACCTGTCCCATTTGTTGTTTTTGCAGTCATGTTGGTTGTCTCTCCCTCTCTCTCTCAGGTTAGATATTCATATTAGTGGAGAAAGAATGGGCTGGACAATAAATGGTTTTGGAGCAAAAGAAAAACTTAGCCCACTTCTTATTGACGTATAGCATGCATACAGAAAAGCAAATAATAGATGTTTAGTTCAGTGAGCTTTCACAAAGTGAACACACCCCTGCATAACAACTCCCAAGTAATACCAGAGAGACCAAGATACAAAACTTTACTGGTTCTATAATAGTCACTCTCATCCCAGTCACAAATGCCCTAAGGTGTAACCGCTAATCTGATTTTAAAACTGTGGATTAGTTTTGCTATTTTTAGACTTTTATAAATAGAATTACGTGGTATAAATAGTTTATGTTGGCTGGGCCCTGTGGCTCATGCCTGTAATCCCAGCACTTTGGGAGGCCGAGGTGGGTGGATCACCTGAGGTCAGAAGTTCAAGACCAGCCTGAACAACATCGAGAAACCCTATCTCTACTAAAAATACAAAATTAGCTGGCGTGATGGCACATGGCTATAATCCCAGCTACTCAGGAGGCTGAGGCAGGAGAATCACTTGAGCCTGGAAGGCGGAGGTTACAGTGAGCTGAGATTCTGCCATTGCACTCCAGCCTGGACAACAAGAGTGAAACTCCATCTCAAAAAAGAAAAAAAGAAAAATTATGTTTCATTTATTTTATTTAACACTTTGTCTGAAAGCATGAGTAACATGCTGTAGCAAACAGTAATAGTTTATTCTGTTTGATGTATAGGGCATGATGCATAGATAAATCATAATTGATTTATCTAACACACTGTTGATGAATATTTGGATTCTTTACAATATTTGGTGTACACTGGAGAGAAATCTTAGAACTTAGAAATCCAAGGTAGGCAGTTTGATAAGAAATGAAGCCAAATTCTGAAAAAAAAAAAAGAAAAAAAAAAAAAAAGCTAATTGCACAGAAAAAACAGCAGAACTTTGCTTGTCTAGGCCTTGACAGTGGGTGACGAAAAGATAAATATAGTCCCTGAGAACTTGTAAACACAAATTTGTAAACACAAAGTTAGTTTTCATGTATTTTTACAATCAAAATTCATAATACCTGAGTAGTCCTTCTCTAGGGGAACAAAACTTCAATCCAGAATTAAAGTATTTCCACAGATAAGTTCTAAGGAACATAAGCTCATAGTTTAAGAGTGATGAAAAAACCACCCAAGGAAATGAAGTGTCTGCAGACAGCTACTCTTTCCTATCCTTAACATTTAAAAATATGAAAGCAAGATCACAAATAGGAACATATGAGAATACGATTTTTCAAAAGGCTACACAAATTTGAAAAAGTATTCAAATAGAATTTTATAAATTGAACACACAAAAGCAAGAATTTAAAATTCAATGAATAGTTTGAAAACAAGATCAGACGGAAGAGATTATTTGAAAAGTGGAATATTTAACCCAGCCATTACACAGGATAACATAGCAAAACAAAGAAATGGAAGTATTAAAGCAGGATTAAAAGACATAGAGACTAAAAGGAGAAGTTTTAATATATCTAGTTGGTGTTTTAGAAGAGAATATTCATGGAAATTGCGAAAAGGAAATATTCAAAATAAGAATTTTTATGAACTGTTGAAAGAGAACAATTTAACAATTCAGGAAGCCCAACACATTCTGACAGAAAAAATAAAGCAATCAAGCCCTAGACTACAATAAGCAAAGACAAAGTGAACGGCTCACAAACAAACAGTTTGAAAAAAATAACTTTCTGTAAAAGATGGCGATTAGACTGACAGCTGACATCCTGACTTCAGTAAAAGAAGCCAAACACAGTGCGATAATATTTTAAATGAATTGAGAGAAAGATAATGATACATCTATCTGAGTTTCAATACTCTGAAAATCTTTTAGAACATAGGTTAAATAAAAATATTTTCTGAAAAATAACTGAGTTTATGACTAACAGATTCTCATTAAAGCAAATTTTAAATAATGTATTTTGAGCTCAGGGAATTTACCCTAAACATAAAATATAATATGCAAAAAGTTATGGGAAGAAAAGATGTGTGTAAATTAAAATTTGAGTAAATCTAAATAAATACTGATTGCACACAGCATTTATAATCATGTAATGGATGCTTAAAATTAAGGAACTGTAAAATTATTACACTGTTTAGGTAAGGATAGGATCTTCAATTTATTTAAATATATTTATGTCAAAATATATAGGTTTGTCATTGAAGAAGTAGTATAGAAAAATTAACTTTGAAACTAGAAAAAATAAACTTTATAGGTATTAGATTTAGATTATATATTTGTATTACGGTCAGACACATATCTGAAAAATAATGCTGAGCAATTGATATGAATG
Source organism: Sapajus apella (assembly GCF_009761245.1). NCBI lineage: Eukaryota > Metazoa > Chordata > Mammalia > Primates > Cebidae > Sapajus > Sapajus apella. The sequence continues at coordinate 7,758,331 of NW_022436943.1, read as the reverse complement.
ATCTTTATGTAGAAAATTACAAAAATTATATTGAAAGACATTAAAAAATTTTAAATAAATACTTATGGATAGGATTTTAAATTTGATTTATAGAATTAAAGCAATTGCAGTATAAAACATAAGAGTTTGGGGTAAAATTGGTTAAAACAATATAAAATGGTGCAGGTAAGAAAGTCAGGAATAGACAAGTCACTACTGAAGAAGATTCAGGCAAAGAATCTATCCTATTCGTTGTTAAGATTCTTTATGAAGCCATATTAATGAAGACAGTGTTCAGATTGATAAATATGGCAAATAAATAAAATACTGATCTCAGTAACAGACCCACTTAAATATGAAAATCTTAAGTGTGGAATTTGAACTGCAAATCAATAAAGAAAGGAGTACTCAAGAAAGTGATAAATAAAAAAAGGAATTAAATCTGTAACTACTACATAACTAAAACTCAGCATCAGGTATATTAAGGATATGAATATTTTAGAAGAAACAAGTATTTTATGATAGTAGGGGTAGGAAAGCAGATAACTAAATGTAAGTTAGAAAAGAAAATATCGAAACTTTAAACTGCATGAAATGATAACTTCTGTTAACTTTAAAAAGAATGAAAAGATATGCCACAAATGACTGGAAGATATTTCTAGCAATTTTAACCCATAAAGGACTAATAACTGGAGAAGACAAATAGCTACCATAAATTAATAGTATACTTTTTAAAAGACAAACAAGTTCAACCAAATAAATATGTAAAAATTGTGAACAGGCATTTTACAAGAGAAGAAAAACAAATGGCCTGTTTATATTTTAAAAGATTCTAACCTTATTAGGTATCATGACAATGTAAATTATAACTGCAAAGAGATTCAATTTCCCACAATCAGATTGGCAGGATTAAGGGAGTCAGTACCACATGTTACCAACAATGCAGATTAATGATACATCTGAAGCACAGCTGGAGGAAATGCATATTGGTAACAGCCACATTAAAGCATTTGACATTTTCAGTAAATATTATCATGCACATCTCCTAAAGCCCAGCAATTCATTCAGGCAGAATTAACTTCCAGAGAAATTCTTACAAATGCGCATTGAAACATGTTCAAGAATGTTCATAACAGCATTATTTATTCATTGCTAAAAAGAACCAGCTCAGTTATCCAGGTACCATGTATAAATAAATTGGAATATTCTTACAATACAATAGTATATAGTGATGAATATATAGTATATGTTCTGATCCATAAAAAAGTAAATCAAATGAATGTATCTCAAAACATAGTGTTACAGAAGAATGGCTACATATACACGAGTTTTGAGTAAGACTCAAAATGATAAATTTAAATGGTATTTTATTTTTGATACATACATACATGAACATACATAAAGCAAAGCAAGGGAGAAAGAGGTCAAAGAATGAACAATGAGGTAAACAAGGCAGAAAAAAATGTATGCAGTGGGACTTCAAAATCTCTGGCAGCATTCTACTTTATAAGCTATGTGTCAAGGACGTAGATATTAGCTCTGTTTCTCTCTAAATTGTATATATGAATTGTATACACTTTTTTTTCTACTTTAGTATTTAAGAAAATGATTTTGTGCCAGTAGAACAACAGAAAATAAATGAAAATAAGAATTATGAATTTATCAACTCTATGTACATGTAAGAAACATTGAGAAATTACCAATGATTAACCTAATCACTGGCAAAGAAGAATTTCAACAGGCTTCTTAGCCACAGACATTAATGTATGAAATATTTTAACTTCCTTTTGTATTGTTTTAGGTGACTTTATTGTACTTTAAAAATAATGTATGTTTATTATTTAAAATTCAAACAATACCATGATCCACAAACTGTTAACTAAAAATGTAGTTATGTAAAATGTTATCATCCGAAAATAACAACTGTTAACATGGGATGATCATATGTACTGAGGGGATAATGAGAAATTAGGACATAAAATTATATGCACTGCTTTTAAGTTAAGAAGCATTAAAAATTAATTTTAAGTAAGTTTGACAAAAAAAAATGAAGCTAAAATGTAAAAGGAATGCTGAAATACCTCTTCCATCTTCTCATCTCATTCTATAGTTTTATCACTTGATCTTTAAACTCCTATTACATTTTCATAGAGTGAAGCATATTATGTTTCTTTTACTTTTCTTCCTAAGAAATAGTCTAACATTTCAGAGGATTGTGCCATTAATTATGTTTTTTCTCATGTTCAACATGACATAGCTTTATGTGCAATTGATATAGTTTTATGTTCAGTTGATATAGTTTGGTTCTGTGTCCCCATCCAAATCTCATGTTGAATTGTAATTCTCAGTGTTGGAGAAGGTATTTGATGGGAGGTGATTGGATCATGGGAGTGGACATCCCCCTTGCTGTTCTCATGATAGTGAATGAGTTCTCACGAGATCTGGTTGTTAAAAAGTGTCTAGCACTTCCCCCTTCTCTCTCTCAGGCAGGCCATGTGAAGACGTGCTTGTTCCCCCTCTGCCTTTTGCCATGATTGTAAGGCCTCCCCAGCCATGCTTCCTGTATAGCCCATGGAAATGTAAGTCAATTAAACCTCTTTTTTTCATACACTTTGCAGTCTTAGATAGTTCTTTATTGCAGTGTGAGAACAGACTAATACAGTAATGGACTCTGCAGGTCTTTGATAGGGTGTTTTAAAAGTCTATAAAATACAAGTTACATTTGTCAATAAATTTTTTTTTGTTTACAGATATTTTTGACAGCCTCTATTTGCTATGACAAAGTGTGATAAAATCTCCATGATTTTTTTCTATCGACCTTACCTAGCTAATTATCTTCTCCCATGAAGATACAACTTGATGACTAGGTGTTGATGTCACAGAAGATAAGATTGTGTTAGCCTAGCCTGCCTCTGAGTGTGTGTGTGTGTGTGTGTGTATGTATGTGCTATAAGGTAGAAAAGGAGGATGAGAGAAAAATTATAGGCTCTATCTCTCTCTCTCTCTCTTTCTCTCGTCTGATGGCCCATACCAAAGTCAACTCCACATTTTTGGGTATAAGCTACTAAGGAGGCATAAGTTACATATTGTAATCACTATCTTATTTAAAGCAGATTTTGTGTCATTTGAGGACATTTTTAATTTTATGCTGAAAACAACATTGGTTAACTATTTTGTACTTAATTATGTTTAAACTTATTCATTATTCTTCAGGCAGAAAGGAAAGTTTTGGGTTTTTTTTTTTTAAGGAAAAAGATTCTTGAAATCTTAAGAAATAGAACCAGTATTTTAGATATGGGTATAAAATCACTAATGTAGAGAATCCTTCCCTGGAGAGGGAGACTAATTCTTTGTTATAGCCCTCAATAGGTTTTATTTTGGAAATGCTAGGATGGTCCATAAGTCCCATGCCAAATCTTCTATTCCTTCAGCATATTGAGATGATGCTTAAAATTCTGAAGTTTTAATAAATGAAGTTAGAATTCTTACCATGTACATAACTGATAATTTTCTGAAAGTAAGTTTTGTTCAGGATGGGATACATCTCAAGCACTTGGCGCTTGAACTGGAGGAATCCTCTGAGGGTACAAGACTATCTGGGGATCATGTGACAATTGAAAGTTGTTTTACAAATTAGCTTAAGCCTGGTCTTGCTTCCCTGAAAAATGCTTTTTCCAATGGCAACTATGCCTGTGTAGAACATACCCAATCAATGAATTTCAGCTGTCACCATGATCGACATGGATCACTGAACAATTGACTAGACTGTGATGATCAGTATTGATTATGAATGTGTCTGAAATTAAAATATTGGATATACTGTGGACTATTCATTTCATGAATGTGGAATAGTCATTGAACCATGAATTTGAATTCCCACGCTGGTCACCTCATCTTATGCAGACCAGAACATTCACTTTCCTCTATTTTTCTTCTAAAAGAAAGACAAATTTAAATGACTACATAGTATATGTAGGTCATATTAAAGATTTTGATCTTTACCTTAAATGGCTACATAGCATATGTAGGTAAGCAATGAAGATACCTTGAATTTAATGCTTTTAAAAGACAAAACAAAACATGTTCTAAAAAAACTCACAAATATGGTGATTATTTCTGTCGAAGGGTTCTTTATATATACCTTCAGTCTCCTATATAAACTCTGTGAGAGTAAGGACAGTATTAATTAGCTTACTTAACAGCTGTTAAGAAGGCACTACAATGTGTCAGGCACTTTCCAGGTGCAAAGATAAAATAGTGCTATGCCTTCTGCTGCTCCCATAGTCTAGTTGGAGAGAGACAAACTTGATGAAATAATCACATCAATAAATGTCAACTTCAGAGCAGTGTGAGCGAGTGTCAGTGAGGCATCATGTGCAGGGAGTGCAGAATGGGAGAGCTGGTTAAATCAGGTGAGGGTGAAGTTTGCTGAGGAAATGATCATGAGTTGAGGCATGACGTTAGAGTAAGAATTCACTTACGAAAAGTAATTATGCAAAGAGAAGGGTGGGGCTGAGGTGGATGCAAGAACAATCCAGACAGAGGAAAAAGTGCTTCTGTAGTGAAAATGGCACAGCAAGTTTGAGAATTAAGAGAAGGCCAATGTCGCTAAGGGTAGAAAACAAGATCAAGTGACCTGAGTCAGGAGGCTGGAGAGAGAGGCAAGGACACTCAAATGCAGAAGCTTAGAGTAAGATGACATTTGCCTAGTGTGTCCGACACCCCACTTTGTGCCTGCTGTCTCAGTGTAGTTGACAATAGCATACCCTTTTGTTCTCAAATGCAGTTTGAGTTTTCAGTTCACTAAGGAAATATATGATCACTCTACTTAAAGGCCATATTAAAGATTTTGGTCTTTATCCTAATAATGAGATATCTTTAAAATGCTTAAGCAAGAGAGTGACATTATCAAATGTTACATTTGAAAAGATCATCCAAGCTACACGGTGCACAAAAGGTTAACTGGGGCAATGGCAGATGCAGGAATTCCAGTTAGGAGGCTGATGCCAGAGTCAGAGGAAAGGTGACAGGAATATGAACAAGGTGATACTAGAGGAGGTAGAGTGAAAGAATTTGAGGCAAGGGGTCTATACCAGTCTAATCATGTCTGCCTCAGCCTGGACAATCAATCATACAGGCTTTAAAGCATGTATGATTTAAACTGCTTGCTACTCAAAACTAGAGAAATGGATGAGGAACCTTTTGCAGAATGGTAGGTAGATCACACAACAGAAAGTCTGGTGGGGTGACTGGAGGCTAGGATTTGATGAAGGCTGGTGTCTTCATGTTCCATCATAATTATTCTGAAGCTTGAGGCCACCAAGGAACTGGTCCCATAGTGGATTGTCGGGCATGTCTAGAACAGTCTATAGCAGGGGTCCCCAACCCTGGAGCCATGGAGAGGTGCCAGTCCATGGCCTGTTAGGAACTGGGCTCCACAGCAGAAGGTGAGCGTGGGCAGATGAGCATTACCACCTGAGCTCTACCTCCTGTCAGATTAGTGGAGGCATTAGATTGTCACAGGAGCACAAACCTTGTTGTGAACTGTGCATGTGAGGGATCTAGGTTGTGTGTTTCTCATGAGAATCTAACTAATGCCTGAATATCCGGAGTGGAAGAGTTTTATCCTAAAACCCTACTCATGCACCCCATCCATGGAAAAATTGTCTTCTATGAAACTGGTGCCTGGTGCCAAAAAGATAGAGAACCACTGATCTACAGTATTGTGGAGAGTTTCTAGGATTCATTTGTGAAACTCAAAACTTTACATGGCCACAGAGGAGACAAGTGTTTTCCATTGGTATTCAGACTGAACTTACTTCTTCAATCTGCCCTCTGGCAAGGTACAGTGCATCACAGCTTAAAGAATCAGAAATACAAGTCAGGCTATGAACAATTTACAACAAAACACCACTGAACAGATTTAGGTTTCACCTCAAACTGAAGAGGTCATTGAAATACATGTTATTACTGAATCTTGTTTAAGAGGAGAAAGAAGGGGAACAACATGGCTGCCCTCAGGGATCAAGACTAAAGAGGAGGGTTTCAGTCAGATATGCCACAATAGCAAAGATGTGGAATCAACCTAAGTGTCTATCAATGGTGGTCTGATAAAGAAAATGTGTTACAAACATACAATGAAATACTATTCAACCATAAAAAAGAATGAAATAGTGTAATTGGCAGCAATGTGGATGGAACTGGAGGTCATTATCTTTTGTGTCATAAACCAGACACAAAAAGACAAATATTGCATGTTCTCTCTTATATGTAGGAGCTAAAATGTCTGATCACATGGAGGAAGAGAGTGAGATGATAGATAATGGAGACTGGAAGGGTGAGTGGGGGGAAGGGGTGAGGATGAAGGAACTGGCTTAAAGGATGCAAACATACAGGAAGATGGCAAAAATTCAGTGCTTAATAGCAGAGTCAGGTGGCAATACTTAACCAAACATATTGTACTCAGCTGGTGGGCACCCTAAATACCGTGACTTGATCACTACATATTATATACATGTAAGAAAATGGTTCACATACCCCATAAATGTGTACAAATAAAAATAAATAAATAAATAAATTGAAGGTTCCAAGGAAGGCTGGATCAGCAAGAATTAATCCAAGACTGATCACAATTGAGCAGTCAAGGACTCCTTAGGAAACCCCTGAGGGACAGTTAAACATGTGGGTAAACTACACTGCAATGACTGTTTTCTTTTGATGCACCAGATTTGATCCCAAATAGGGTATCTGTGCAAGTCTTGGCATTAAATTCTGGGTGCCTTACCCACCTCAGGATGATTGTGCAATTTGCTGACACATGCAAGATAGCCTAATACTTGAGGGTTGGTGATACCCATGTGATTTTTTCACTGTGGCAAGAAGTACAAACATAAGGGAATGAACTCGGTGGACACGCATCTCCCTTCTTTCACTAGATAGATCATGGAGAATTCTGGAGAAATGAAGTCTGAAACTGCTGGATTTGCTCTCAAGAACATCTTCTTATTCTTTGGCTTCAAGATACAATAGAAGAAACTGTGATACACAATGCTGTTAAGAAAAGTAACGCCAGGTCTAAGAGCATTTGAATTGTCTCTCTTAACCTAGAATGACAGAGGAAAGAAAGATTTCCTAGAAGAAAGCCTGGATGTCCTTAGTAGGCACAATGATTCACTAGGAGAACAGTGTGACAGTGTCCTCAGTGGGCACAATGATTCACTAGGAGAACAGTGTGACAGTGATTTTAGAAAAATGTAAAGGTCATTCCTCCATTCAGCAGTCATTCAGCTATTAATTGTTGAGTATCTATTGTACCATTCAGTGTTCTAGGCTGTGTAATTATAACTGTAGACATGAAAAATATGGTTCCTTTCTTCCTGGCATTTACCCTCAAATAAGACATATGCCAGACAGACAGAAGACAGAAAATGAACAAATGTATACACAAATCAACAGAATTCTTACTCAGTGTTGTGACTGATGTTAAGAAAATAAAAAGGACTGACTAGAAGGAAGATTTGTCAGATATGTAGGTAAGGGAAGGCTTCTCATTGCAGGTGATGATTGAGCTGACACATGAATGAAAAAGAAGACAATCCTTTGGAGCTGGGAAGAAGATTCTGGGCATAGGACATGTAAGTGCAAAGGTCCTGCTTGAAATAGGAGGCAAAGGGGAAGGCTAGAATGTGTGAGATGTCCTGAGAGATGAGGGTGTGTTATAAAATGAGGTTGGGGGTTAGGAAGCAGCAACCAGGTATTGTAAGAATTTTCAGTTTGCCCCAAATACAAGGGAAGCTATTGGAGAGATTCAAGCAGAAGAGTTTCATTATATAAATTACAAAATTGAAAAAAAAAATCCGGCCGGGCGCGGTGGCTCAAGCCTGTAATCCCAGCACTTTGGGAGGCCGAGGCGGGTGGATCACGAGGTCAAGAGATCAAGACCATCCTGGTCAACACCGTGAAAC